>NC_139948.1:27080144-27222644 GCF_963454915.1 Gymnoscopelus microlampas
CATGTGGTTCAGGACGTTCTTCATAGTGCGACAGTGGGGCAGGTTGCACTGTCGCACCTCCCCGTTGGCCTGCTCACGCCGCTGGCATTTGTGCGCGTGGAGCAAGAGAACAAGCTGCTGCTGAATCAGCTTACGCTTCTCGGGGTCGGCCGTAGGGGGCGCTGCGCCGGGACCTGCCCCCACGCCCACCCCTACGGCACTGAGACCGACCGGGGGTCCTCCCACTCCTGCTGCTGTTGCCCCGCCCACTGGCACACCGCCTACAGTTGAGGGCTGCTGTTGCTGCTGGGAGGCCTTGGGGAAGAGAGAGAAAGAAAGACACAGACAGGGGAAATGTGTTAAGTAAGTATACACCGACACTGTACTAACTGCACTTGCAGCCTGTAGTTTATGCTAAAGGAACAAAGTATTCTGGATTTGTTGTAAACCTAAATTGTAATGAAACAGTCATCACAGCACTGCCTTGCTATTTTGCTTTAAAAAAATGTATAAATATATATTTACAAGAGACTGCAGGAAATGACAATCACGACAAATGGCGGATTAACTGGTTATATTTAATTAAGCTCCTTCAGCATCGAGAGCAGAATCAATTCTACATTGATCAGAGTTTTAGTGTTTGTGAACAATAGAGGTCTATGTGGTCAATATGCTCTTCAATCTGCACTCGGAACAAAATAAGAGCTCACCAATTACCAATAACAAAACATGCAAGCGAAAAGAACACAATCATTCAAATGATCACTCTTCACACACACAGACAGTGTTTTTAAGACTCAAAGGGCTCTTTGTCAGGTAAAACACTTGACCGATACATGCTCATTCATATAAACCCTCTTAATAGCGAAGGAGGTCATGATCTACACCAGCTTAGTGTAACGTGACAGGGATGTTTTGGCTTGGCTACAACCATGAACATGACCTTAGGACTTAGGTCCAATTTAAATCTAGTAATGAAAATAGGCAGCCTTGAGTGGAAAACACCACTTTTAAACATAACCACTTGAACCCTAGCATCTACAAGCTCACAATGTGATGTGAGCTTGTAGATCGGCTATTTTCAGCAAAGATATTTAGTGTAGACTAAATATACTAAAGGACCTAGTATAGAGCTCTCATACTAGGTATTTGGTCAACTAAGTATATAGGGTTTAAGTGGTACTGTGTTCTTTTGGTGAAAAGGAAATATCTGGCAAACGGCTATTTAAGACGACAAGTTTTGTGTTGCACAACAGCTAGCCTACTGTTAACAAACACCGAAAAGGGAAAAAGGGAAAAGCTTCCATGGAGGGAGGGCTCCCATCATGTATAAAGCTGATTATGATTCTATACAAAAAGGATGAAAACCAAATTGCACAGTAGATGTGAGTATTTGTGTGCTTACCATGCCCGGCATGCCCTGGCCCGGTGTTGTCTTCTTGTCCATGTTGAACTGGGCAGCCAGGCTGTTGGCCAGGCCTGCCTTGCTCTGGAGCTGTGGGCCCAGCCCTGCCCCAGGTAGCCCCTGGCCACCGGGCTGGCCGTACGGACCACCATAGGGGCCCGTGCTGGCCATCATATTCATCTGGGGAGGAGAGAGATAGGTAGGTTGGAAAAGGAGGATGGAGAGAGGGAGGGAAGAGAGAGAGGACAGTACAGATTGGAATGAAGCATGGGAGAGAGGAGGATACAGAGAAGAGATGGAACAAAAGGACAGGAAATAGAACAGGGATGAGAAGGAGAAAAAAGGGGGTTAGAGGACTGGATAAACGTCATGTCGTATGAAAGTTCCCCACACGGGCATATTACAAGCTTTTGAGCAGAAATGTTAACTTGTGTCATTCATACATTGAATGTATCAATTTGAAAACTTCTGACAAATTGATTACAGGTTTATAAAAATGCTGTTGATAAAGAGAGATGAAATAGAACGGAGTGACAATGCAAGATCATGTCAGTTTGTGAGAGATGAAGGATCGTTTTTACATTACCTACCTCGTAACTCAGACAAGTATGACTTTATATAAAGAGTACTAGTATCCTTGTACATAATATAATGATGATATTCAGAAAGATGAATCAGTGGTTAATCTGTTCAAATTCAACACATAAAGTAGTGTGCCAGTATTGCCTTAAATTAGTTTCCACCATTCTGAGATTACCTCCTGGACAGAAGCACTATAGTCTATATGTCACCACCATATCTTCCCATTCAAATCATCACATCCACTGCTCATTATCTTCTCACTGTAGCTAAGATATCTAGATAGTAGCAGGCATGTGGCCAAGACATGAGCAAGGTTTCCAAAATGATCTGCCCCCCTATTAAGTCAATGGCACCAAGATGTTCATAATATATACCAAGGCTTTCAAAGACAAATGCAGCCACGTTCAACAACAGCCGTGATAATATCTGATACAGTACTTTGAAATCTTTACAGCCCTGAACCAGTGCTTTTTAATAGTAGCAAATTCAAGACCAAGTACATGCATCCACCGGATGTGTGTACTACATTGATTGCTTGGCCGATCTCGTTGCTGTGTGCAACTGTTGGGAAATCATGACATTTTTTCCTTTTTTTCTCCCTAATTTAGTTGTTATGCCAAATTTTGGCAATTGATTCCGCCCCCGTCCCCACACACATTTGTTGTCACTGTTGTTCTATCCCAGTGGTTCTCAACCAGCTCTTTTTGTAGAGCCTTGTCCTACTCCTCCCAACCCGTAGGAATTGTGTAGTCACAAATATCACTATCCCCACCCGCTTCCCTCCCCCGAACACGGGTGAATTGTGTTTGTATAGACCCTTGACAAAGCCAGATGCACCGCGGTGGATTCGAAGTTTCGAACCCCCAGACTCCGCAGTAGTGGGCACTGGGCAGCTAATTTACCACTGCGCCATATGAAAACGTTTCTGCCTCGAAGCTGTGTGTGAAAATAACACAGCTCAGTGGGTTTCATGATGCTGTGAACTACTTCCATTCCACTGCAAACCACAAAGTTGCAAGCATAAAAAAAGGCATTGTGGTTCAAGTCCATAGCGTTGATGATCCTACATAATTTCAGTGCTCAAGTGTATTAGGGAAACAAGATCTTCATGGGAGGAAATCCCAGCTATGTAGATCTTCTATTTTTGAAAATCTTTGAAATTGCGACAGTCTTCCTTCCCTACAGAGACCGCCCAGGGACGGAAAACAAGTGCACTCATAAGGTAAAAGTTAAAAGATTTAGCAAAAGGCTACACCATGGGCTACACTTTAGTATAATATTTAAACATGTAAATCAAACCATATACACAAAAAAAAACAAATAGCAAAATGGAAAGCACACAATTATAAACAAACTCACTACGTTCTGGCCCATATTGCCTGTACGCCTTGCGATATTATACAGTATTTTCTTGTTTGTCTGTCAAGTCACCCTTCCTGTTCACCCTCTACACCGGACTTTCCCTTCAATTCAAAGACGAAGTTCTCCGATGATACTGCCGTCGTCAGCTGCATCACAGGTGACAAAACCGTAGACCGCGATGACATGGTGACGCGAGGAACTTTGTGAGGTGGAGCGAGGCGAGCTGTCTCCGGCTCAACACTGGCAAGCCCGAGGAAAGGGTGTTGGACTACTGCATGAGCGAGAGGGTGCCACCGCTCCCCAGCATCATACACAAGGAGGTGGTGGAGATCATGGAACACTACAAGTTCCTGGGCGTGCACCTGAACATGTTACTGGACAGTCTGACAACTCTGATGCCCTCTACAGCCAGGGCGGAGCAAGTTGTTCTTTCTGACGAGGCTCAGGTCCTTTGGAGCGTGTAAAAAGATGCTGCAGATGTTCTATCGGTCTGTAATTGCTGGTGTCCTCGTCTTTGCGGTTGCCTGCTGGGGGTGCTCATATCAGTGCCGGGGATCAATCAATCTGAACAGGCTGGCTCCATCGTTGGGGCTAGGAGGTGGCGAAGGTGCATAGTGCATACAGCAAGGAAGCTGCATACTATGCCCCAAAAAGAAGTTAAAAAGACTTAGTCTTTTGTTTGTGCCGGTAGCCAAGAGGTTTTACAATGAAGCCCACAATGGCCGCTCTGCTTGGTCAATAGAGTGATTTTTTAGAGTGAACACCAGCACAATACCGTACGGACACTGACTCTGATAGTCTGGAGGCTATAGTGCAATAACACTGTAGGGTGCAGTTACTGTACTCTTTATACTATTGACTCTTCAAGCAATATCTGTATATTTCTGTGATGTTGTAACGCATTTTAATTGCATGTACTTTTGTATGCATGCATTTTTGCTTACGCATTTGCCTTAGCATAGATTCTGCAATGTGTTAAGTTTATTCTTCCTATGACTGCATCCGTATCCGGAGATATTCGTTCCCATCCGCCTCCACTCTAAAGCGGAAACTAAATCTCCATTTTCTCGGTTGTTGTTTTTCTCATCGCTGATCACTGTTTAACATAAACTGCTGTAGCTTCAAGATGGCGGATCGCCGATCGAAACGGTCTTCGCTGGGCGTCTCACACAGCTACCATGTGTTACCCTGTGCTACCCGAGTTGAACGGGCGATTTTAAGGTATTTAGCGAGGTCTGTGGCGAGATGTTGGAAAATAGGTCATTATACCTAGTGTGCAGATGTACAATAACCCTGGTACTGATGGCATGTACCGTTGCAACAGTGTCAATGGTGTGGGGGTGGTTTACTCATTAATATAAATGTAATTAACATTAGTACTGTTTTATTATATCTCTGCTGTCCAGCGCGAAACTGCTAGCTCCAAAACGCTCATTGTTCAGGAAACGAAAAAACAAAATATACGTTTTTCAGGAAATGAAGAAAACCTTATATTTTTAAAACAAAGCAATACTGCCTCATCAAAGTTGGTATCTGACTTTATATATTGTCAGATACTTGCATGTGTCATTATATTATCAACACTGTACCCAAATCGCGGGTAAATCAATACTTTACCCAGCGCAAGTGGAGTTAGTAGTTTCAGACGAGCAGAAATCAAGCTGAAATGGAGTTAGGTGTCCAAACAACAATAGCTCCACTCGCTGCCGAGGGAGAGGTTTCAAAAGGGTACAAATTCTCAAAAGCTAACAATGGATATCCAAGCTCACAATGCATCACAACAACGTGTGAATTAATGCCCTGATGCTTCATGACACTTATTATATAGGCCTACAATAATAAACAGGACTTTAAATATTACAATAACTTCTGCAAAGAGGTAGTAGAACTAGCGCGACAGAAATGCTATGAACGCCTTTCTTCTTGTCACATTGCTCTCCTCATTAAACACTTCATAGATTTTAGAAATACAATTACTTGTTTTCATAACATTAGCGTCAGTGCTAAGTTTGATAAACAGGTACACTGCATAGTTTTAACAGACTACGGGGAGTTTGTCTACGTGTTCCTCCTCCTCGTTCACTGCGCAGCGCGCTCTACTCATGCTGTGGCAGCACTGTAGAGGAGAGGGGGGAGTTGTTTGTTTTTGACGGACAGTTTGAGGATCCAATGGAGTTGGGAGTTTTCGTCAGAGGCGCTTTTTAATACTTTTCATTGGTTCAAATGTTTTGATTTTTTTACACAGACCTAAAGGGTGTTCAATAGCGTTGATTTATGAAATAAAAAAAGAGATGAAAATGGAGTGGTTCGTCCTGGACACCGGCGATATCTATGCAGTAATTCGATTGCATGAGCGTCACGCATGTTGCACTTTGCGCAGAGCAAGTTCAGTCAGGAAACTCAGTGCAGTTGTTGGTGGCCGACCATTGGTCGGTCTCTCTCAGCTCCACGCTTCTATTCTCAACCAATCACATACTCACTTCACCAACAAGACACTCCATTTAAAATGGGGAAGTTTGCACTGCTCATTCCTTGCTTACTTGCTTACTACGTTGCTGCTGCTGCTGCTTACTGCTGTCAGTGCTGCTGCCTTTAAGCTTGCTGCTCACCCTCCACCACCCCAGCGAACACCTGTTTTGGATCTGCTTTTATGTACTATGGGGGGGATTCGGAAGGCCCTTAGGTGACATGAAGTGTGACATGTAGTGTGCTCCCTCAGAGTACCTAAAAGCAGATCCATTCATTGCCAAAAATAAATAATTTAATGCTAATTTTATATTCCTTGAAAATATTTTAATCCGTTCATGAGTTGTCCTGACTGAATTGCAGTTTGTTTGTTTACTCGTGATTCTGTGGCTTCTGGATGAGGGACGATGAGGCCTTGCCAGCATCCGGTCTTTCTTGTGGAAGTAATGAACTCCAACGATGAATGGCCGCAGTCGGTTGCCGTGTCCGGCCATCGGAGCCTCCATTGCTCCTTCTTGGGTTTTTGGAAACACGCTATTGGTTCGGTTTTCAGGAGCATGCTGCTCTGATAGGTTATCTAAGTCGGTCCCCAGAAATAGTTGCCACTGACCATCCAAATGTATTGCAACTTCCCATCACTAGCAAAATCAGCCCCCCAGAAATCTCCCACAGTCCATTGAAACGCCCTCATCGCTGGAGAAAGTCACCGCAAAGTTTCCATTCAGGTCTCTCCACGAGAGCTGCCTTTCAGCTACCATTAAAAAACCAATGACTAAGTGATGTAATGAAAGGACACAGAGTCTAATGATGCAATTCAGGTATGTTACCACAGAAGGCTACACCACTTCTTTTTAAATCCTGTGATAGCCCTTTCAACTGTTTCAAGCACTACCAGCACTACCATCACATGATGCTTCTGCTCACTTCTGGAGGATTCCTAACCAGCATATTCCAATATTAAATAATGTAATTGCAGGTCCTCTGCTCTAGTGGCTTTTACACAGCATCAGGATTTATTTTTTATGTTTTTAAACAATCAGGTAGAGTATACATAATGGGGTTAATGCTGCAGACGAAGAGGTTACAATCATAACAGGCAGCAACCTACTGCCACTAAAGCACTGGTCTCCCCCAGCCTAAAGCACTGGTCTCCACCAGCCTAAAGCACTGGTCTACACAAGTATAACAGAATAACCACAGCCGTTGAACTTGAGTCTACGGCTCACCTTGTGCCTCACCCAGGACAACCAACATGAAAACATCAGACTTTGTGAGGACCACGTATGTGTGTAGCAAAATTACTGCAGGGGTTTGTTTCAGATCGTGTAGCTAGTTATTGAGTCACAGTTTTAATCTAACTCCTAATGTCTCCAGATCTATTGGTTTCCTGTTCTATACACTCTCTCAATAAAGCATAAAAAGAATATACAAAACAAAACACAACTGATTTCTCACAGCACCAGAACACTTTGTTTAGGCTCTAAGGTCTTATCCCCCACTGATAAAAAAAAAAAAAAAACTGCAACATCTAATGATTTGAAAATGGTAATAATCACCATAGCAATTACTTTTTTCACATAATAAACAGTACAGCCAGAGTTCATGGTCTTCCTGCATTTTCAGCCTCACCTTGTTCAGTGCTCCCGGCTGCTGTGGCCTCATCCCGGCTTGTCCCCCAGGTCCCATCTGCTGTCCCCCTTGCTGCTGCTGTAATGTCTCTGCCAACAGATTACTATTGCTACCCATACTCGTGTTGCCAGGGTAACCCATCCTGGGTGAGCCGTTCATCACCTGCCCTCCCATCAGACCTTGCTGTTGTCCATTGTTGGCCTTCTGGGCACTCATCATCGCAGCCGCCCGATTCATCCCAGCCACCCCACCAACCATTCCCCCTTGCTGCATCAGTCCAGCCTGCTGCTGTCCCTGGGGTCCCATGCCTTGGGGCCCACCGGGGGAGGAATTCATGCCCCCCATCATGCCCATCGGTGCCCCTGGTCCTGTGCTGTTTTGGGTGGGCACCCCCTGTTGGGGCGGTGGTCCAGCGCGGAGGAGCTCGGAGAGCTGTTTGTGTTTGGCGGCGGCGTCCTGGCCTCCCACGCCCATCGGTCCCATCCCTCCTCCAACTCCCCCCAGGCTGGTATGGAGTTGGCTGAGGTCCCCTCCATTGACCAGCCCCAGCTCAGATGAGTTGATGAGCTCATCAGGAAGGTCGTGCTCCAAATCAAAGAGTGAACCAAAATCTGGAAAAGAGAGACATTCATGTTATTTATTTGGAGAAGCCATCTCTCAGGAAGCAACAGCTTAGGAAACTAATAGAAACCAATGGAATTCAAATTGCTACTTATATTATTTGAAAGGCTATGTAATTCTTAACTTTAAAAAAAAACATTTGCACAGCACTGACATCAACTTGATAATCTCTCTGGACTAGCTCATAGAGCTCCGCAAAAGAAATCTCCTGTCCTTCTGGAGCTTTGAGACAAGCAGCCAGGGCAGCAGCAGCTGCCTCCCGGAGTCTAGACTCCTCTCCTGGGCATCAGCTTGTGGTTTGATGGGGTGCCAAACATGGAGAGTGCATGCAGTGGGGTCAGGGTGAGAAGCCACAGAGGTGTAAATACTGACTGGGCAGGTGTGCACACACGGTCTACAGTAATATGCTATGCTGCCACATCACAGTGAGGGGAAAGCACAGTTGAAGGTCAGTTAATTTGGCGGAGGTAGGTTCCATCAAGAATAAGTTATAAATTTAACTGATTGTAGGGCCTTGCAATATATATATTTTTAATGGGAAAACTCCTGCACACCCCCTCTCACTCAATTCATGTTTTTATTGCACTTGATTAAATTTTGTCTTTCAGATACGGTATCAGTATCTTTATTTCCTCTCTGCCGTTCCTCAGAGTTTTCCCACACATTCTGAAGATTTCCTGATATTTTCCTATGCACCTGTCTGACTGCAAAGGACTGTTGCCATGTTTTTTTTTTAAATCTATATTTTCTTCAAGCACTTTCCCATGTCAGAAAACACGGTACATAAACTATGGATCTTTCTACCACAAAGTTGTCACAGAATAAGTCATGCTGGTGGAGAGATCATACATTTTATTTTAGAAGTGTGTGCAGGACCTAGAGGATAAATTGCTCTGCCTGCTGCCAGACAAATGACAACGCACGTTTACTTAGAACCAGGTTTTCAGCACAATGAAAGCCAAAGCTCTTGATCTTTTATTGACATTTGGCATTCCTACACCTCTAAGGTTAAACGCTACTGAAAATAAGGCAAGTGGCAATTTATGATGCTAGGTTGTAGGAGGTCTACTGTGCCAGTGACTGACTTAACAATGCCTGACTGGCACTGCATTTCCCCCAAACACATTCAGAATACACACTTGCCATGTCTTGGTGATGGCAGTACATAGTGCAGACATTTCTTAGGAAACACAAATCAACAGCCTTATTTTGGAAGTAACCATCACACCGGGGGTCACAGTACTAGCCCAGCTAACCATGTACAGCACATATAAGACCCCAGGCTAACACCCATTTCAAACAGATACTTTATATCCTTAATGTCTTTTCACCAGACAGTACTTCTTAGATCAAATGTGACTAAATAAATTATTCACAAAAATCAACTGTATTTTCAGTAAAGACCACCTTGAGTCTGATAACAGTTAGGCAAAAAGGCAAGGCATTGGCACTGTCCGGATTTGTCAGCCATGCTTGCGTAGTTATAAAAAGTTAGATGTAAAAAAGAACAAACGCCTGGTGTCATTATGCCATTCAGACAATAGGGGAGTATACAATACAAGTGGGTTCGTCGGAGAGCGCAGTAAAGTTGATCATCTAATCTCCGACCAAAAACACGTAAAGGCTTCACCGTTCATGCTTTACTCGAGGCTGTCGCACGACAAAAATTACATATTTTAAACAGAAAACGCATGTCGCCACTTTTGTTCCCGATGAAAATGTGTACTTTTTCTTGAAAATACGTTATTTTTTATCGCACGACAGGCTTGTACGTCGAAATAGCTATGAATAAAGTAACGTTAAAAGGGATTTCTCGCCAAATTGTTGCTCGGGGATTAAAGAAACGCTACAATGTAGCAACAATTGCATTGGCAGCACGACAACAATGCTTTGCGCAAGTTCTTCATTGATGAAGTGAGGGCCAAACAATAGCTAGCAAGTTAGCGTCAATACTCTCACGGACGGGCTAGCGACTACACAAGGTTGATGAATTTAAACCTTTTTTATTTTGTGCTGGAATCAAAGGCTAGCGTAGAGGCTACTAAACCCCGAATTGTGTCCACCGAAATGTTTACAACAGAGTTGGCTAACAAGCCACTTCAACTCAGCTGAGCCGGTAGCTACCAAGCTAGCTGCATCGCGTAATACCATTCTCTGCTTTTAAAGTAGCTAGAGTGCTAGACGTTGTTTAAAAAGGGCTTGTAGGCTACGTGGACAGACCGTTTTCATATCATTTTAGTATGGCTTGTGGGTCATTCATTTAGGCGTATACGTCAAATCGAATTGGCTCTCTGAACATGTAAAAGCTCTAGCCAACTTGAGAAAACTGGGGTGACTCGACTCTTCCATTGTTTGGCGGTGGAACAGTAGTTACTAGCTAGTTGGGTTAGCCAGGTGTGCTAGCCTCCTGCGGCTAGCACACCAAAACAAAACACCTGGAAAAGTTGTCCAAGTCGACAACTCCATGCTTTCTTGAAGCAATCTCATTTTCTGAGCCAAACCTTTCCATGCATGCATGCGTATCGATAGAGGCTCTATGCAGCAACTAAGCAAGTCCGTGCAAGTAACTTCTACTATAAGGCAACTCTGCATACTATAATCGTTCTGATCTATGACTATTTACTCACTGGCAATTACTTTTCGTTTTGTGCTTTGCAAACAATGCATTTAAAAAAAAGGTGTTTACCGTTTCCATCACTGGCTGATACAGAGAGAGCTGGAGAGGACAGCTTGGGCCTCTTGGCTGAAGGCGGGCCGGACTCCAGGACATTATCGGCCATATTTTTGACGAATTAAAAAAATACTGCAGATCCACACAGGGCAAACGTATTCCCCTTGTTTGCGTTTCCTGAACCCTCTTGAAGAAATCGTATGGCTTCTTCCCCCACCGCTTGGGGGACGGTAGGGGAAAGGACAGCAATGTTCAACTCTTTCCTTCAGAGTTCCCACTCTCGGTTGATCCCTCTCCGTAGATATCAATCCCCCTCCCCTGTCCGAGATTGTGTTTCTTCACAGATTTCTCGGAGTTGAACAGGAGGAGGTGGGAAGGTGGAGTCGCACAAACAGACAAGCGAACGGGCTTCCGACAACCTCATGTAGCCTCTTCTGCGACATAAAAAATGCCCCAAGACCTGTCCTCCGTGGCTGATTCTGTGTTGTCCGCCATAGTCGGCGGTGAAATCTAGTGTTTAAATTCCAAGGCGCTTCAGTTGATGGTCTCGGCCAGGCAATGAAGATGAAAAATGCAATAGAAAACTGCAGGCCAAGCGTACCCGGGTGGTAACTTTTGAAGGGGCTTTCTCTCATGCAACAGTTTAAAGAACCCCGATAGAGTTCACACTATATTCGACTTGATCTGAATTCTCACTGCAATCACCCCCCAACATCACCAAAACAAGCCGGTCAGTTGGGTGGTGTGATCTATCTCAGTGGATGACAGTGGTTTAAAATGCAGTTAAAGCATGATGAATTGTAGTTAATCTCAAGTGCAATACTAAGAAAGCAACTTGCATTGGCTTTTGAACTGAATAAATAGCATATAATGCAGTTCTACTGAGAGATGAACACGAGTTTCACTTGCATGAACTCGTTCAAAAATAACTACTGCAAATTCCAATTTACGTGCATCTCAAGTTTCTTTTTGCATGTGCATATCGACTACAAATGTACACTTTGTGTATGCGTCTATCCATGCAAGGCACTAAGTCAAAAATAACGGACTCATATTGCACATTTGGTTGTTGCACCCCTTTGCGTGAGTATGCCTATTGCAGCCAGCGGGGTTCGAAATGGATGCAATAATCATGAAAAATCTTGTCCAAAAATCACAGCTTGTCTGCCTTTTCGGAATTGTCAATCGATTCTGCTGCAGCTTTCTCTTTGTCGGAATAGTTGTTATGGGATATGAAGAAGCTAAATTGCCAATCAGTGGGCAAGTAGAATGATCCAATTAGTTTTATTTTGCAGAGGACGTTCCATGGGGTTACATATCCTTCGCTTCTGAAGATATTTCTCGTCCTGGGGTTTCTGCTGACAACACTATTAAGCTTTCCCAAAAACTGGAGAAAATCAAACGCTTTATAAATATTGCAAAACAATATCTTGTCATTCACTGCGTATACTGATAGATCTTGTCATGCAAGCGAAGAAAAAGATCCCATCCAAAAACTGGAGAATACAATGATGGGCGAAAATGTAATAAAACGACGTGGGTCGCCAAGAAATTATGACTATTTTAGAAATGGGAAGCCACGGATCGGCAAGATATTGTTAGCAACACCCCCCAAAATATTTTGGGTTCACAAAATCCTTTCATTGACTCTTTGTGATGGAGAATGCCCCCCTTCGCGTTTCTCCTGGCAATTTTCCCTTCTCTTTAAACCCGTCTTTCTCCTTTCCACCTATCTCTTATGCCCGCTAGTAATTTATTTGTATAATTGTCTGTGCGGGCTTTTTCCTTCCTCCGCGATGGGCACATAATGATTTTTCATGTTCATTTTCTTTCGTAGGTTTTCCTTCGTTATAATATATTGCCCTCTTCCGCCTCTCCTCTCCGTCTCCGCTCCGCAAAAACACCCCCTTCCTTGGATTTTCAAAGAGTATTTCCTTTTTATATCACCGACTCGTTTTTCTGACGTCTTATCTTTTGTTCATGCCTTTTCTTTTCCCTCCCAGTGCTCGGACACGATTCCGCCACTCTTCAACCGGCGGTTCCCGGAGTGGCTGTTATCGGTGTTGGAGTCGCTCCTTCTCTCGGTATCTCCTGTTTCTTACGGTCTGTCCGCACAAACAAAATGGCGGCTTGTTGTTTCTACTCCTCTGATACGGGGGGAGGGTTGGAGGTACAGCAACATTAGGCGTGAAGGGGGGTTGGTTGGTGCTCGGGATTGCCCGGAATACACTTTCGTATTCTCTCGGAGTTGCACTACTATCGCAATCATCTGTAGGGGACAGTCGCGCTCCACCGGCAGCAACCGCACCACCATCAGAATTGGCTCAGATCCTTCACATTCGGCAACCAATCAATGGATATACGTTTGAACTTTTTCAAAGTAAAGCCTTCATCAATTACATTTCGCTTGATATGATCATGCACATTCAAACCCCACACTCTGTCCACATTTTCTAAATCATCCAGTGTTTTAAAATGTATACATTTTTCACATCAGGTTGTTCATGTGAACAGAAATAATTTACAAGCAACAGAAATCTTCCAGGGATGCTATCCTGTGACTTGCAATAAACGTACAAGAAAGCCGTTGGGAGTTTATTGAGTCAAGCAACACATTTTGACATCTATAAAATGTCCTTTGTTGCCTCCACGTAACACACAGGAGAAACTCAACCTTACATTCCCTCTCTAAATAAGACTAACACATACCGGCGTGGACACACACATACACTCACCAAAACCTTGCCAAGGTACACTTTCAAGTTTCAACTATTTCAGTGCATGGGTAGCCAGCCTATGGTTCTCCAGCCCAAGTTTATCAGGCTGATTATTTTAGACACAATACTCTATGTCCCTTTTGTAAAAAACTAGGTCATGAAAATGTCAGCCTCCAAGATGGACATAATTAGGTAATTCCATCCCATCATACAGTATTTTTGTTTTTAAGATGAGACAGCAAAATACAAGAGATGGAGAATGCGTTTGCAGGTGTATGCATCATTGTAGATGTAAGATAATGTGAGTAGTAAACATATACAAGTAGGCGTATGCCATGATGGTGGCCATTGTTCAGGAGGAAAACTCTTTAATGCACCTGGTACATTAGCCTATTTCCAAATCACCTCAAACTTGAGATTTAGGGGAAGATGCACACCGCAATATTTGTTTGTTTGTATTTCTGAATATTGTTGGTGACAGTTGCACAGGATGAGATGTGGTAGCCTGCAAAACACAAAACTGTAGAGACAGCATTCATGGGTTTCTTTGCTAATTCTTTTATCAAAGAACAGCATGTGGCAAGAAAACATCTGGAAAAAATGGTTTCACTCCAGTTAAAAAATTAAATCTTTAGGATTGCAGAATTTCACCTCCATGGTGTGAAAATAAAATCTTGCAGTGTGCATCTATCAAACTTTAGGCTTAGGGACCCTGAACGTGCCATAGTTATGTGAATAGGTGAATCACAAAGCACACTGCCTGGCTTTGGTGCTGACACTTCAACAGTTGTGCCTGTCTGCCTGCCCTATCTCTGGGCACAGGCCCGTTCCACATCAGCGATGGTCTTTGGTGTCTCGGAGGATAAAATCAGGGGTCCTCCGTTGTCTTGGATCACAACGTCATCTTCTATTCTGACCCCCATGCCACGGAACCGTCTAGGGGCCTGGTCATCGTCTAGACAGATATACAGCCCTGAGGGAAGAGAGGAGGATATTGAAGAGTTTGAAATGTGTAGCTCTGACATCTCTTCAGGTTCGAGAGAAAGTCATGACCAAAGTAATATTGCTGTACACCACTAGTACAAATTTCGTATAATGTTGCTGAAACATATTTAGCGACTCATAAAGCTACTATTGTATATCTGCAATCGAACTGATACACCAAGAACATAATGATTCAGACAATCTATTGGTTCTTATTTCAACCGTTTCATCAGAAAATGCAAAAAAAGGTGTCTTATAAATGGACTTAATTGAAATTTGAATGTTGGAGCTTATCAGTGACTTTCCATTAGACTTTCCATGTCCTGAATTGTAAGACACACACACACAAAAAAAACATTCTGTTAGTATTGTAGTATTTGAAGAGTGTATTCGAGTTTCTCTGTACCAGGTTCTATAGTGATGGCCATCCCGGGCTGCAGCGGCTGTGAACGAGACAATTCTGGAGTATCATGGACGTCCATACCCAAGTAGTGACCAACATGGTGGGGGCAGTACCTCTTCGCAGCCTGAGAGGAGTGAAAACCAAACATCATGTTAATGGAGCTGTAACACATAAAAAATGCTTGGTGTGGATTAAGAACACAAAAGCTGCAAATACATTGACATTTTTGGCTGCGACAACAGCTGGTATAAGCCACTCTGTTGTTCCAAAAACTTTCAAGCACAACACCCATGCTCTGTTAACGTTTACAGTTCAATCCCTGAAGAAGACCTTTCCATGTCGAAATGTTGGTATCCAAAAAATATCCTGCATCGTGGCTATGAGTGTGCAGCCTTTTCTTCACTCAAGACATCTTTACCAAGGTCAGCAGAACCTCAGCAATACTGGTATATGCGCCCTTCTCCTGTTTGTTTGCTAACTTTTACAGTTGGCCATAAAAGTGTTGTTGAACAGACTTATATTTGCATCTTTCATTGGTCTCTGAATTTAATAGATAATTATTAAGGAAAGGTGGACCTACTCAAATTACAAAAGACAAAGTCAAAGAGAAAGTCAAATTTTAAGTGATGGTGGAAGTGAAAAGGGAAAGGTATGAAGTCAGTAGACTACTTGATCAAGGACATGAAAACCTATTGTACAATATGTGTGTAGAACCCTTTAAATGCACCATAATGACCATAATGAAATCCAGCACTGCCACAAATGTTAGTGCTTGATTAAATGTGGTAATTCAATGTGGTAGAAAAGCTTAGTTATAACTAATAACTCCGTTAAGAAGGGTAGTTTTGTACCCTTCTTAACAGAGATAAAGTGAGACATCTACATAAAAAAGGATCACAACTGCAGGCAGGAACAGCAGAAGTACAATGTCAAATAGCAGCCTAGAGCTGACAGCTGAGTTTTTATAAAGGTAACTGGTCCAGGCATAACAATCTGATGATCAAGTTTATAATAATGCATTGAAAGTATTGGAAAGTCTTTAGTGCCTGTAAGATTGATGCAACCTATCTGAAGGTCATCTATTACAAAATATATTATGAAAATCACAGCTCACAGCACACCTCTATTGATGTCCAAATATTGGTTATAATTTGCAACATAATTATAATCTTTTTAGAACAATTTTTTTTCTTACCCAAACAAAACCTCATAACACATATGGTGTATACTTTGTATGGAGCTTTTAAAAAATCCCAAATGGCAGTGGAATAGATGTACATGAATATGTACATGTAAACTTACTGTATACAGACAATTTCACATCTGGTGCACTCCTTTGGTGGTATTTATGAAGCACTCCGGTGTATGAATAATGGCCTAGGAAAAACCTTTCCTTTCTGGTATAGATAACTATAGCCACCGTTGCTTTAGGATTGTGAGCATAACAAATTAAACATTCATTAGTATAATTATATATTCTATTGACAGTTGAGAAAGACAAAAAAATGTCAAAGTCAACACAGCTAACAGGCCAATAAAATGCAAAAATGATGTGCAATTTTGGGTCACCATCAATGAAAAATGCATATGAGCGTGTGTGCGTGTCTGTGTATGTACTGTACACACGGTGGTGGGGTCCTCGCTTCGCCCCACTTATCTCCACATGTATCTAGAGTGAGAGAAGGTCAGTGGGCCATGGCAAATGAATATATAACATAGTCTAAGCTGGCTAATAATTATGGGCCTAGATTTAAACCCAGGACTACATGGAAAGATCACACATCAATACTAGCCCTAAGTGATAGCCTACATGATAAAGAAACCGAAAGAGGGCGTCCCAGGTCTTATGTAACTTGTGTCTTGAAAATGTAGGGAATTTGGAATCCATTCATTCTTGTTGATACCAGTTCATTATTCTTTGTCTTCATGAAGAATTAGCATGTCAGTCTGCTATGCGTTTTGAACAAACGCCTCCCTAACCGCTACAAATCATTCTTTGTTCCATTACCGTACAGTTTCACTTCCAAACTTTTCCAGAGAGAGTGAGTTCAGATTTTTTTTCCTTTCTTTTAAAGGAAACCCCAAGTTGAATAAATGTACATTAAGCTTTGGTTTGGCATGCTCATTTTATTTCCCTGAAGTAAACCGCTGCAGGAAAGGAGTGCCTCTATTATAGGTAGTTACACTGGTATATTGTGCTTTATGAAGGGTGTAATTAGGTCACTATTTCATCGTTTAAATTGGCCAGAGAAGCTTATGGCCATTTCCTGACCACAAACCATCAGCAAGGGTAAAAATAAACACTTAATATAACAAAGATTTCTCAATTGTATGCCAGGCTCAAGGAATGATAGTGTGATAACACTAAATATAGTTTGTCTGTATACTGTATATGGTTACTTTTTATTTGTGGTACTTCACGCAACTGCTGGGGAAGACAGATAATATTTTAGGTAAACCGTATGAAAACAGTAACCCAGGTAAGGAAGGTGACATGCCCTAGACTATTCCAGTTTTGGATGGCGATAAAATATGATCTCAGCCATATACTGTGAGCTCCATTTTAATCTCTTGGTAAAGGAAATACATTGTAAATATGTACTTTTGGTAGATAAAGATGTAATAATGAGTAACTGTAAATGTTCACCTGGCAAACAGTATACTATAAAAGCATTATTAACATTTTAAGAGCTTCGATTCACAACATTTGACCACACTCCTTTATGGCACACAAACACCTGACTTTATTTGCCAGGCAAATGAAAGATTGCAGTACAATACTGCTCCATAAATATGAGAACCTTATTATGTGGTCTAAGTGTTTACATCCCACTTTTGAGACTTGATCAAATACTTGTTGAGTTTAATAAATGTGCACCTCGAGTAGTGCAAGGTTAAATTCAAATGGGTCAGTAGGGACCTATGTAAGGCAGGGAGTAGGGAAGATGAGGAATTTGCACTGGGCCAGGGTACCTTAGAAATATTCCATAATTGTCCTTCATAATGTCTCATAACTCTAAATTTGGCAACACAAATTCAAGAGCTTCTGCCTGGTTTTCTATTTAAAAGATCCTGTAATGCATAATAATGCTCTATCATTTGATATTCATTCTTTTAAATTCAAATGTGTATTTACACAGCAGACTGTAGGCTCAACCAGGTAATGCTTTGAGCGCATACCTGCATACCTTTCCTGTCACTAGTGACTGTTCTACCCCAGCTAGAACAAGATGGGGTCTAATAATGCAGTGGCTTCCATGTAGAACTTGGACATCATGTAACCAGTCTATGATATCAGTCAGTACTATGAGTACGTTTGAAAAAGTTAAATATTAAAACAATAAGTATAAAACACATGAGAAAAATATTCAGGCATCTACTTAAGCGTTCACAGCATGCAAGAAAAGTGGCGCCGATTTGTCCAGTGGTTTGCGATATTAGCTGTGGACAGACACTCGGCCCCTACAGCGCCACATGATAAAAGCGTATATGTCTTGTACCTTCAGGATGTCAGCATCGCTGTCAATTGGCCAACCCAGCTGTTTGAGTTGTCGCCCCAGCAGGGCCAGCATGGTGCTGTAGATGTGATCCAGGCTGACTCCAGGGGAACAAAGAGACAGACAGGACTGCTGGACCTCCAGAACAGCCTCATACAGCTCTGCTTGGGCCGGACTGAACCTGGGAAGAAAGGGAATTCAATGTGGTCCTTACTCAGGTTCAAATACAATTCGTCTGATTTGTCAGCAGTTATGTATTTAGATAAGGTGCTTGGCTTATCCTTTTGCTTTACATTTCAGTGTTCTGCTAAAGTGGGTCCAAATGAGCTACATATTACTGAGCACCGGTACCGTACAGGGGGCTATACAGATGCTATACTATGCTTGGTTGTCGATTTCATCACTGGAGGTGTTATTGGTCACTGGTTCTACTTACCTTCCATTCACTGGCCATGTACGTGTGATATCACTGACATAACCAAAGTATTCACAACCACCATCAAGCAAAACCATCTCACCGTCCTGAGGAGAGAGAACGGATACAAATCTTGTATTTATTTATCTGGTTAATCTGTTAGTTCTTCATTGATAATAATAATACTAATAAACGTACCAAGCATCAAAACAAAGCTACAAAGAACTTTGCATGAGACCAAATAAAATAAAATCAGCAACCAAATAAAAACATGGATTTTTATAAACATCTGATTAAATATGCTGGGTTTTTTTGTGTGGAAAATCCAGTATTTCTGAGCACAAACAAAAACAATACACATAATAGCCTTATAAACACAGTATAGTATCTGTGTTTTTTAAATCTGAAATGTGTAAAATGAATGAAATCAATTAAAAACAATTCACCATGGGTCTCTTTACCTTGACAATCTGGTTGTTGTTTATATAGTGCAGCGTGTTTGCTCGGTTTCCTCCTGCAACCACAGGGGGATAGGCCAGGAAGTTGGCGCCATGGACACGATTCTCAAAATCAAACTGAGAGAAAGTTCCCATAATTCCCATGAAATTCCTTCTAGTTGACAATACGTTGTGTCTGTGTGGTCAGGCTAGTGTCCAATTCAAATATTCTTCTATTCGCTTCCATGTGCTGAAGAGGCATATTGAGAATAGGGCACTATACAGAAACAATTACTGTGAAATCATGTTTTTTGCCAATACCGGCATACAATACTAATTAAGAGCAATTCAGTTCAACATTGTCATGTCTAAAGAATCAACGGACAAAACCTTTGGTCACAGATAGATAGTGGATATAGAAATCATAACATGAAATGCTGTGAAATACTTTTACCTTAGCATAGAGCAGAGCTTCATCGATGTCCCCTTGACAAAAAGCCATAGTCTTCCTGAATGCCTGCAGGAAAATAATTGGAAAGGGTTTCCAAATGCCAAGTCAGCTTGATTGATCAAGTTTGATTCAGTGTAATATTATCAACACACTCTTTCTTAACTTGCAAACTTCCAAATTCCACATTGTAATTCTAATATTATATCTTCGATACTGTATAAATTAGTCCAACTTAAGTCAAAAGTGACCCAAACATGATAAACATGTGTGAAAAGGGGCTGGGTCTGCTACCGTACTGTTTAGATTTTTAAGCTCTGGTTTTCACAGCATCTGTATGGCTCTATAAGAGCTATACTGTAAGTCTGTCTGTGTGTGTTCATGTGTGTCTGTTTTAACAGAGTTAATCTCGCAAACTACTGGACCAATCAGTACCAAATGTGTGGAAAGTAAATCCCTGAATATCTTGCAAATATTCTGAATAGCTTTTCTTTTCCTTTACTTTTTAGAATTTACTTTTTTTTATATTGGAAGTCAATAGAAGTCAGAGTGCTGATGTCAAAGTACTGACAACATAGATGACTGACATCATAGACTGGCCACACTTCCTGGTTACTGCATAACCGGCCAGTCACCTTTTATCAAACTGAAACAAATCTTAATCCATTTGGGAGGTTATGGAAGTCAAATGAAACCATTTGATCTGCAGTCATGACATTCTTTACATATATGCCTCTCCTCATGAGGAGCAAATGTGCCTAAAAGGACCAATAAGCTCCATCTACGTTTTCTGATGTGCTCGTCTACACCCTCCCTAATGAACCAACCAGTAGGGGTCAGCAGCGACAAGGGACTACAGTACAAGGGGAAGAGGGAATTGGCACAATGTTCAAATTGGTAGAAAAATGGGGGAATAGTCAAAGAGCCAATTCATATTTTAGAGGGCATGGCTTTTCACAAAAAGCAATAACTCAATAGCTTTCACATAACACCACAAAACTTTGTATGCTCATCAGCAGACATAAGCAGAGGCTGATCCTCCTTTAGCCCACTTCCAAACGGCGGTGGAATTTGCGCTCAGTGCCACAACACCACTAAAAACAGTGTGTTTTATCATCCTTTAACTGGGAAGAAATTCCCTTTAAGATACAGGAACATGATACGCTGTTATGCAGCCTACTCATTTAGTGTACCTCATACTCTGCCCCTGCAGCGTTGCCTACTGTATGTAGGTAAGGCCAGCAGGAAACTCAAACAATGCACTTGGTGAGTGTAAGAGTATTCGTAGAAATTATGGGATTACCCCATAGCTGTGGATTTTAATAATATGAAACATGACATTTCCTCCCTCCGGTGTTGTGTCGCATGGAGAAGGTCTCACAACCACCTAGATGGAGACAGTCCAACTTATTTTTGAACAGATGGGAACCTTACTGGATTTTTACACACTTGAATGATGAACTACTTCTCAATGTTATTATTTTAATGAGCCCTTGTACTCTGGTGCTGTATTGTAATGTAACTGGTGTATTCTATTCTATTTTTACTATTCCTTGCTACTAGTTTTTACTATGTTTTGACTCAATAGTTGTTGTTTTTTGTCTGTTTCAGAGTTTCACACAAAAGCTGTGACAGAACACTGTCAATAATAATGTGAATAAAGCTCGCAACTGTGTGGGCAGATCTCTGAAAAGTTGGTGTTGAAAACTCAGCTCTGAAAGAAATACAGTAAGTCTGTCTGCAATAGTGTAAATGTGCACCCACCAAAGTTTCAAATAAAGATTCACCAAATTTGAAACTCTGAACATGTGTTGGAGAAACACTGTATTAAGAGTTCTGCACTAGTGAAGAAGGAAATCTCAAATACAAAGTAATGCTTGCAGAGATATGAAATGTTTTTTCAGCCTATCAAAACTTTATGCAAGCCATAAAAAAAAAGTAATCTTGCAAAACCTTTTTTATTACATTTCACATGATTTACGCCACAACATCCCCCTCGCCTGAAATGCCTGCACTTTACTGGTATATTTAATTTTGGCATCCTGCACTGAGAACATGTGCCGATTTCATATTTTTGTGCTGTCAATATCACATCACCCTTCCTAGTCAGAATACCTGCATTATTATCCTGTCGCGTGAGTGTGAACGCAAAGCGTCACTTTATAGGTAGCATAATGACGGTGCTTACATAAGAGACGAGAGTTCTAAGAACAAACTATTGATGACTATAAGAAAAAGCTTCATAAAAATAATGTTGACGCTCTTGAATTCTGGTGGAGAACGCAAAATGTGTGTGAGGCAGTTGAGGTTGGGTCGAGAGTAAGGTCAAGAGAGCATCTGATGAGTGAGCGACCGTGTCTCTGTTTCCTCGGTGAGAGAGCATGTTAAGAGAGGGAGAGAGAGAGAGAGAGAGTGTGGCACAGCGAGGGCAAGGCTCCAATCGTGGCAAATCTGTTAAATTAACAAAATGGTCTCTGAAAAAGGTGAAAAATAAATTTGCAGGAAGATGGAGTGTCCATCTACAATGCGAGTAAAGGTAGCATAACTCCTTTTGAGAGAGAGAGAGAAAGAGACCATAGTAGAGTTTAATTAGCCTCTAATAGTAGTAGTAGAGTTAAATTATCCATCTGCCAGCCCAGAGATGGATATGTATTGATTCGGTTAGTCCCAAATACATATTTTATCATCCCCAAAGGCCTAGTCTTGAGTGCTTATAGACAAGTCTTGCAGACGTCTTGAAGAACTGTACCCGTTAATTTAATCTGAAGTAAGAACGTTACATGACGGTAACTTAATCATTACAAAGGGCATGTGGGAACGACTCTCCCACCGCCTATGCCAGCAATCTATGTCATTTCTTTACCCAGCAATGTACCGGTATTCCAGTGGAAACACAGTTTACTTGATCATGGCTGACATCATAAATGGTGCATTTATATAGCGCTTTTATCCAAAGCGCTTTACATAGATTGTGCATTACATTCACCCATACATTCATACACCGATGGCGGAGGAAACCATGCAAGGCACCAACCTGCTCATCGGGAGCAATTAGGGGTTCAGTGTCTTGCTCAAGGACACTTCGACACCAACTCTGGGGGAGGCCGGGATCGAACTGGGAACCTCACGGTTTCCATCCGGCCGCTCTACTGGCCACTCTACCCCTGAGCCACTGCCACCCCCATAATCATGCACAAGCAGTTGCTTGTTTTGAAATGGCATATACTGTATGAGAAAACAGAGATTGAAACAAAGGGCCTTTGCCTGATTTAAATACCTACCTGTGCTGTGATGCGACCAGCCTCTTGCATGAGGGCCACCTCAGCTGAGCTCTTAAGGGCCCTGAGGGAGTGCGTAAGAGGCCTAAGAGCACGTGCCATGGGTCCTGCCTCCAGCAGAGGACGGACGTGAGTCTGGTGCAAACGAGGGTGGGATGGCTGTGAATTGTCATACCACACTGTAGTGCCTGGCAGAGAGAGAGTGAAGAAGAGAAGAGAAGAGTTTTGTCTATAATTTGGGCAGTCGCTTCCAGCTGGAGCTCCGATAGTCTCTCCTTTCTTCAGTGAGTATGCTAAGTAAAGAAGAAAGTGCTTATGGAGTGTTAACTATGGGACTGTAGAACATCCCTCTGAAGCATGACAAAATGCTTGAAACATTTTTAACACTCTACTCCACCAAGCTCTCACCTCTGTTGGTGAGAAACAACAGAAGTATTGACCAAAACAGCTAAAGGAAGCCAGAGCTGTAAATTATTTAATAGCGCCACTAACCTTTGAGGCTCTTGAGCACCAACCCCAGCTCTTCAATATTGTGAACCCGCTCTATACCACTCAAAGCAACTGCTCCGTCCTTCCCAGATCTGGGCCCATCCCATAGCTCCCTCGCTGGGTCTCTGCGGGGCACAAACAGGATAGCCTGGTCTGGTCGCCCATTTCCATGCAGAACCAAGGCACTGTCGGGCTCTAGAATGCCACTGAGGTAGAGGAAATCCTGAAAGAGAGATATTGTTAAACAGAATGTCCTTGGAAAAAGGTTTTACATAAATGCACACCCTAAGTCAGTGACTGCACTGCAGTGAATAATTATTAATTAAATGTCATGTGTGATACAGTACATTACATCTCTCCTCACATACGTATGAAGCATGATTTTTCACATTCCCTACCGTTGCTTGAGGAGAAGGGAGGCTAGGGAAAATCAGTAGGGTTCATCCTGGAATTAGATTATGAGATACCTTGTGTAAAAGGTTGACATTTTGGCCTGAGGTTGGCACAAGGGATAGGCACCCCATTCGGATGCTATCAATGCATTGAATGGGACATTATCACGTTTTATCAGACCATTGAATGGGCAAAGTATTTATCAGACCATTCATTGGGTGTTATCAGGACATACTGACATACTGACCTACCGACGGAGATGACTTATATAAGTTAAGTTTTGGTTTCGGACCATGACGGAGGCGCGCAGTCTCAAGCGAACTGGAGCCACGTGAAGCACCACCATGCGAGCGAAAGCGAGCGAGTTGCTGTGCTGAACGTTGCGACGTTTGCTTGAGCCTACTCAGCGCCGTCCGAGTTATATAACGATAGGCACAGAATCGTAAATGATGTTGTGGGGACTGCTCTGCCCCCCTAGGTTAGTATCTCCTGATTACGCCCAATGAACGCTCTGATAAATCGTGGGTAGGTCAGAATCTCGCCTACTTCGCCCATTCAATGGTGGTCTGATAAATCGCCGGTAGGTCAGTATGTCGCCTACTCGCCCATTCAATGGTCTGATAAAATGTGATAATGTCCCATTCAATGGATATGATAGCATTCGAAGCCTGGCCAATAAATGTTTTAATAACTTGTGTGCAACTGGACGGTTTGGCATAAAGATGGCACCAGAGAAAAGGCCATTGGATCACCAAAATCAGGGTTTATCACTCCTGTGCACATTACGTTTCATGGCAATCTGGCCATTCGATTTTGAGGTCTTGTGTGCAAATGGAATCGAAGCCTAATCAAAGCGATGTAAATGGAGCATGTTTCAGACTATCAACCACTGAAACCCTATATACCTTTTTGACCCTGGGGGACTTCTTTCCCTCTAGACCAAATCTATAGGTTGGCAATTTTTGGCCTTCGCAGTAGATCATCACATTATCACGCACTGTGAGCTGATAGATCTGCTGCTATTATTGCTGAATGTTCACACCAGAATAGGGAGGCTAGACTTCATGTGGTTCGCTTCTCTAATTCATGTTTGGGAGCCTATCCTCCACTTTTTATAATTTTTATCCCTCGATTTTTGTAACCCTTTTTTCACCCGGTGCCAATTTGCTAAGTGATCCTGGACACTACACTCCCCCCACCAGCCTAGGAGGCCAGGGCCGAGCTCATGCCTCCTTCAATGCATGAGAGCCAACTGACCTCCTTGTCACCTGACAGGGGGGAGTTTCCCTGGTTGAACGTAGCGCGTGGAAGGAACACGTTATTCCAACCAATTCCCTTCCCCTCCATCAGGCGCCCCGGCTGACCAGGGGGAGGCTATCCTCCACTTTTTGCCATATATACATTCACAATGTGAAGGAAAAAAAAGTTTCAGATTCAGATGTAACACAAAGCCAACAAAGTAAATTAAGTAATAACCGAATGGAAAAAGAGGAAGGAGAAAAAAGAAATGCAACTTCAAATCAAATACACACCTGGTTCTGGTGGAAGGGGTAGGGGATGTCATTAGTCATGTAACGGGTTGGGTGTGATAGAACAACGACCACATGAGAACCAGAGGCAACAGAGGGTCCTAGCCGGTCGGCCTGGGCTTCAATGAGGGAGGCCAGCCTGTGTCTGCGGAGTTCATACTCTGTCTGGGTCAAGCCTGGAGTTACCTCACCTGAGGAACAGAGTGGGGGTAGATATGTTAAAACGCCTTGTAATAATGTGTCTGCATCAATTGTGTGAATCAAAAAATAAGGAATGGTACTGACAATGTCTCTCATTCTATGTATATTATATGCTGACTCCTTTGCACAGTCGATTGGGACAATGCTGCGACTGTGACATTGTTGCTATTAATTAAATAAGCATATGCACATAACCTGCTCTATTATGTATATGCACATTACCCTCACACTTCTGGAACTGGTGCATATTGATAAGCTAATGTACCATCTAGGACAAGATCTTATATCTTGTAGTGCACTGAAGATTTACCAAACCACAATGCCTGGCCAGGATGCACTGAGCAACTGACTAGCAAGTAGGCAGCTGCGTCACTGTAGTTTCTCGTCATTGTATAATATACAATGAATAGATATCCCTCATTCCTAGTCGTTCAATTCTACAGCAGTAGATAATTTAAAGTGGCCATTCGTACTATTCTCTTTGCTCCAACTAAGCCCTATAGCAATAGTTTTATTGGGAGAACTCTACTAACATAATTACCAATGTGGATCAAGGTACTTTTTGATTATAACTAATGTTTTTCAGCAAATGACACACCCCCTGTTAATTTGATATTTATCCGGATAGACAGCCAGTAATTTGAAATACTTTCCAGCATTTCAGAGCTTATAATAAATTGCATACTAAGTGAAACAGCCGTCTATCATTTTGACATGAACGTTTCAAACGCGAGGCAGAGAGAGACAGGGCAATAAACAGTTGTAGATATCAGCATTTACAAGCTGTTGTGACTGTTACAGTAGACATTCATAACCTACAAATTGTTGGAATGTCACTCTTCTTACTCCTACAGGATCATAACTACAACGGGATGGATAGTAGTGTACATTACTGAACGTATTATGTTTCTACTGTAAATGAATCAGCTCCAAGGAAAACTTGAGATGCAGCCACGGTCACATAAGGAATACATAGAACCTGTGAATCACTCTGACACAAACAAGCATAAATGCTAAATAAATTCACAGATGAATCAAGGATATTTGCATGTCAGTGTGTAAAAGTGATGCTATGCTGTCTTTGTTTTAAACACCATCCTGTGAATCAGTAACTTTTAATTAACCACTTGAACCTTGCAGATCTACAGCAACAGGTGGCAACACGTTGTGAGCTTGGAGATTGTCTATTAAAAAAAATATATAGATTCGGTGTAGAGGGCAAAAAGGAGCAGACCTAGTATGGACCCCTGGGGTACCCTAACCTCGCGTCCACACGGCAGAAAGCCTGGTTTTAGTTCTGAACGGACTAATATGATCCGGTCTAGGCCACAAATTCCCCCACTAATATCTGTATCTGGTTGGACAATGCAATGTTATTGTTCCCCAACATGAATGCCAGATCAAGTAGCCTAGTACTTGTAGTGTAAAGTATACCAAGAAGTATTTGAAGAAACTTGCCGGATTCAAAAGATTTCCAAGGTTTCTGGATTGGCCCTACAATATGAGACCCCTGGTACAATATGAGACCCCTGGATTCCAAAGAAATTCTTTTTGGGAGCACAGGCTAAATCCGTATCCGCAGATTCTCACTAGACCGAATCATAAAACTGTAAAACAAGTTGATCCCAGACAGTAAAGGGGGACCCCGGTCAATGAAATATATAAAGTGGTTAAGGAATGAGCCAATAAGATTGAAAGCTGGTAACGTACTGTACACTGCAGCCAATTGCATAGTAAATATACTCACCATATTTTATGAGGTGAGGGTGTGTGAATGGGCTTGGCTGTCCCAGGTAACGAGGGGGAACAGTCTTCGGTTGTAGACCTCCAGGTTTCACAGAAATCTTCCTGCATGGGCACCACACATATCCTATAGAGTAGACCGTCAAACAGCAGATTCTAATATGAGGCGTCCAGCTTCAAGAGTTCACATTCCTACTTATGTCACCTACTGTATATAATGCACTAATGATGCTGCAGAACTGTCACACACTTGCACCATACATGAATGATTTTGCAGGTCAAGAAAAAAACTAATAGACCTGTAATGACTTACAATGGACATGCAGGCATAGACCTCTTCTCTCATTTTGAAGGATTTATTTGACGTTTCATTTACGGAATAGAAGGTGAAAGTAGAACAAAACAATATCTCGGTGTTATGAAACGCGTCTCTCACTAGTATCTGCATAAGATAACAGTGCAACGTTCAGAACAAATGTGACAATCCATTAAATATCACATCTTACCTCGACTCCAATTAGAGCGTGACAGGACCTTGACAGCCGATCTGACGAGAAGGTTGGGTGAGGACAACATTGTGTAGGCGAGACCGATCAGTCAAAGCCCATGATGTGTGCTTTATGCAACGGAAAATGGATCATATGGATATGATGATCACAGCAGGAGGTAGACTCAGTTCAAACGACATAGTATTGTGCTGAACCGGCGACAATCAATCTGTTGTGTACCTGTCAAATAGCCATGGAGAGTGCCAGTGGAAACACGAACTGTTATATCATCATGTCATGCACACTTGCTTGCTGTCTGTAAGGTGACAATATGGGCCTTCCCTTTAAGTCCCTCGTTCTGATTGGCGGAGACGGAGCTGTATTGGTGCTCTGATTGGATCAAACAGAGAATGACCCGTTTTCCCTGCGACGTGTTCACAATGAGACAGGACCAGCGTTGCCATGTCCGCTTATTGTAAGCGACTTTGGGCTTATCTTTCTATAATGTTGCTTGTAAATGTTGGTAAGTTGCGGGTTGCGTTTTTTTTGGCTTGTTTCTAAAGTGTAGGCCTAGTTGCTTATTTGGGCTTGTTTCCTAATGTTGTTTAAACCAGTGGTTCTAGAATATTTTCATGTCAAGGACCCCCAAATTAATATGTATTTGTGACAGGGACCCCCCATACAAGATTATGTTGTTAAAGTGTTTCGAAAATATTCACATTTCTATTCATTTAAAAAATATATATAGCGGATCTACAAGCTCACAACGCGTCGCATCGCTTCTTTTGAGCTTGTTTTCATAGACCTGGTTGCTTACTTCTCTCGCAAAATCTGGCAACGCTGGTCAGGACCCCCATGTTTTGATCATTTTGTCCGAGTAAACGCCTAACAGAAAATATCAAAGCGACGCCTCCATCATTGAAGTGTTGTATCCGTTGTGGGCAATTGATTCTGCTGCAGTTTTCTTCTCGTCAACCACTCGTCGAGAAGATTTAACTCTCCCTACAGGTGGGTAGCCATTGGATCGCGGTGGTTTGTGGAAATCACGTCGAAATATGTATAAAACCTGATGTACGTGACGCGTTAATCATGAATGATGGTGTTTGCATGGTGCATGGATGGACATGCAAACAGCGCGTGAGCGTCTTGTTGCAGAATCATTATTCCAGAAGCTTCTGTAATGAAATCGCCGATCACGCCGTAAAACGTTTATCAAATCTACCGCGTGTATTTGTAAATGACAATTTCAAGCGGCTAAATTGCGGTTGTTTTACTCCCGCTTCCTACTCCTAGCCCAGTGGTTCTCAACCTTTTCAGGCCGTGACCCCCCAAAATAATCATTATCATATTTGAATTGGGGACCCCCCCACCCTGACAAGCACTTGGGTTGAAGCATTACATGTTTGACACGGTTCCACGGATAAATATTGTGAAAATACACGATCTATCAGCTATTTTCAAATCTTTTGCTTCTTTCTTATATTATTTGACAATTTGGCCAATGTTTGACCAGTTTTATAATATAGTTTGTTGATTACTTTTGATGCAGTAATGGTTTTCATTTATTTTATTTGCTTTTTTTCAGGTGTTAAAAAGGTCTTAAGTCCTTGAATTGTCACTTTACTGTCATCTGGGGGACCCCCAAAATCATGTGAGGAACCCAATGGGGGTCCCGACCCACAGGTTGAGAATCACTGTCCAAGCCCCCTTCGAAACCCCTTTTTGTATTTGGGACGACATACCGTCATAACAAATAACGAAATTTGGCTACCCGTTTCCTCTGAAATGGGGGTCATAAAATAATCTGTTTCACGCTAACGTTACGTTTAGCAGCTAAGATATGTTTAATTGTCTCACTCTGTTGTGTTTCATGAGCAGCTCCAAGTGTTCCGGACGGACCAGAGGAGTCAACATGGACCCACGGAAAGTGACCGAGTTGAAGGCCTTCGTCCAACTGTGTGATTCCAATCCTGCTGTATTGCACCTGCCCGAGTTGGGATTCGTCAGGATTTGGTTGGAGGGGTGTGTATGGCACGGCCTGGACTGCTTAGAACACATGTTAACAAGTCACCCATGTATATGATTACAAGAAGGGATTTAGATGACTCTATTTATCCCTTGACTGTTCAGTTTTGTCAGTAATGGTGAAACAGTATCAATGGTAGGTAACTTACAGGACTCCAGAGTGCACCCATTTGGTGTGCACATGCACCCACACAATCTGTCCAGTGTAACTAAAACGTTTCATTGGTCGCACCAGTGCACCTTACATTTAGCAGGTCTGTGAGTGCAGTGCTACTAGTGGATGTGTGGGTGCACCTAAATTAAGCTGGTGCGGCTATATGAAAAGGTTTTGGGCACCAGTGCAACCAACTAAAACTTAGTTTGGAGCCCTGACTCATGCAGTAGTGGTGCTGTATACATTATTACTAATCTGCAGTTTTGGTACTGTATGAATAATAACTCATGTTGGGGAGTCAGTACTGCAGTGACGTGTTTGGGCTAGTATAGAATGTATGTGAACAAAAGTAAGTGGGATTCTACATTGGCCTAGTAGTGTGCACAAGCAGTTTGGTGGTGGTCAGTCCAACGGTTTGTGAGATTAGCTACAGAAAAATTGCATGTGGTATTGTAGTTGCCGGGGGTGTATAACACAAATCTAGAACAATGACTGAGTAGACTAATGATATAAAATAAAAATCCAGGAAACCTTTGGTCTTCAGTATGGAACCAGCACGCTTGTAGCTTCTGGACAATATGACTATCACATCTACATTTTGCTGATGAGCTATCAGAATTATTAATTAAAATATGTAAGTGTCACAGGTTTTGGACTCTGAACTGTTATGGAGATCACGTATACTTAAATTGGCTTAATTAATTCCTTTTTTATATCATTTGGTGCAGAATGGGTGCCAAAATTCCTCCAGGACCTTCCAAGACTGGCGGTTCATGCAAGGTAAAAAGAAATAAAAAGAATCCTCAGCACTGTATAGAAATATTGTGTATACTATTTCATCTCTGTTAAAGTCTCTGTATAGTCTGTTGCATACCTCTAAGAATGAGTTTAAAAAACATTGTTTTGTTTTTTGAGTTTACAGACAAATCTCACTCTATTACGAACAATTGACAACTACACTGTTTGATGTTTTCAGGGTGGATGCCCATGTGGTCCTTCTCCCACCTTTACTCGAGCTTCTGAGCATCCCGTTCCCTCTGAGAGTGATGAGAGTGATATAGGTTTGTCCATCCCACATACAGCATAGCATTAAGTAGGGTTTGGGACAAATGGTTTCTGAGACCTAATTCAAGATCCACATAGATCCATAAAGTCATTATTGGCCTCTAGTTAGAGGGCGGGCGGTAAAGTGGCACACTGTCTATATCTGTCAAGTGCAGTGTTTTGTCCGAGTTCACGCAGGCACTGAGGAAATCTCCTGTCAGCGCTGTTTCCCAAGTATTGAGAAATGTAGCCATAGAGGTGACATTCCTGATGTGGGTGTGTCACTGTCAGCAATATTCCGCTGACAATGTGCAAGTTCGATTAATGGAAGGCATTTCTGACCTGCAAATGTGAATATTCGACCAAAGTGTCATTGTGCTTTAACTAGGTATTTTGTTTTGTTGAGTAGGCAACCCAAAATGGTAGTGATAGCAGCGTGAGATCAGACTATATAGTTATAGTTGAGTAGGCAACCCAAAATGGTAGTGATAGCAGCGTGAGATCAGACTATATAAATCATTTTATATAGTTTGTCCTCAAACTAGAGGCATTTGACCTTGCCTGCAAATCCTCCTGAAACCACTAATTTAGATTGTAAAGCAGTGTTTATTAATCACAGGAGGTTGTATTCTCATAAACTGTTTTCTTCTGCAGAGATTGACGATGAGGGGGTGATTGAACCAGATACAGATGAACCACAGGAGATGGGAGACTTTGAAAATCTGGAGGTGAAATATGTGTTTTACATTTTGATTATTAATGTTTGGTTAAAAATATAGCAATGTGATTTTTAACCCATATCACTAAGGGTAAATAACACCCAATTTAATAGAAAACATTTCCATGTTTACCAAATATCCCAATATTGTTGTGCTTCGGCTTTCAAATTCTCAGGCCAGACTTGCCTGAACTTCTGTGTCTTTCAGGTAACAGAGGAGATGATGGACCAGGCCGATGAGAAGAAGATGGAGGCCATTAACGCTTTAGGAGAGGGTGGGTTGAGAATTCCAATACAAGTGAATGGCATTGCTATTTATGCAGATTTATTGTCCATGGTTGTTCCAGATTCTCATAACTTCCCGGTCGGGTATAAATCTTGTATCTCCATATTTGAACACGGCGCAATGTGTTGAGAACTTGTAGATCGGCTATTTTCACAATTTCAAATGTTATTTATTTTAATAATAATAAGAAGAAGAAGAAGAAGAAGAAGGAACTTTTTTGACGTATGAGGTTTTCATCCGACGATAAGCTGTTTCATCTGTTGTCAATTAGGTGAGCTTCAGAAAGCCCTGGACCTCTTCACTGATGCTATCAAGCTGAACCCTTGTGTAGCCATTCTTTATGCCAAGAGGGCAAGGTGAGTTCCCCAAAGATCTAAATGTGGTGTTCAGCACTGCCTAGGGCTGGGTGATATGACTTCAAATCAATATCATGATTATTTCAAACCTTTACCTTGATTACGATCATTTTTATTAAAACATTGTTAAAAATAATCAACATTTTTGCACGCCACATTGAACAAGGAACTAATCGATTTAGTCTATTATTTAAAAAAATGTATATGTTGTGGACAACCGCATATCCGAACGTCTCGGTGGCGGGCACCACACTCCTCGAGACATGCCTATATATGGGCATATCGGATTTGTTCATGGTTATGTCTGAGTCATAGTGACATGCCTATGGGTCCATGTGTTGTTGTTTTTTTAACCTTTTTTTACATTCAAATGTAATTATCTTGCATGAGTATATTTAACTTGAACTTGAGAAAGCAAAACCCTGGCCTGCAGCACACAATAGAGATGTATATCTAATGTTTTTTCCGTAAAATATTCAGTCTAAGATTAATAAGTTATACAGTCCGTATGTTTTCTTCTGTGTTGGCAACAGTACCTTTTGTTACATTATCTGTCAAGGTTAGCACTGTGTGGTGAATGTAACAGATTTGTTGTCTTTATATCAGTGTCTACATCCGGATGCAGAAACCTAATGCAGCCAAGAGGGACTGCGACAGAGCAATCGACATTAACCCAGACTCTGCACAGCCTTACAAATGGCGGGGGAAAGCTCACAAGTATGTTTTTATTCAAGCTCTCTTATTATCAAAATGAATATCTTACTGTAGGAAAAGTACACCCTCATAGCTCAAATACAAAAATATGTATGTGTAAATGGGTTAGGGTTAGCCACGGGTACACCCAGATGAAGACAATGCTGTCAAAATATTGTTTTTAACGTTTAAATAAATCTATATTTTTGCATCGGAGCTATGAGTGTGGCTGCTCTTTCTCTCTTACTGGTACTCCTTTGTCAGCCAGTACCTCTTCAGGCCAGGTGTGTGTTTTCACCCAGCCTCCAAAATGAAGATCTTCAGGAGAGATCAATGTAGCGATGTAGCGTGTGTAAAGTGTGTGTCTTTGTGAACCTCAGGCTCCTCGGTAACTGGGAGGAGGCAGCCAAGGACTTGGCTACAGCATGTAAGCTGGACTATGATGATGACGCCAGTGCTTTGTTGAAGGAAGTCCAACCTAAGGTACAGAACCTGATATGATACACTATGGATCTCACTGTAAGTTCTCGCCGAAGCATCAGTGTAAAGCACAGATACTTTGGTAATTTGTTACAGAACAAAGTCAAATTTGATTTCTGATGTCCTTAAAGTCATCATTGACAAAATGCTCACAAATGAAGAACAGTGTCTCAAGATGCACATAAGAATGAAAAAGACATCTAACATAATGAGACATCCTTGCTTTGGTGCCGTCGTTTTAAAGTGACATCAGTTAAATATGACATGTGGCACAACTGCATCATCTATCCATTGTTTTGTTATTTATTCTGTCAGAGGAGCATAAAAGTGTTTGAGACAACGTATAGGCCTATATTTAGTTTTAATTCAATCATAATGTGGCACAATGGGACAAAAATGTACACGAGGGGTGTCTCAGCGATACACACATTTTACAATACAGGGCTGACGATATCGATATGATATTATTATTTCAATTATCTTCAACATTGTCCATTAACTTCAGTTTAAATGTATTTATTTATTTAATTATTCATAAAGCACTTTTAAATAACAAAGGTACAAAGTGCTTTCACACAAAAATAATAAAGATTATACAAGGTTACGGGAAAGTAATGTAAGTTCTCACTAACTGTAAACCACATTGTTATATATCTATAATACCTGAGAGGGTTGCTTGTAAAGATTTTTTCTTTTTTTTTTTTAAGCCTATTTGACAGTACAGTTATTGCCTTGATGTATATAACATTAACGAGCATCAGCTGGACACAGACACAACAAACACACCTCCGCTCTGCAGTGCTCTAAACTGAAAGTGACAGGAGTGCATACCACACACCATACAGTACACACACCCATATATGGGCATAATCTGTCCAGACAGAAAGACAGCTGGAATCTGTGCCTATCGGTACATAACTCGAACGGCACTGAGTAGGCTCAAGCGAACGTCACAACATTCGGGACGGCAACTCGCTCGCTTTAGCTCGCTCGGTGGTCCCTCACGTGGCTCCAGTTTGCTTGAGACTGCGCGCCTCCGTCATGGTCCAAAACCGAAAATGAACTTTGGTCAGTATGTCTTGATAACACCCAATGCCCCTACTTCGCCCATTCAATGGTCTGATAAAACGTGATGATATCCCATTCACTGCATTGATAGCATCTGAATGGGGTGGACTCTCAGGCATGATGGGTTTTCCTGTATGACGAGGCTCAGTTCAAGCCCCGGCTACTGTACTGTATGTGTCAAGGTGTCCATGAGCAAGGCACTTAATCCCTAACTGCTGCCCCCTGAGCACTCAAGCTGAAAACTGAATTTCCCTGGTGGTATTAACCAGGTCTCCCCTCCTGTCCTCTAGGCTAACAAAATCATCGAGCACAGACGCAAGTACGATCGCAAGAGGGAGGAGAAGGATATCAAGGAGAAGAAGGAGAGGATAAAGAAAGCCAGGGAAGAACATGAGCGAGCACAGAAGGTGAGATTTTGCTGCGTTCGTGCATGCAGAGATGGAGCTGCTCTGTCACAAATAAACTCTGTAGTATTGGGAGGCTTTCAGGAAGGAACTGCTTGGTTTGGAAGATGTATAGCAAAATATACTGTATAAGGTGACGGCTTTGAATATTTTATGCTTACATTTACCTGTGATGTCTGACTCTGTTCCAGGGTGTTCGGGCAAAAAGTCCCCGGAGTGTCCGAGCACCTACTGTATATACAGTATGCAGTTCCGGACTGGACCATGAGATAGATTGGCAGGGAGGGTTATTGTGCATTGAAGCTGTTAAAGATATTTATGTTGCAGTGTTCTTGTTGAAAAGCAACATTTACCATTTGACTCTGTTGTTGGTAGGACCTGGTACATAAGCTGAATACCACCATGCCACCCATATTTCTGGGGGCCAGCGCCAGCATAACCCTCCCCATCTTCCATACCAAGCAGTTCCTATCAGAGACCCACCTCACCCTACTACTGGAGGGCGAGATGTACCGAGCGAATGCCCACATTTAAAATATATTTAGTTTAGGAAAAGCAAGGCGTACTGGTTATTATTCTCCCCAACTACGTCTTTTCAACACAGTATTGACCAGTGGTTCACTGGTCAATACTGGGTATAGCAGGTGCTGCATGAATATTAAAACTGATATAAAAAACTAATAATAATTGCCGTTAACAGGAAGAAGAGGCTAGACAAGCTGCTGGTGGAGGAGCTGGTGGAGCTGGCGGGTTCCCAGGGTTCCCAGGTAAGATAAAAATGTTGGCTTTTTTCACCATCTAGTTGAATATAGGACATTTTATCACCATCTTAATCTGGTACCCAATTAAATCACAGACCAATTATTGCCTGTGCTCCCCATGACAATTAACATAAACCCTGTACTTCACTATTTAACATAAACCATTAGTCCTTTTTTAACATAACTCTGGTTCTATAGGTGGTGCTGGCTTCCCAGGTGGCATGCCTGGTGGCATGCCTGGCATGCCTGGTGGAATGCCAGGTGGCTCGCCCTTTGGCATGCCTGGAATTGGGGATCTCCTGAAGGACCCTGAAATCGTTAATGCCATAAAGGTGTGTTACACTTTCAAGTTCCTCCTCTGCCTTGCACCAATTTTCATCTGTACATTTTTACACATCCCAACCATTTAGCTACCCAGTTCCTGATCCATAAAAATAATCAAAACAAAATAAAAGTGTCATATTGATTAACAGATTGATTTACTTTTTTGTTTTTGTTTATAACTATTCCTTATGTTTACCTTTAGATATTTAGATCTACTCTACTTTATGTCTATAATATTCCTGTTTAAATTTTGCTTTTTACTTTTATTGTGGAATTATGGCAAAGCATGTCATACCCATTTGTGCTACACAAAGTTTTCATTGTTGCCTTTTATAAGTGATTTCTCTTGCGTGTTAAACTCCAGGACCCAGAGGTGAATGCTGCTTTCCAGGATATGGCCCGGAACCCAGCCAACATTGCCAAGTACCAGGGCAACCCCAAGATCATGGCCCTCATCGCCAAGCTGGAGAGTGCCAGGTTTGGAGGAGCCCCGCCACAACCCTAGAGTGGACGAAGAGTAGGAGGAGGAAGAAAGGGTATAGGGGAATGGATAAATGTGGGGAGAAGAAGGATACAGAGGAAAGGATTTATGTGGAGAGAAGAGTACTGAGTTCAAGTCTTAAGTTCAGAGTAAAAGATAATTGTGAGAAGAGGATGGTGCAAGAGGTTAATGGATGTTTGTTTAGTGATGCTATTTGGCAAGCCACATTGCTTCTTAACAGTTATTCCACTGTGTATGGGTGAAATGGGGAGAGGGTGGATGGCTTAATGGCATGAATAATATAATAATGGAGCTAAAGAAAGGCATGCAGTAAGCTTTTATACTACTCAAGGGAGGAAAGGTGGGGCAGCAGCAACGTTTAAATGATCTTAATTGGGGTTCAGCTTGTTAGCAAAAAGTCTAATTCACCCAGTGATTCAACACGGGTACAACCCCCCTCCCCCACCCCCCTTTTGCTCATCACACTGATCCCTCACCTGGGTCTTTGTCTAACTACAGGTTGATTATACTGTATATGTGACCTGAATTTGCTAACAGAGAACACTTGTGTTAAGCCACAAGCTCAAACATTTTACAGCCATTTCTAAACTGGCAATATGTCATCCATCTTTCTCTATCTGGAACAGAGAATTTACTATGTACAGTGGCTAGCACTTGTTTTTTCCTTTGGCTGATTTAGTTTTTTGTATTTTTTCCCCCGTTTTTCCTCTCACCTTCGCTGTAAGATAACATGTTCCTTTGTCTATCTTCCAATTGCAAAAAATGTTACTGTTCTTTTGAAAAATGACAATTCACATCAATAAATCAATAAATAAAAATGGTTTTGAAATTGGAATTCCTTCACATTTCTCAGATCGACACTAAACTTAGTTGATTTAGTAGTTAGGGCATATGACTATCGTTTAACAAAGGTTTGTAGGCCATTCCCTTCAATTTGACTGCATTATATTTATTTATTTCTACAACAAACCAGGTCCAAATTTCAATTTGTTTTTTATATTTTACTGTAATACAGTCCATGCCGGTTCTGACTCCATACAGTCGCACATTTCACTGTTAATTGCACAGACATTTAGTTTTTGATTCAGAACTTAAGAAGAACCTTCTAATTCATAAAACAAACAGAAATGGTATTGTCAAAATTATTTTTGGCAATTTTATGCTTCATTTCAGAGGTCGGTATAGAGAGAGGAAACCGAGGGCAGAGAGGTGATGATACAAGATGGGTTTGTTTCCTACCCATGACCTTTGACAGAGACAGCTTGACACTGGGTAAAACCATAGACTGTAAAAAAAAATCACACACTGTGTGAAGGTAGCGGCGCCTTTGATACATTTTGTCTTCGATATGTGTTTATAATGCGTTTATACGATTAAATAAATATATTGACAATGTGTCACGTGAAGCTTGACCAATCACTTTGTTGACGGGTCTGACCAATCAGAACGTTGACGGGTCTGACCAATCAGAACGTTGACGGTGAACACGGACAAAGTCAGGTATAGAGCAGGATCCGCTCTATACCTAAAGGTATAGAGCGGCTAGCGCCGCTAAAAATAGGGTGAAACACTAAATACCTTGGTAATCTCCAGTTTTCATGGTACAATGTACAGATTCAAGGCACCCAGTCTACAAAGCACATAATACAATACAAAACATCAGTGAACCTCCTCCATGTTTGACTGTTGACAGTGTTTTCTTTGAAGGCTTTGTTTTTACTTTACTCTAAATACAGTTTATGCAATTTACCATAAATCTCTAATTTGATCTGATTAGTCCACAGGGCATTCTCTCACAAGGATTTTGGCTTTTGCCCCCTCACCCGGTTACCATCGTCTGACCTCAAGACAACTATCTGCTTTTCTACTTCATAAAAGGTGCCAATATTCTTGAGGCCATTTTTCACTTGTGTGGAATAAGCTAGTATTCAGTTTTTCAAACATTAAGAGAATATTACATATTTCTTTTAAATCTAAGAAATTCCATGTAAAAGAAACTTAAGAAGTAGTGAAAATCCACTCGACAAGCTCAAAACGCATTGTGATGCAATGCATTGTGAGCTTGTATGCGTTTTGAGCTTGTAGATTGGCTATTTTCACTAGTTTGGGTCCTGGGGAGACATCAATTATCTCTTTGAGGTCTACTCTCAAGCCAAAAGGTTTGGTAATCACTGCAGTAGATGCCTCATTTATACACACATTTAACTTCCATTCAAAGTTGGAACAATTCTGGTAGCCTGGCATGGCCAGACTAATATCACTGCGTAGATATTAGTCGGGCTACCAGAATCTCTGTGTGGAACCTGCATTTCCGAGGGGCAAATTAAAAAAATGCCTCTGGTGATAAACCCGTCCCATATTTGCATACTGGGCCCTGATTGGTCCCTCACAACTTCGGAGGGAGATAAATCGAATCTCTATTGAGAGGGGCCAGACTTTTTGTTTTTTGTTAGTGAGGCTACAATTCTGGTGCAAGCCAAGTCTGAAAAATTGCTCAACACAGACCAGCAGGTTAGCAAAACATTCCTCAGGCTCTCAATTTAGTCTCAAAGTAGTTTGAGTTTAAACTGTTAAATCATACATATTAACAACTTTAATATCCTGTGACCACATAGGCCTGCTGCTAAGCCTCTGAGTTATTTGTTATCCTTTAGTATGGGCCATATACGAGTAATCTGTCGCTTGCACTTAAGTATAAACCAGGCAGTGTCTGAGGCATAGCCCTAGAGGTGAGAGTAGGCCATTGGCCACCTACAGTAATCCTCCCAGGCCATTTGTCTTTCCGCCACAGAGGATTATCACCAACACGTGACTGCGTCAAAGCAGCCCTTATTGCTCAGGCCAAACAAACTCCTGTCAAAGGATAGACGGTTGACACCATGTATGTATAAAGAAAGGTGGCACAGAAAAACGAATTAGTTATCCAGTGTGTGCAGGAATATTGAAAGGAACTGTAATAGTTGCAACAGTTAAAACTAATCGAATATGTAATTTTAAAGATTAATAATCGATCGGTCTATTTTTGAAAAATTTCAAAAGCAAAAATAGCAGATCTACAAGCACTGAGCTGCTATTTTCACTGTGTAACGAAGGGTGATTAATCGTTTTGATACTGACATATACTATCGCCTTCTAATAATCAGAACATTTCAGAGAACATTCTAAGATTATATTTTCTGAGCTGAATCTGTCGTGTGTGTGTGTGTGTGTGTGTGTGTGTGTGTGTGTGTGTGTGTGTGTGTGTGTGTGTGTGTGTGTGTGTGTGTGTGTGTGTGTGTGTGTGTGTGTGTGTGTGTGTGTGTGTGTGTGTGTAACCCCAGCATGCCTATTCTGGAGGGCAGGGAACATTTGCAAAAAGAATAGCAGATTTCAAGCTCACAACGCGGCTTGCTGCGACGCACTGTGAGCTTCTAGATTGACTATTTTTGGCAAAGACATTGTGTAGGGAAGGGTTTAATTATTACCACCAGTCCCATGACGGGTGCCCTAACCGCACGCGGATGCCACATAGTCGGAGAAAAGGTCTGTCGGATTAACGCATGGCTCCCCCCATGACAACAGTACATTATACGGAACCGACCTGCAGCGATGGGATGTGGTAGAATGAGGGGAATTGTAATACACAAACACAGCCTAAATGATCATATGATCAAACTTATTTGTTGTGCAAAACTGCAAATAAGACAAAGTCCCAAAGTTACAGCACGGAGCTACAGTAAATTAAGCAAATAAAAACTATGAAACCCCGGACACAAATCTGTTGTTCCACAGGATCATTTCAATCCATAGCATTTCTTCTCATCCGATGTAACTATTTGTAAGCCATTTTTAGCCATCAGACTCGGCATTGTATGTTGCGTTGGCAACTGCATGGAGCTGTTGCTTCCATAAACACCACAGTGATGCGTGACCACAAACATTAAAGCTAGCTAACAAGCTTCCGGTTGCTAGCATAGCTAACAAAAGTTAGCCGTTTATGATAAATCCCATAGTAGTGTTAGCATTATGTTAGTGACCCTATATTTCAGTCTGCATCTTAAATTAGCACTCATCTGTTGGAACAGACTCTGTACAAGACACTAGCAACATTGCTGCCAAGTATCATGGAGGAACTCCTGTCAGGCACGACCTATACTGTATCAGTTAGCGCACATTAGCATCTCGCTCGCTAATACCTCCAGGGTTCCCAGCAGTCATTGAAACCAAACATGCATTGGTGGATCAGATGTTTATTTCTTTACATTTACAATAATTGCAAACCGAACTTAGAAAAAGTGTTTAATCTAAAACATCAGCAAATGTGAGGGATGACAATATTGGGGCCATAAACTGGAGGGGAAAGCAATAGGGGTCTAGACACTGAGGTCAAGAAGTGGTCCACAGTGTTTTGAGTTAGGTTAGTGTCCATACCTGCACAAAAAGAGGGAGAGGAGGAAGGGTGTCAGTACAACAGTTAATCAGTTTATCCCATCTGTGGTCAAGCAAATTAAAAACTGAGCACTTGAATGCACCATAGAGGACTAACATTTAATCCATTAGTGATAGTATATTCTGCCCACTATATTAATCAGCATTCCCCATTGCTCTTAAATGTACTTTATTTCATACATTAAATCATAAATAGTACAGGGGACAGTTGTGTTACATTATGTGTATTGGTAAATATGACCAAAAACGTGTTAACCACAGCTCACTTCCCCACAAAGCCATCTAGAGTATAATAATTTCACTAGGAAATAAAAAATACTCACTTCTGAAACTCCCATTCCCTGTTGTCTAGAGGGCACACCTGTCTGGTCTTCAACCAGCGAGAAATACAGTGGAAGTGGAAAGCATGCTGTGGGAGAAAAAGTAAAAATACATCAACTTTAATAAACATTACATCAATGAAACATGAAGACTAGTTATTTTAATTCAATAAAATTGATTGTTAATTATGTAATCACTGACCATTGAGGCATGTTGGAATAAATTGATATTTTTTTGTCACCACCCATTTCACTTTCAAACACGTCAGGGGTCATTTTAATGTCTACTCAGGCTGTGCACTGTCTGGGGTCAGTGGGGTACACACAAAAGCTTGATTAAACTGACCCCAGAAGAGTTACAAATAATATACACCCCTTTAAGCCCTAAACCATACTTTGTTGTACGGCAGTGTTGTGCGAAAACGTCACGTTAAATCTGTTATTTTCACAATTTTAGAAAGTTTTGATATGCCCAATGTTTTTTGGGGAGATGCCAGGTGTTAAGTGTAACCGTAAGCCAAACTACAGCTATGTAATGCCATAGACAGACCACTAAAAATAAGCCCTAACTTATGTATCAGAGCTCTTGTTTCACCCCAATCATTAACATTTTCAGGCTAATGAAGGAAGGAAATGTGTGTACACCAATCATATGACTCACATTGCAGACGCCCCAGGCAACAGTGCACTCCTCAGATGTAGCAGAGGCTTGGTTGGCCTGGCACTCTATACCTGAGGGGAAAAGAGGTCAAAATACTGTCTGAAAACACAAAATGTATTTCTTAAATAAAAATTCATGTAAATACACATAACAGTCCAAACCACCCAGATATGTCATAAATCATACAACTTAAATTAGCTACAGCATTATATGCAGAATATTGAACTTGAAAAGCAGGTTTTAGAGAAAGATGACACTGTCAAACCCAGCATCAACTCCACTTCACTCCAACTCACACAGATCCATGATGTGATTGCGGCAGATGGCACAGTTGTCAACTACAATGTCCCAGGCCCACAATGCCACAGCATTCCACTATTTGAGAAGCAGAATAAGATAAAAATACAACAAATGTGTCAATCAATGCCCTAGCACACAAGGACAATACCTCACATATAGTGGTATAGTACATGATATAAGTATATCACTATCATGTTGATATTTTTAAGTCATAATTAAATATTTATATATATAATTAGTCACCTGGGGCCAAATAAAGGGCTTACAAGTTTACCAAGAGGAAGCGGCTAAGCTAGCACAATCCCATTAATTAATTGTCTTACGTCAGCGTTACGTACCACTAGTGATATGAACTTCTGTGAAACAACCAGCTTAACCAAAGGCAAGTCTCGATGTTATGAAGTATCACATCTATATATCCGTTTAGCTAGCATTCATTCATACGCACTGATGATGTGCACATTCATGCTAACAAGCTAGTTGAAGTTAGCACGCAAACACCACATTGTATTCTTGAGGCACGCGTAGTTATCAAGACTTGAGCATAATTTTTCGGCACATAAACTATTCCTTTACCCTTTAACTGGATTAAATTAAATACAATGTTAGACAAACAGTACCTTCTTGACTTCAAAACGTTTCTTGCTAGCTCCGCTGTTCGTGCCGCTTGGCGTATCAACATCCATAGCTGCTGCCATCTTAAAAAACAGTATTCTGCTCTTAAGAGCCTCAACCAATCAGGGCGAAGATACGGGCCGGAAACGCTACCATGTATTTTAAAGGGATGTTGAGATTACATTTTTGGTCGGCACACCTGCTTTGGTTACTTTCCCTAATTCAGATTGGGCAGACGTGTACCTTTCTGTGTTATTCTTGCACACTGTATGAATGTGCATGTTGTTATAAAGCACCCCCTGGTTGTTTGTAAGAAAAAGACATAGGTTCTACCGAGATTTGAACTCGGATCGCTGGATTCAGAGTCCAGAGTGCTAACCATTACACCATAGAACCGTTTCAGGCGCACGTGATGTTATCTTTTATCAATGTACAAGGGAATTCATATCCAGATTTTTAATTATACAGCAGTATTTACGTCCACATTTTAAGAATGTGCATACGTTACAAGTAAAAGAGAGCACAACAACAACAACACACAAACACAAATCGCACATGTTCATGGCAGGTATGTATGCTATCCATGAGCTGTTTCATAAACCTGTTGGCTGCTGCCATCTATTGTTAAGAAATGACATTACAGACTGTATTTTGATTGATTGAATACTTTATTAGTCAGAAATGTAAACAGCACGAGGTACAGTCAGATATTAAGGCTAAAAGAGTCCTGGGGACTTGTTTCCATTGTGGTCCTATGTATTCAATTCATAAACATAGCATACAAATATTCTGTTCCTCAATAGTAATTTAGCTTATTTGAATTCGAGCACAAAAGAGAATTACAACTATAGAAACAGAATATATGGATATATTCCCATACAACATTCTATTTCTTTATTACAGTGTCTTCTCCTTGTTTTTGGTTAGCGGTGGTGCTTTAGGGTTCTTCTCCTTGTTGTTTTGGGGACGCTTCCCTTTGGTCCTCCTGGCTGCCTTGGCTTTGACTGGAGAAATCTTTACAAGAGTGGGTTTGGGTTTATTGGCTTTTGGGGCCCTTATGACTGTTACTGGCTCCATGTCTGGAGGGGAGGTGTCATCTGGGCAGGACTTGAAGACGAGGACATCCCGGATGCTTTGACCTTTCAGCTCAGGAGGATGACCGCAGGTGGCTGTCACCTCCAGAGTTACATTCTCCATCCATCTGAGAAAGAGAGAAAGGAAGAGAGGGCGCAAGTTAAGTAAGTAAGTAAGTAAATGAGGTAGCGGAAAAAACAGACAGACAGAGAAACAGTCATTTCATGTTGATTGGCCTGTAACCCTCTTCAGGAGCAGCTGGCGAATACTGACCTGCGCAGCAGCATCAGAGGACAGTCACATAGCAGGGGGTTGTCCTGTAGGTTGACCATCTCCAGGCTGGTGAAAGGCTTTAGATCAGGAACATCTTCTAGCTGGTTCCCTTGTATAGACAGAACCCTCAGGCCCGAGTCCAGCCCTGCCAATGAGTCCCTGGACATCTAGTCATGGAAGTTTGAGTATACTGTTATTGTGCCAGTCCATAGAAAGGAGAAATAGAAAAGAGATGGTGAATAGAGCAGAAGAGACAATGAAAGGCGGGGAGGTAGAGGAGAGGAGAGGAGAGGAGAGGAGAGGGGAGGAGAGGTATGTTTCTGACTTTGTGAAACCGTGCACTAGCCTGGAAACCAGAAGAATCTGCCATTGATTAGTCTGGCCCTGCTCGGTTGTGAATAAAATTTGCTGCCCCCAAAGTTGTGGGGGCACCAATCAGGGCACAGTATGCAAATGTGGGGTGGGTTTATCACCAGAGGCTTTTTTTTTATCCGGCCCTTGGAAATGCAGGGTCCACACAGATTCCAGACTAAAATCTACGCTGTGATATTAGTCTGGCCATGCCAGGCTAACCATGCACTGCTCAGTAAAATCCTCAGTGTTAAGTTTAGGGTTACTTAACTTCTCTATACCCATCTCCTCCATGTATAGCCTTCTCAAGCTGTTGGATACAGGTTGGAATGCGTGTGGTCCCACCCAGCGCATTGAATTCCTTGATAGGTTCAACTCCTCCAGACTGGAAGCCTTGGACAGAGCCTTAGTGGGCACTTCAGTAAGCTTATTGGAATCCAGGTGAAGTGTTTCCAGGTAAGCAGAGTCCAGGGCATCAATGGCGATGGCTGCTATGGTGTTATTGGTCAGGTAGAGCTCTCTGAGGTTGGGGACCGATGAGGACAGTAAACCAGCAGGCTCTAGTTTAGAGATGGCATTTTTCTCCAGGTGCAACACAAACAAAGCAGGCAGGGTCACCAGAGCTACAGGAAAAAGATCAAATGAATGAAGGACAGAAAGAGAGACAAGACAGGCAGGCAGTGTCTAAGATTTCAGTAGTTTGTTTACTAGTGTGTTCTATATGTCTAGCCAGACCTGACTGAATGGCAACTGACCTGATCCTGGAAACTTGGCCAGCCGGTTCCCTTCTATGTGTAGGTAAAGGAGACCAGGAGCTCCTGTGAATGTGCTAGGGCCCAGAGATGTGAGCTCATTGTCAGACAGATATAAGTAGACCAGACCTTTCATTCCCCGGAAAGCACCACCATCGATCTCATGGATTTTACAGAACTCCAGGTGAAGGGAAACGACCTGGCCGATGCTGGGGAAACTGTTGCTGGGGAGGTAGTGAAAATGGTTGCTACGGAGATCGAGGAGCTGGGTTTTGGGATGGAAGCCCCGTGGGACTTTGGTGTGACCGCGACCTTCACATGTGGCGTGGTGGGCTTCAACCTGAGAAAGATCATTATATTTATTTTATATAAGTTATTATTACATATTTCTTTAACCTATTTCAAGTTCATTTAACATCAACAGCGATTACTCTGCAGAGCCATTGTCACGACAGCTACTCATTATTGTTTTGGAAAACAAATGTAATAAAAAAATACAAAATATTAAAAATGACCCTGAGCAGAATGTTGAGGGCTGACTCCTCCTGAAACTCAATGTAGGTGGGTGTGAAATGGTGAAAATCTTCGCTTTACTTTACGTGTCACGTTTTTGACATTTTCAGCAGTGACACTGTCATACAACAAAGTAGTAGTATAAATTAAGCGTTCACTCACATCACAGTCACAGTTATCTGGGCACTTGACTTTCTTCTTGGGCTTGGCTGTGGGCAAGGCACTTTCTCTCTTGTCCTCTTGCTCTTCAAACTCCTCCTTTAGCGTTTCCTCTCTGCTGCGGCAGCGCAGCGCCAAAGGCCCAACCGCCTCCAAGGGCTCATCTGAGAGATGAGCTGGCCCAGAGCAGACCCCCAGCAGCTTCACACGACCACGCTTGGCCCACAACTTCAAGGGCCTCATAAAGCAGTTACAATAGATGGGATTGCCTTTGAAAAAGATCAGCAAAAGAAAAATAATATGGGTACTAAATATTACTGTCAGATTTATTTTTCTTTCACAGAAATAAATGTTAATTTAGCAAAAAGCTCACTTATAGTTACTTTACTCATACTGTAGATATAAAGACACAATTTCAGGAAATGCTACAATGATACATAAACAAACTAACTTATATTGGACTTATAAATATATTAGTATTTTATACCACTGTATAATAATATACATTTGTTTATACAGAGCAAGAGAATCAAGAGGATTTATTTGTAACAGATAAAAGCAGCGCAATGCTAGTGTGACACGCTCCGCAAGACTATGTTAACAGCACCACAACAATACTGAATATGACATGATAAAGAAAGTAAAATAGAACAATTACAATTAAGTTAATACTAATATAATACAATTAAAAGTAATACTAATAAGGAATGAGACAAAGTCCCATGAAGAATTTCTTCAGCAACAATGGGGTGGTGCTAGCTTAGCACATTTATAGAATGTGTAATAAAGCATGACCATGTATACCAATGCATATAATAGCAGTATAGCACTTTGACAACTTTAAACTAGACAAACCCAGCCTTACCAGTGAGATTGAGTCGAGCCAGTTCCTTGGGGCCTGAGAGCGGCTCCAGGTAACGTAACTGGTTGTGGCTGAGATCCAGATGGGAGAGAAGAGGAGCCTTGTACAGGGCTGAGTCAGATAGGTCCTGGAGGGACATATGGTCCAGGTAGAGGTGTGTGAGTTTTGCCATGGAGACAGACTCCTCCCCCAGGTAGGTCATGGGGTTATAGCTCATGTCCAGGCGTGTGACCTCTGAGAGTCTTGAACAAACGCACAGAAACAAACAATAAAGCACACACATCCACTCACTAAAAACCAGGTGCTGGGCAGAGGTCAGAATCCAAAAACAATAAAGTCTGCACACTGGCTCATGCTCCAAAGTTTTAAATGTATTGGAATGTATAAGGAACCAAGACATTTTAAACTTTAGAGCATGATCCAGCGTGCAAACTTGATTGTTTTTTGTCTTGAACAAATGAAAACATAGGTAACATATTACACATCTTGTATCATATTAAGTTAACAATATGCTGGATCTGGGACATTATAACTATAATGATAGTTGGTCTAATTATATTGTTTCACCGATGCCGCTAGGCAAGGTATTTGTATATGTATATGCCCTGCCAGTTTTTTTGCTTTTCATACACATTTTCTGTAAACTCTATACTTTCAACTAATAAACTAGAAGAAAATAAGTGTATTGAAAACCCAAACTCTATTCTGGATTCTAGATTATTCTAGAAGGACAAACGCTCCTTCACAATCCAATACTCCTAATGAGTTTATTGCTGATAGTGTGACAATAAGTAAAATCATAATTGCTCATTGACCTTTATTTTTCCAATGCCTTTTTTCTATTTAATTCCTTCTATTCTTTATTTTAATTCCTTAAAATTTACTTTCAATCTTTTAATGTAAAACACTGGGCCTTTGTGTATGAAATAGGCTATACAAATAAACTTGCTTTGCCTTGCCTAAACAAAGATTAGTACCTCTTAAGTGATTCCTAGATTGTTTGATTTTATTTTTTATTTTTTTTATAATGATTTCCATGATTTGCATTTGTATGTCTCAATAAGAAGTAAAATAATGGCTAAACAACATGTTGGTTGTTGGTTGTACTGTATTTGTTATCATAATTGTCCATAGTTACACACATGCTTTTAAAGCAATTGTCTGGCTACGCAAGACTATATGATCCCTGACACCACATGTCCTTTCTGTCCATGCTTTCCTGCACTTCTTCGTTATCCTTGCTTCCTATCTTTCAGTGTTGTCCTTGCATCCTATAATCCATGTCCATATTGTACCTGGTCATGCACTCAGAGGGGAAGAACTGCAGCTCATTGTGCTCCAGGCTGAGGCGTTTTAGGGTGAACAGCCCAGCGAAGGCCTCAGTGGCCAGGTTGTTGATAGAGTTATGGCTGAGACGAAGCCACTTTATGTTCTGCAGGCCCTGGAAGTAAAGGTAACATAGGGTCAAGCATAATAGATAATAACCGTGGTGCGTATATGCATCTCTTTCTTGAGTTTGTGTTAAGAATAACTTAGGTTTCTGTATGTGTGAACCTGTGACAACCACTCTGGTAAAACTCTGTTTTAGTTGATTGTTAGGCAGAGCTGGATGGTTAATCAATCCAAAATGGATTCCTGTGGGTCTGCTATCCTGCTCCACAAGCAGGCAATTTTGCAATTGTCTAACTCTTTTATGCATCTCTCAACATTCCCATGCACTCATCTTCACATGGCTTCACACCACTGACAATTCATACTGTACAGGTACCTACACACTCCAAAGCAATGTTCTATATATTACATTATATACAGTACATACACTGTTATACATTGTATAAAGACATGCATCCTAATAGGGACATACTCGGCTGCCACTGCCCTTGTCAAAGGCACTGAAGCTGGTCCCTGGGTGTTGCTCAGTGGCTGCATTAACTAAATTGTTAGAATGGGGCAAATGCAGTGGATACATTTCACCACGGGGATCAATAAAGTATAACTTAATTTAAATACCTTTGTTAAATATCTTTAGTTGAATTAAATCCCATTTTTGAGCTTGGATGTTGAGTGTTTATATTTAAGTTAACACATATACCTCCTTCCAGGAGGTATATCATTATCCAGGGTGCCGGTGAGGAAGAAGGTATACTCTGTGCCAATGAACTACTGAAGGTAACAAGCTGCCGTTTTCAGTATTTTATTTTTTTATTAACTGTGTGTACAGGTTTGTAAAAAAGAGTGGTGTGTGTGTGTCCATCTAAGTGTATTCATCCATTCATCTGTATACCTGGAAGGCCATGTTGGGGATAAAAACCAGCTGGTTGTGAAAGAGAGCCAGCATGTTGAGGAAGCCCAGTTGGGTGAAGGCTCCAGGCTGGATCTCCTCTATACGGTTATGGTCCAAATGCAGCTCCTTTAAGGAGGAGAGGCCATCAAAGGCCTCCTGTTGGGGTGAGGTGATGCACATGTACATGGACAGAATATTCCAGCACACAAGACAGCTATACATACAGTATGATTGTAGTATCAGCGGATTATAAAGTTGAGAGACAAAATCCCTTTTCACCTCAACATATTAGAAATGGCTGTTTATTATAATTTAGGCCGTAGCAGATTAGCAGATCTACAAATTAGATTATCTGTTTATTATCAAAGTTAATTTCCACCAAGTACTGTATAAAATGTAAAAGGCCTGAATTATGTCTCTCTGTCTGACCTGATATAGGATCTCTATGTTGTTGTTGGCCAGGTTGAGAGAGACCAGACGTCCTAGGGTTCGGAACGCTCCCTCCTTCACCTTCATAATGTTACAGCGTTGTAGGTTTAGGTGAGTGAGGTATGGAGTGTGCAGGAAGGCTCCCCTGGGCAGCACCTGTAGGTCATTGTTCCTCAGGTCTATTTTCACTGTGATCTGTAAGACGGGAAACGCATGGGGAAAATATGCAGAAAGACAAAGGACTAACGTCTCTTTGAAAACCAAGTCCCATGTCTGAACTGAACAGATTAAGTGATTCAAGGTTCCAATTATGATGAAAGTGCAATGATGTGGCAAAAGTCAGATTTATTTGCACATTTCAACAATAAGGCAAGTCAAAGTGCTTTACACAACATTAAACATTAAGACAGTTCAAAAGAGACACATTATAAAAGGACATTTGAAAATATAAGAAGTTTTAAATAAAATAAAACAGGAAAATTAGAGAATAACAAAAACACAAGCAGGACTCATGCACAAAACTCATGCACATGCACAAATAAAGACAATACTTATTTATTTATCCTTACCTCATCTATGGTTGGTGGAACCTCAGTCAAGTTCTTGCCAATACAGGCGACAGTGAGTTTGGAGTTGTCACAGATACACACCTGAGGACACTTTCCTGCTTCTACTGGCACGCTGTGCGCCAGAAGCATCAATGCTCCAAGCAGTGACACAGTGAAGAAACGCATCTAGAATGTCCAGTAAAATTAATATTTTACAAATATACGGCACCAGCACCTAAATGTGTTGTGATTTATACAGTACAAACTCAACTTGCACATTTTAAGTTATTAAAACTGCGAGACTCTTAAATTGTTTGAGCATTCCCTCAAAAACGTTTGCTCTTAAAAATAACTGTAGCATTTTACACAGGTTTTCAGAGAAAGGTCAGATCAAAGCTGTGAAGTGAATGTTAGCCGATAATTCAATGTATTTGAAATATGTAAAATGATTTACTAGTTTTCCAGCAAATAGGACAGGTCTGACTTCTCAAACCATTTGACACAATTAGTTTGCAAAAAATACTACCATTAAAGTAAACCTTACATCACTCACCATAGAGAAGAATCTCACGGTTTCATCCGCTGTGCAATGATAGAACTGCATAAAATAAAGTGTTTACAGGAGGCAGTTAAGATGCAGAGCGGACTCCTCTCCTAACATAACGGAGAGAATGGGCTGTTCCTCAACCTCGTTGCGTCTTCACGCCAGTGGTGTAAAGTAAGTACATGTACTCAAGTACTGTACTTGAGTACACTTTTGAGGATTTTTTACTTTACAGGAGTGTTTTCAATTTTCAATACTTTTACTTCTACTCCACTACATCTTAGAGACAAATATTGTACTTTTACTCCACTACAATTATTTGAAAACTTTAGTTACTAGTTATTTTGTAGATTTTGCTTATTATTACAAAACATATAAACACTTAAGCCCTATTTAACGGTCTACAAGCTCACAACACGTCGCGATGCGACATGTTGTGAGCTTGTAGATCTGCTATTTTCAAAAAAAAATGTATATAAATGTTAGACATATGATAGCCTAACTTGTGAAATGGGACATTCAGCATAATGAGTATTTTTCGTATATTTTGATGCCCATACTTTTGTACTTTTACTCAAGTAAATTTTGATTACCAGACTTTTACTTGTAACAGAGTATTTCTACATTGAAGTATTGATACTTTTACTTAAGTACTTTTTCCACCACTGCTTCACGCACAGGTTCGACTTGGCATATTTCAGCAGCTGTAGGCCACACACAGCTTTGGCAAATTCTTCTGTCCTGACCCCTAATCCCTGTCCCCTCGCTTCTAATTAACACCATGGCAATACAATTTCTGCCAGGAGCCAAATGTAGGGCTACTAAGCAGGGCACTGTTACGTTTGTAGGGAATAAAAGGACATTGGAGGATATACATATATATATTTCACAGGGGGTTAATTTGAAGGCCTCCAATATGAGATATTGCTTTTCGAAAACACTTTTTTTAAGCAATTGGATCTCCAAGAGATACAATTGCTTATTACTTATTGCTTATCCTCTTCGCATTTGCCTTATATACCAACTACAACTAGGCTATATAGCAAAGTTATCTCATTCGGATTCTGAAAACTAGGGTTCATCAATAAAACCAAACGAAAGGGAAGGCCATGTTTAGTCCCAGTAAAAACAAACCCTGAATCAGCACCAGACCAATCACAAGGGCAGACCATTTCATTTTCAGCTTTCAGAAAAGGATGCAACAGTCTTAAGTCTATTGAGTGCAAGACGTGCTGCCTTCATGTCATCTCACTTCTATTTTGTAGCGATTGTAGTACAGATAATCGGCTGGTTGTTTAGAACCGGACTCAAGAGCCACTGTGAAGGCCTAGCTGGGTTGTAAGGCCAGCTAGTCGTCCTGAATATGCAATCCGTGATTAACTGGGTTGTAAGGCCAGCTAATCTCCTGGTACTCTGGAGAGTTAAGATGCTCTTCGAGCGTCGCCGAGGACACTGCCTTAAGCAGGGTATCCAGCGACCTTTATACTGCTGGCTGTGCCCCTGATGTCACCACGGTGATGTCAGACATCTCCATACATGGAGCTGCCCATGTCAGTTATGCCCAAATATGGGACCATGACTTCAGTCCTGGATGGAGCTGCCCATGTCAGTTATGCCCAAATATGGGACCATGACGTCAGTCCTGGACGTGACGGCCATCTCCATATATGGAGTCTCTGGGAAGGGTTCGCTGATGTCAGACCCCGTATCTATGGCACGTCTTGGGTCTCAATGACGACTTCGTAGGTCGATCGTCTCCATTTATGAGGATCTCAATATATAGGCCAGTGCTGGCAAGTATGCCCTGAACGTTCGCAACAGCGATGATGGGCTTAATCTCATACTCACATCTAGAGGAACAAGGGCCCCTTATTTTCAAACATGTTGCACAAAACACTAGAGAAGACAGCACACAATGGTTCTAATCTAAATTAGTTTTGCACTGTGACAAAAATTGCAACCCAAACCATTGGTTGATAAACACCAACTTGAGTTGTCTGAAACAGTCAAAGCATAAATGCCACTGGATCGAATGCCTGGAAGTTGCAGATCTTTATTTTGGTATGGCAAAATGTATAGATATTCTTTTGTATTTTTCTTTTCTTTTTCACCCCCCATTACATTTTATAAGCATTTTACAACAATAGAGGTAATAAACATGGTAAACATGAAATAAAAGAACAGCTGATGGTCATAGATTAATCCCCGTCCACAAAGTAAAGAAAATACAAATTGTAAGTATAAGCAATAAATAAAGTGAATGAGGGTAGTCATTTTCTCCTATTCAGTAGACCTACAGAGGAAAATCTTAACTGGTATGAAATTTCAGTCAGTCCATTCAGTAAAGCCACATTTCTTGGCAAAGAACACAAATTGAGAGTCCATATTCGCTCAATAATTCTGCTGGAAGGGCAGTGCTCTGGCTGATTGTGCTCCATCCCTTGGAGTGTGGCTGTGCTCCATGTGTGCTTAAAGTTGTCTCATTAACCATATTCAAACAATTTTCCTCTTACATCAAACTCAGCATAACGGCCTCCGTGTGAATATAGGCAATGGGACTTTTCATTAGGTCCGTAGGTATGTAAACTCGGTGGTTGTTCAGTATGAATTCACTCCAATAAATGTGTGCATTTGTGAGTCCTCTTGTGGTTCTCAGCTCTCAGACATGATTCTCCGCAGTGTGGACTGTAGGCTGCTTCGGGAATTGTCACATGACTCTAGGGCCTTGCTGTCTCTGGATTACACAACACATATGGACAGTTACAACAATATTGTAACACCAAATCAATGTCATTACTGACTTCAAATTAGCACTGGTACCAGACAGTAAAGGAAATTAAGAAGGATAGACCCATTCCCTGGTACACCTTTCAACCACCCAGTGCCAGTGATTCTACGCACTTCACCACTGCATTACCAACAGTGAATGTAATAATTTCAGTTAATTATCCAAGAAGGTGGTTTGCTTTTTAATCTGAAGTGGGAATGATGGGGTACCTGGGAGCTGCCTGGTGTCTCACTCAGCCACGTCCTTACCGGGACATGAAGGCTTCCAGCACAGCCACATTCTCCTTAGGGAAGTAGTCCTGTCGCACAACATGCTCCAAAGCCTGAAGGTGACCAGGAACCACACGCACAGGTTTCACCTTGTCCTCACTCTGTCAGGACAGAGGATGAAGGAGTGACGGAGAAAGGAGAAATCAAGAGATGAGGTGAGATGTTAGAAAATGGTTGAGTTGGAGACAGGAATGGAAAGGAAAGTAAGGGGGAATGGTGAATAGTATGGAAAAAAGGGTAAAATATATTTAGAAAAACAGCGGGGAAGAAGTGAAGTGAGAATAATGAAAGACTAGAGTAAGAACAGTGAAACACACATTAGAATGACATGACTGACATGTTTTCGCAAGACTTCATTTGACATTTAAACATACCTTGATAAGTCCGAGGAGTACTAACAAAGATGATACAAAGTTGTAACCTTGGAAGGATGGAGTGGCAAATGCTTTCTTTAGAACTGCATCTGTGCAGAGCAAAATAAAACAAGTCAAACGGGGGAAATTCATGGCAAGACTTTGGCAATGCTACAGGTAATAAAATAAATGTATTTAAAAACAAAACAAACAAAAGAAGAGCACACTAGGTCAAAGCAATTTGTCTGGACTCAACAGCTGAAGTTCCTCCATGCCTTTGAGTGTACAGTAAACACATCATATAACACAGGCTACACTCACCAATACTGTCCAACACAGCAATCTTAACATCCTCATCATCATCTTTGTACACAGAGGAGATTTTGAGGAAGGCCTCTGCTGTCTTCATGTCATCGGATACATCCACCTGAACATGCAGGAAGGAATGTATTGATGACTGTGGTGAAGAATTCATGTCTACAGCTAAGCCCTTTCAAAAAACCTTTGCTACTCTGTATACAGTATAACAGAGCATTTATTCTCATAAAATAATGACTTATTTATGTATTATTTGTAACTGAAGTGGGCACAAGTTTGTGTGTGTGATATAGTGTCTGTGTTTACCTGCTGTTCAATAAGCAGTGCTCTCTTGTCTCCCAGTTTGAGCAGCTTATCAGGGGAAGGGAAACTGAGGAAGGAGGAGACATCAGGAGGTCGTGGGGCTGAGGGAGGTGTGGACAACTGAGTGGGGAGAGACAGGAGCAAAAGTCACCATCAAACTAGAGCACTAAAATAACATGTCAAGAGATAATGACAACTAGCTTAATGCATAGCCCTGATCTCAGGTCATGTCAAGCGTGGTAGCTCTTTGCAAATTAATAGGAGGTAGTATTTAGGGCAGTGGTTTTCAAACATTTTCATGTCAAGGATCCCAAAATTGATATTTGGCCACAGATCCCCATTTGAAAAGAGTTTGTACCAGGAACAACCATAAAAACAGGTTAGAAATGGTGTTAAAAATCTTCCAAATTACACATTTTCCAATAATTCAATAGAGCCGATCTACAATCTTACAATGCGTTATGTTGAAAAGTGTAGATCGGCTATTTTTGAATAGCTGAAACATTTAAGTCTTGACCTGATTGTCATCCATCTTTGTTTACCTGGTTAACACCACTTTCCTCCTCCTCTTCTTCTTCTTCTTCTTCCTCCTCCTCTTCCTCTACATCCTCCTCATCTTCTTCCTCATCTTCATCATCTTCCTCATCATCTTCTGGTTCACCCTCATCATCACTGCAGCAAATGGAAAATGAGTTTCAGTCATTACAAGTAGCACCGGCATACTGATCTAATAGGTGCATTCATGGCCTAGCATCTGTTACAATACAATTTTAATAGACTGAAAAGCTTTGATAGAAAGAAGATACAGTGACACACTAATGTAGAAGTCCTAATTAATGGGCTACAGAAATAGGCTAGCTAGAGCATCAAAACAGGTGGTAGATTAAACCGGTAACCTTCTGATTTCCAAGTGGACACCACCTGGGTTGGTGTCGATATGTCCTTGAGCACGACAACTTGCCCCTAACTGTTCCAGATGAGGAGGTTGGTGCCTTGCATGGTTGCCTCCGCTATCAGTGTGTGAATGGAATGCACACTAAAGCGATTTGGATAAAGGCGCTAAATAAATGCAGTATTTACCATTTTATTTACTGCTACTTACTGGCATAGAATTATCTCCTCTCACAGCGCCGACTGTCTGTGCAGTCACTGCAGTGTTTACTCATCGTGCACACAGCTACTTTTCAACAACTATACACCTAACGTCTGACTCAATTGATCTCCCGACATTAGTAAGTCGTTTGTGCCGTTTCACCTAGGCCCTGTATTACTACTTTAAATGAAAGCACCTGCTGAAACTTATTTTATTTTGGCCCTAGCTCAGTGTTACAATAAAAACAACTGTTCATCAGATTTTTTGTTCTATTCTAAAAATGTAGAATAAGGACAATTCGTGAGCATTCTATGTAACCAAACCCAGTTTTTCTATATTGACACACTGCAACTGTATACAATCTTCTGTATGTATACCTGAGGGATCCTAACACATCTCTCATGTTCATACTGTCCATGATTTCTCTCAGGGCATCACAGCCTTCCTCACCTAGGTAGTTACCTGAAGACATGGAAGCAAAGCAAAACATGAAAATAAAAACACCAATAAGGCTATGAAGATATAGAAAATCATTACTGTATAAATACTGTGGTATGCAGTATTCAATGGAAAATGCATACTAACACAATTGCAATACAAAACATAGAACATTTTCATAAAAATGGGTATACTTATGTGTATATAAAGCATGTTATCTACTTTTTGTATATAAAACCAGAAAGGAGAAGTGAGAGTATGGTGTTTTGCATGAATACCGTTTAGGTCTAGCTTCTCCAGCTGGGCTTTGCCCTTCACTGCCTGTGCTACTGCCAGAGCAGCTTCCTCTGTGATCTCCCCAAATGACAGATTCAGCTCCTATCCGACAGATTACAAAATGTATATTTGGGGGGAAAAAGGGTTAGAGGACCTCTCCTTTTTTCCTGCCCTCTTCTTCCTTTTTAAATTTGAAAAATGCATTTCCCAGATATAAAATTTACATTTTAATATGTTTGTAGCTTACACACTACCACATGACACGCAATGAGCTCAAGTACAATTCTATCAAATCAACGTCACACAGTACAGAGGAGATCAGTACAATATCAGTTTATTATCAATATTCAGACAGTTCCATGTGTCAATTATTTCAGGTCAAGCTCGTCTGTATTATAATGCTGCTACTTGCTTTTACCTTGAGAATTGGTAGTCCTTCTGATACAGTTTCCGCGATAGCAATGGCTCCTTCAGATCGCACCAGGCAGTCTCCAAAGTTTATCACCTGGACATTGCGTAAATGTTTCAGGGCCTAAGAGGGATACAGATTTGAGTAGTTAAAAGGTTTAGAGTGATTCTTTTGGTAATGCCTTTTACCTATTTTTTCTCCCCAATTTAGTTGTTATGCCAAATATTTTCACCCCACACACATCACATTTGCAGTGGTTTTAACCTGCCTGCTAATAGTAAACAAAGGAACACAGACACACACACACACACAGGTTATGGTATTAACCCCATATGGTATTCCCCATTTTGTTTGAGAATAAGTTGGTTGATCTTCAGCTTTGGAGATCAACCAACTGATTCACAAATAATGTGGATGTTTACATCCTCATATTTTTCTTTACAATACCATTAGATCGATGAGTTGATGTCAACAAAGCTGGTCTCCAGTGCTAACGTACCTGCCCCATGGCGATAGCCCCCCTCTTGGTGAAAGTGTTGTCATTGAGGTTGAGGACACGGAGGCTTGGGTTGTGCTGCATGGCAGTGGCCAATGCTGTCACACCGCCATGGTTGATGCCATTCTGGGGCATGTGCACCTCCTCCAGACTGCCCATCAACTGGGAAGTAATTAAGTCAATTATAACAAAGTTTATAGTGGCTAGATTCAACTACAATGCATGATTTTTACTATGTCTATGTGATTAGACAGTGCAGTGACAAGACATTGAGCCAGTTCAATATTCATGACCTGCTGCTATTGCATGTCATTGACTGTCAGAGGACTGCTTGATCTATTAAAAAAAAAGTCCAAAATGCAGTTACTGCTCAACTCTACCTGGAAGGCCTGTGCCAGAGCTGTGGCACCGTCGTTCTCCAGTCGGTTCCTGCCTGCAATAAACACCTTCAGGCGGAGGGGGGCACCCACAGCACTGGACTTTTCATGGCACTCTGTCAGTGCAGCAGCCAAGATCTGTTCACAAAAACAGAGTATTTATTAGGGGTGTTAACGGTTCACAAAATTCAATGTTTGGTTGAGAACGATAGTGGTGTCACGGTCTGGTACATTTTCGATACATCAAAAACATTGACATCCTAGTGAGATTTCCTTGATTTTTAAAATGTGTAATTTATTCAAACTACTAACATAAAATAAGTATGTACATTTTTTACTTTTTAAAATAAGTATGTACATTTTTTACTTTAACAATGATGGAGCTATTATCATTATTTATTATGTAAATCCTTATACTGTATGCATATGTGTGTATGTGTGTGTATATGTGTGTGTGTGTGTGTGTGTGTGTGTGTGTGTGTGTGTGTGTGTGTGTGTGTGTGTGTGTGTGTGTGTGTGTGTGTATATAATTTTTTTTTATATATATCTTTTTGTCCTTTGTTGATGGGATTGTTTTAATTTAGGGATTTAGAGATGAGGGTTCTTTTCTTTTTTTCCTATCCTTGTTTTTTTAGCATGAGTTTGGGTGGATATAGTACAGTATTTTGCATTTGTCTCTGGAATATTTTATACAAGAACTATGGAAATAAATTAAAATACAAATGAAGATTAGAAAGAAAGGAAAGAAAAAAAGATGGAGCTAATACCCGACACATCTTTTGGGGTGTCTTAGCAGCATAAAAAACAAAGATATTGTGGCCTATTGCATAAGCCTACAACATAGTAGTTATAAACAAATGTAAGTCTGTTCTTATTGGGCTTCTGAAGAGATAGTGTAACAGGGCTCAATTACATTAAGCATGTTGGGAAAACCTGCGTTTTACAAAACAATAGTGTCCCATCTCTGTGGGGCAATAAATGTGCCAATTGCCATGGTGATTTATTTTGCACAGTATTCTCACTGACGTCCAGCAGATGTGACAAAAGTATTTTTATTCACCACCCTCAATTCACAGGGATTACCAGACCTGTTGGCTTGGCAATGGTTGGTCTCTCACCTTGCCTCCTCCAATGCCCATGCCACAGTTGTTGAGCCGCAGTTCTTGCAGTGTGTGGCAGGCAGAGCTTTTAAGTAGCTTCTCAATGCCCTTCACCCCATCAGGTCCAAAAGCGTTGTCACTGAGATCCAGAACAGAGAGCTTGGCGCCTGCCATCGTCACGGCATCACCGAGAGAATTCTAGAAAATGCCATGAGAATAAGAGACAGATTATGAAAAGGGCAGAACGGTGGGGAAGGGACAGGAAAAGCCACATATTTTTCAATGTTTGATGAATGTTTGTTTTTTTGTCAGAGTGAATGAAGGTTGAGGAATAGTACATCAGTGGGAGATTTACAGCAGAGAGCATAGCTGAGAAAATTGTTCAGAGGGTTTCAACAAAGGGAAGGGGCTTCAGGGTCTCATGAGACATTTGTGGTTAAGATTGATCAGGTATCTCAGCAAAAAAGATTATGAAAAGCAGCCTAATATTAATTTAACTGCCGAATTCATCATGCACTCACACACAAGCTTTGAAAGTGTCTCATAATGTAAGGGGTAATACATATTTTCTCAACAAATAGAGCACCCTTTATCGTCAATTCATGTCATAAATAATGTGGCTACAAATGGTAAGAACACATTAGAAGTAGCGTCTCACCAAGGCTGCAGGGATCTCAGAGCGTAGGCGTCCTGTGAACATGTCACTCCAGTAACAACACTGAAACACAGAGTAAAGGCAATCCATATCCATTCGCTTCACATGGAGAACCCAAAAACATTTTTAATAGACCTATTCCGATTTTGTGAAACAAGCCACCAACATACCTAAAGCATAGTCCCATACCAAAATATATGTGATCCTGTATGTGATCTAGGTTAGATTTGTTTTATTCCCTTTTATTTTGGTGTTTAGGTTAGCTTTAAACCCTTGAGTTAGTTTAGAGATTTTTGGTAATGAACTGGCACTGCCATGCCTCCCTCTGTCTTGTCATTTTTGCTACTCCCTGTGCCCTAGACTCTTATCAGGGTTGCAACAATACGTATACAGTATGTACCAACAGGCGTTGCAATACAAATCTTTGTACTGCAAAGTATTCACTTTCTTCTCCATGCTGCCATCTCTCTACACATATTCAATAGTTTATTTTATGTCTCTTGTATGTGTACGAGTTCATGTTTATTGTGCTTTATGACCTAATGAGATGAAAATGTTCCTTTTTCAAAAATGTAAAGCCTTTAGCTCATTAATTAAATGTTCTACATAAACCCAAGTAATGTTCTACATAAACCCAAGTGATAATAATGGTTTAAAACCCCACAAATTGTGATCGAGCATGCAGGGATGTAGGCTGTGTGACCCCTGCATGACGGCTTTAGCAGCCACAACAGTAATAAGGTGAAAGAGAACAAACCGTCAAGTCATTCTTGGTCTCCAGGGCCTTGGCGATGGCCTGTGCTGCCTCCACCCCGATGGTGTTTCCCTCCAATCGTAGAGCCTGTAAACCCTGGAACTCCTTAATCTCCTGCACTATTTCTTCCACTGAAAAGAGGGGGCAAGGTGGGTGAGGGCCAGGAGATGAAAGGGTTAAAGATAACTGTACTTTAACTGTCAAACAAAAACTGTCATCCAAATCACAAAAAATGTCATCCAAAGCCTAGCTACATAGATTATCATTTCTCCTGTTCGCTGGCATCAATAGGCTCTATGCACAGCAGCCATATTGGACAGAAATTGGTGTCACAGGTGTTACCAATGACACTAATGAAGGCTCTGTTCCATTTAGTGTAGCACAGTGGTTCTCAAACGTTTTAATTTCAAGGACCCCCATAACTCTGAGAGTGTACAAATGGAACCAAATGGACCCGGGAGGGTCCATTTGGTTCCTTTTGTAACCAAAAGAGTGATAGATGTCACAGGAGTGATGGATGTCACACTCACCAGAAGCAGCATTATCAAGCTTCCTTGATTGACCCTTGTAGCTCAACTCTCGGTCCTCCTCCACTCCAGTCTTGGCCAGAGAGTCGGCCAACTGTGCAACAATATCTGTCGCCATGTCAGGACATCTAGGCAAAACAGTTTTGACTTACATCATCTTATAAACACCATGGTTGCCTACGTCCAGTTTCATCACAAGAATGTAATCTATAGGGAACAGACTCCGTCTGTAATCATAGCTCTGTAATAAACCAAGGACACGATGTAATAGACTATTATGTCATGTTGCTCACACCAACTACAGCTAAAGGTAACCTTTATTTCCCAGGGACGCTTATTCTCCAACTTTCTATGAAACAGCTGACAATGGTGTTTTCATAGAAAGCTGTCAATATAGCTTACGGACAAATGTTGCTTAAAAATACCAATCAAATGGCAACCAAGTATAAACAATTAGACGACTAGTAAACGTTGTTGGCGACTGTCATTCAAACACCGCTGAGTACAACGTTCACAATCTAATTAGCAAGTTAACGCACCAGCCACATTAGTATGTGTTGTTATTGTGTAGCAACGTGAGCGAGCTAGCTAGCTGCTAACGGGCTCTTCCATGGCAGCTAGGTTTGCCTGGCCTTTCCCGTCGTCTCCTCTGTAGCTAATGACTAGCTAGAAAGTATGATACTCAACTTCAAATTCTCTACACATATTTGTGCGGAGAATGTGTGCAATTTGTGTTTTCCTAATACTTACCCAACTGAAAAATCGCCGTACAACACAACAGTCGTGCACACTCGTGCTGTGCTAGAAAGTGTCACTCACACACACACACGCACACTCCCGCTCGTTCCTGATGTTCAAAACTCCTGCGTGTGCGTGGTGCAGCAACAGCCGAAGGAGGCGTCTACCTTTATTTGTCTATGGCTTGACGACCACAAACGGGGAGGATCATGGGAGTTGTAGTTCAATGTAGTTCAACGTGGATTTTTGTCAGATCTCCTTTTTTTCTGTGTGCGTCTCGCGACACGTAAGGATCGTAATTTCTATACAGAAACAAGTAAATTGCCCGGAAGTGTTTAAAATATAACTTGTATTTGCTTCACTTATGCCAAATTGTGATTTCACAAAGAGAAAGAGTAGTCAACTAAATACAACTACCTCTGAGACCCATCGGCGCTGTGTGGGCCCTATTCGGAACCAGCGTTGCCATGTCGGCTTATTATAAGCGACTTTGGGCTTCTTGTTTTTTGGGCTGTAGACCTGCTATTTTCAAATAGCCGATGTATAGGTTTAAAGCGCTAGTGTGGCCTAGTCGCTTCTTAGCTCCGTTCCGTCAGCAACTATAGGACATCCGGGTTTGGAGCTAGCAACTATAAGGTTTCCGATTGCCTTTAGAATGTGTACTGTTTTTTAAAAGACACAAATGTATTTTAAAAATACATTTATGATGTACGTCTTTTAAATGGCGCATACTAGAACACTTCTAATTGCCAATTTTATTTTTATAGACACAAATGTATTTTAAAAATACATTTACTTTAACTGGATATTCATTTGTGTTTGTTACATATGTATTGTTTTTGAACTGTTTGTCCATTATTGTAATAATGCTGCCTCTAGGCCAGGTCACTCTTGGAAAATTATCATGATATAATATTGTTTATTGCAGAAACAAATAAACAGTGATAAAAGTAACAACAAAATATGCTACAAATAATAATAGTAGATCAGTGCAGGTGTGATTTAAAAAAATAAAGCAAGGGGGGTTTATAAAGTTGATCTCACCTATTTAAAAACTAAAATACAATACAAATAAGAATGTAATCAGAAAAATAAAAGTGTGTGTGTGTGTGTGTGTGTGTGTGTGTGTGTGTGTGTGTGTGTGTGTGTGTGTGTGTGTGTGTGTTCGTGAGAATTGTTCCATAACTGAGCGCCGCCCCTGAACTTGATAGAAAATTGATACAGACCAGTAGGACAGAATGTTGGTGAAAATTGAGAGATAATTTGTAAAAAAAAAACAACTGGCAGGCCGTCCAGTGCGGCCAGATGTAAGAAAAGAAAGTGCCGTTTTCAGACAACAGTGGACACTGGAAAGGCGCCGGCGGACGCTGCCAACACTTTTGACATACGCACGCGTGCGGGGACACCTGCCCTACAACGCCACACTCTCGGATAAGCCCGAGAGGTGTAAAAAAAAGTGTGGCGGACTGTCCAGTGAGGTCAGAGGTCAGAAAAGTGCCGTTTTCAGACAAAAATGGACACTGAACAGGCGCCGGCGGACACTGCCGACACTTCTGACACACGCACACGTGCGGGGACACCTCCCCTACAACGCCACACTCTCGGATAAGCCCGAGAGGTGTAAAAAAAAGTGTGGCGGACCGTCCAGTGAGGTCAGAGGTCAGAAAAGTGCCGTTCTCAGACAAAAGTGGACACTGGACAGGCGCCGGCGGACACTGCCGACACTTCTGACACACGCACGCGTGCGGGGACACCTCCCCTACAACGCCACACTCTCGGATAAGCCCGAGAGGTGTAAAAAAAAGTGTGGCGGACCGTCCAGTGAGGTCAGAGGTCAGAAAAGTGCCGTTTTCGCACAAAAGTGGACACTGGACAGGCGCCGGCGGACACTGCCGACACGTCTGACACACGCACGCGTGCGGGGACACCTCCCCTACAACGCCACACTCTCCGCTAAGCGGGAGAGGTGTAAAAAAAAGTGTGGCGGACCGTCCAGTGAGGTCAGAGGTCAGAAAAGAGCCGTTTTCACACAAAAGTGGACACTGGACAGGCGCCGGCGGACACTGCCGACACTTCTGACATACGTACGCGTGTGGGGACACCTCCCCTACAACGCTACACTCCCCGCTAAGCCAAACAGGTGTATTTTGAAAAGTGGCGGGCCGTCCAGTGAGGTCAGGGGTCAGAAAAAGGCCATTTTCAGTGCATAGCCTTTACAAAAAATTGGACGCTGGACACGAGACAGCTATTTGCCGTGGCACTTTTGACATACGCACAAGGTTTATCATACCTGCCATTCCATCTGTACTTTAATTTTATTTGTGTTATCTATATTTTTATTTCTACTTCATTACATCAGTATTGTTACTTGTTACTGATGTATTTTGTTTGGTTGTGTTGGTCAATGTTACATACGTCTTTTCTCAGGAACGGAGAGAGACACAGAACGAGATGTTGGTGTGTGCCTTTATTAATGGTCTTGAAATTTTATACTGATGTCAAACTGGGAAACTGAAATAGAAGCAAGGCTTGTCCATAGCCATGTCTGTTGGGTGGGAGTATCAACACATATCCATCAATAACTCGTCAACGCAACAGGACTGTATACACAGAAGATTCTTTAAAACTTCCTGATGAGATTCTGTGGCACTTCCTGGGACTTGCGTCCTCTTCCAAAAAGCCAATGGGTAGGTTTGATGTCAGAAGTGCTGGCAGCGTCCGCCTGTACAAGTATAAACGTCCTCCAACCAGCAAATGCATTGCAAGTGGCAAAAACACATGGGTACATTTATTTCTACGTGAAATGTAATGATGCATCACTTAATGCTGGCATCACAATAGAGGACAATTTGGAAGATTTTGACCATGGTGTGGATGTGTTTTTTTGCAAATTTGTTTACACCTCTCGGGCTTATCCGAGAGTGTGGCGTTGTAGGGGAGGTGTCCCCGCACGCGTGCGTGTGTCAGACGTGTCGGCAGTGTCCGCCGGCGCCTGTCCAGTGTCCACTTTTGTCCGAGAACGGCACTTTTCTGACCTCTGACCTCACTGGACGGTCCGCCACACTTTTTTTTACACCTCTCCCGCTTAGCGGAGAGTGTGGCGTTGTAGGGGAGGTGTCCCCGCACGCGTGCGTGTGTCAGACGTGTCGGCAGTGTCCGCCGGCGCCTGTCCAGTGTCCACTTTTGTCCGAGAACGGCACTTTTCTGACCTCTGACCTCACTGGACGGTCCGCCACACTTTTTTTTACACCTCTCCCGCTTAGCGGAGAGTGTGGCGTTGTAGGGGAGGTGTCCCCGCACGCGTGCGTGTGTCAGACGTGTCGGCAGTGTCCGCCGGCGCCTGTCCAGTGTCCACTTTTGTCCGAGAACGGCACTTTTCTGACCTCTGACCTCACTGGACGGTCCGCCACACTTTTTTTTACACCTCTCCCGCTTAGCGGAGAGTGTGGCGTTGTAGGGGAGGTGTCCCCGCACGCGTGCGTGTGTCAGACGTGTCGGCAGTGTCCGCCGGCGCCTGTCCAGTGTCCACTTTTGTCCGAGAACGGCACTTTTCTGACCTCTGACCTCACTGGACGGTCCGCCACACTTTTTTTTACACCTCTCCCGCTTAGCGGAGAGTGTGGCGTTGTAGGGGAGGTGTCCCCGCACGCGTGCGTGTGTCAGATGTGTCGGCAGTGTCCGCCGGCGCCTGTCCAGTGTCCACTTTTGTCCGAGAACGGCACTTTTCTGACCTCTGACCTCACTGGACGGTCCGCCACACTTTTTTTTACACCTCTCCCGCTTAGCGGAGAGTGTGGCGTTGTAGGGGAGGTGTCCCCGCACGCGTGCGTATGTCAGAAGTGTCGGCAGTGTCCGCCGGCGCCTGTCCAGTGTCCACTTTTGTCCGAGAACGGCACTTTTCTGACCTTTTCTGACCATTTATCCATTTAGATCAATTATTAATGTTTAAAAAAATGTTTTTGTTACACAGAAACATAATATGTGTTGTATAGCTTCGTTTAAATGCTTAAGTTGTAGTTTTAATGTGCAAATTAACAGTTTTTCTACTTTATTTTTATTTTTAGAGGATACTCTTATTCTGAAGAGATCGTCCACCGGAAGTCTTATAGTTGCTCCGTTATAGTTGCTGACTGAACACAGCTTCGCTTCTTTTGGGCTTGTTTTCATAGACCTGCCTGCTTGTTTCTCTCGCAAAACCTGGCAACACTGTTCAGAACCATGTCGTGAGCTAATCGAAACTCAACAACTACAACTCAGTCCAGTGAGATCTCTTTAACATTAGCTACATGTGAGAAGAAGACAAACAAACACATTATTTCCTTACAGCGTGAGCAGCGCTTGTTAGTCAGTTTAGTTTGTTGTGACTATTGTCATTTAACTACTCTGCGGTTAAAAAAAAAGCATGCAGCCATAAACGTGACGCCATTTCAATGAACTTTATCAGGTAGGTGTTTCTGAACTTTGTGAAGTCGAGCCATGCTAGCAAGATAACATGTAGGGTCACGTAGACGATCAACCCTGTACCAAACCAGTCTTATTTATTTGTGAATAAACACCAGGATTACTGGTGGTTGACCATCCAACTCTTGGCTAAAATTCCAAAATTAGAATTGTTGGATTGTTTATGCATGATTGAAGGAAAGGGAACATTTCGGATGTGATCTGATTTCCTCTTTAATTGTTGCTCAGTAAAAGACGTCAGCCATATTCTTTATGCTGTTTTTCAAAGCTGACAGTAACTAAACCGTCTTTACGTGTCTTGTTTTTCCTCTTATTTCCAGTGTTCAAAAATGGATTCTGCGAGACAGAAACGCAAGAAGGACATCGATAAAGCTTTGACATTTATACAGTGAGTGTAATGTTTTTATTATAAAACTTTAGGTGCAGATTCAGTGACAGCGGTTGCGATTATATGGCCTTATCGCATTTTCTTGTTTCTGTGTCCTATAGGTCATCTCTGCCTTATCCAGATCCCGGAGGCTACGAGGTACGTGCGTTGTAATGTCTGTTTGGGTCTTGAGTTGACTGTCTGTCTTGACTATATAATATCACCCTGTACAGCAGTGGTTCTCAACCTGTGGGTCGGGACCCCCCACATGAGATTGGGGGAGGGGGGGGGGGGGGGGGGTGATCCCTGACAGTGAAGTTACAATTTAAGGACTTTTAAGACTTAATACCTCAACAAAAAAAAGAAAGTAATCAACAAACTATACTATAAAAACTGGTCAAACATTGGCCAAATTGTCAAATAATTAAAATCTTATTAATAAGAAAGCCAAAAACTTTGATGCCTCAACTCCTACATTCCAAGTGCTTGACAGGGTGGGGGTATCTGGCAGAGTCAGGTTAGTGGCGGGGGGTCCCCAGTTCAAATATGATCATTTTGGGGGGTCACGGGCCTGAAAAGGTTGAGAACCACTGCTATACAGTGTGTTATGTAAACCTCAGCTGGATTACTTCATTTAACCATCTGGGTCCTCCCACAGATTTCTCTAATGTAGAGTAGTAGATAGATGCTTGTTTTACAATGCTTGTTTGTGGCATCAGGTCATGGTTGTGTTTACCTTAATCAGATTTAAACTTATGTGTTTCGGACCACATATGGCGGGCACCTTGAGTCTGTAAATCTGACCCTCCTCCTGAGAGCAAGGTGATGTCTGACATTTCTAAGGCTAAGCTAGTAGATGATGGGCTGATTCAGGAGTTTCATGTTTACTTCAAATAAAATTGCACAAGTGCAGCTCGGCATGCTCACTGACACTGTGCTTACTGTACTTGGAGTTAGAATCTGTCAATACCCATAGCATCCTCTCGTACAGTGCCATATTAAATATTGTTTGATCAGCTCCTGACTTCTGTGTGTACTTCAGGTTTAAATGTATCACATACATCACCCAATGCACCAGTCGACTTGGCAATTGACTTTGGTAGTTTATGACCTCTCTGAGGAATACTTTGGTTACACTCCACAGCTTAGAGTGGAGTTGGATCAGGGATCTGGATGGAAAGAGCTTTTCACCGCCACTCTGTTGATGCTAGCCACTAGTGTCATCATTGCACGCCTAATTTGTTTTAAATTATGCATATTGGATTCTTAACTTTACAACCACTGTATTTCTGCATCTAGAGTACATTGACAACAGAGGGTGCTGTAGCACATATTGCATATTGAATTTCTTGTTTTCCCATCCTCACGGAAGAAACAGTAGGGAGGAAGTATGGAGGCTGAATAGTTTGTTCATGTATTCACTATATGTACTTATGGCCGTTATGCACAGGCTAACATTCTCTTCTCTAAGTACAATTGTCATTTGTCACACACTATCTGCAAACTCTTGTACCTGTCATGCACTAAATTATATTCCCTATAAGACTATGTAGAATAACCATAAAGAGTATAGTGCAAGGGTCTGCGAAACACTATGGGTACTATACGCTTCATGGGATAAACATTTACTCAGTTAAGTTACATGGCAGGAGTTATAGGCTTGAGGGATAGTAGTTGAATGATAAATTAAACATTTTAATCACAGTTCATTACAAATAGTTGATTAATGGGCTTGAGATAGTTTTGCATGATTGTGTTTAGCACACCTGAGGCCTTTGGTTGGACGCAGAACGTGGTGTTGAGGGGGTCTGGGCCTACAGCCAGAGTACAGGGACATGGGAGCCATAGACTAATGAATTAGATGGAGAGACTCAATCCGTGTATTGAAATTAACCTATCTAATGAGAAGTGCCTTATAATCTTGATTAATACCAGTAGTATACACATGAGTATATAACATGCTTGTTGAATATTAGTATTAGACACAGCAGAAGGATTACATCTGATTTGTGTTCCTCCTAGCACACTGATACAGATTGACTTGGGTGGTTAGTCTGATTCACAGTGACCCAGTGTTTCCCCTATATGCATTAAGCAGTGGCGGGCCGCCACGCCTTAAATCTGGCCGGCACAGTATGATTAAAAAAAAAAAAAATCATGGACATATCCATGATTGGCACTGTGGCATAGTTGTAGAATGGACGCTCATTCTCAACTAGACACATCTGTGAAATGTAAGCAGTAGTAGATATGAGATATTGTAGAAGCAGAGTGAAAGCACAGTGCTTAAAGGGCAAGACCACTTTAGTAGAGGTTTGGGTTGTGTAGTTACCTTGCCATGATGTAACTCTAAAGGTGGACAAGAAATCTAAAATAACTGCTCCATTGATTAGAATTTGCTAATTAAAAATATGCTCCTCATTCACTTACATTGTACGGTAAAACAGCTCTCAAAGTCACTCTAGCACGCAAACGAACGCAAACAAAGTTGATTCAGACAATATAGAACATCACCAAACCCACCAGGCGCACAAGCATAAGCGCACAGATGCTGATTTTGTTCTGCTTCATGTTAATGAATGCAGCTGTTCTCACTGGCTGGACACAGACGTGACACCCCCCCACGTTTTTTTTCCTGCTTTTTTGTGCATTCTCATTGAAATGCATTTACAAGACGTCCCGCTATGGCTAGGTTTGGCATGAATAGTCACGCACAAACCTCCGCACACAATAAAGTGCGTGAGTGACACTTTTTTGGTGGGTTCCCAGTGTAATGATGTAATGATGGTCTTGTATTCTTTGCCTGCTGTTTGATTTTGTATCTTAACCCCCCACCCTCATCTCTCCTCTTCTCAGAGCTTTCTGATCCAGTTGGTGTGCAACCTTCTTGATGAGGGCAATGCTTCCTTCAAAGATGGGGATTGGGTGCAAGCGATTAAATACTTCAGTGAGGGGGAGAATGTTGCCCAGTATGCCACAGCAGAGGAGATAGATGTTTCTAAAGCCCTGCTGGAGAGCCTGTTTGTCAACCGTGCCACTGCATACTACAACCTGGTGAGCCATATGCCAATGTTAACACAGTGTGTTTATGGGACTGCTGCTCATAGAGACTTGATTTAGGGTATTTATAGCAAACGGGAGTATGGGTGTTATATCCACATTTAAAATGTCAGCTGTATTGATGTTGGATGCTAATTGTAATGTAATAATACACATTGCTCTATACTGCTTTTCTTTTTACTGAATGTACTCATTGACTGTATATTCTAACCTAGTATATGCAGGGTCCCCACGGTCATGAAATTCCTGGAAATATTTTGAAATAAAAAAATAAAAAATCCAGTACTGGAAAAGGTTTGAAATTGATCAAACATCATCAAAGGTCCTGGAATTTATGAAGGGTCCTGGAAAAATATTTGGCTATGCATTGTTTTTGGCTATTGATTTTGTTAAAACAAAACATTTTCATAAACATGAATAATTTTACACGAAATATGTAACATAAGTAGTTTTTCGCCAAACGGGCTGTGTGACGGCAGCCTAATGTATGTCTCAAACTTTATTTTTGCTACACTGCCTATCTTTGGGCATTCTACATAGGAGTAAGAGACACATTATTGCGCCGAGTGATTGTTATATAGGCCTGGAAATTGGGCTAAATATTCTGGAAAAGTTTTGGAAAAGTTTTGGAAATTCATTGCTAAAAATGTGTGGGGACCCTGTATATGCTAATCATTGAACCCTCTAAGAATCTTTCGTTTTGTTGTTAATTCCGAGTCAATTTATTAATTTCTTAATAATTAATTAAGTAGCCGTGTAATAAACGGGATAATGAATGGGGAGCAGGTTATTATTGAGAAATAAACCCATTAACCAAGTTTATTTCTCAATAATGACCTGCTCGCCATTGATTATCCCTTGCATATCGTATATCAGTATTTTGCTGAATGTGTGTGTGTACTGTACATACATGTAATTAACTAAATTCTCATGCATAAGCATTGTAACATTTATATATGAATATGTAACGCAATTACATATTATGACCTAATATGATAATGTTTACACAAGGAGCCTCCATTATGAATGCATTTGTTTATGTCAGATTGTTATGCAAGAAGGACAGCATGAAGAGTTTATTTAGGCCACAACACCACGTATATCACAACACTTAATTAAACTAGACGTTACAATGACGTTTTCTGTGTGTGTAAAACTCTAATTCCAACAAATGTTTTCAATTAAATGTGGGGAATGGTCTTAAGTCTACTTGAAATAATCGTATTTAATGAATGTTGAAGTTCCTAGTTTAAGCCAGTCGCAAGCTTCACTGTGCATAATCTGCACGTATTGTGCGCAGCACAACAATACTGTGGGAATGGTATTACAGGGAAAGGGTTAAAACAGTATACTTTGCATCCCTTAAAGATTTATGACAAGATTTATTCTCATAGCAGAGAATTTGCTCATTCAGCCTAAGACTTTGTCAGAAGTTGGTTTGTGCATGAATAAATAACAATAAAGTCACACTCTTGTATGTGAGCTTTTATTACAAAAATACACCATACTGACAAGCCCAGTTCTCATTTCATTATTTGTGTTTGCACTCTCTTGTCACACTCTCTTACACTCTATGTTTCCCTTTTTGCTGCTGTTGTTCTCCTCAGGGGCACTATGAGAGTGGGGTGCAGGACTGTGACAGTGCATTGGAAGTGTGTGAGGAAAGCCGCAAGTCACTGTACAGGAAAGCTATGTGTTTGAAGGAGCTTAGACGGTACAGGGAGGCCTACAGCTGCACCATGGCGAGTCTGCTGGCTGCACCTCAGGTAATGTTTTTTGTATCTGTAATTTGACACGATGAGAGCTGAATCATCTCTTGTCCCTCCAAGAATGGCACTGATCAGTCCTGGTTTATGTTACAATATCTATTCTATGGGCATCTATTTTCCTTTGGCCTTTTAAGGAGCAACAGTTCAGACCAAAGAACTTAGAATGTTCTGCCTCAGTTTGATCCCAGTCTTGACTATGTGTACACGCTGATGTAAATCCTCTCCACTCTGCCAGGCATCATCAATCTCTTCTCCCATCCCAGTTGTACTGCACCTCATAATTCTCACTTGTTCTAAAGCATGAATGAATTTAACACTGGCTACATCAGTGCTGCTCTATCCCCAATATCAGTGTTAGGCAACAGGCGGCCCGTGGGCCAGAACTGGCCCACCAGCGATGATATTTGGCGGGCAAATTATTTAGTAAATGGTTTACAATATGTGACAGTCAGTCTTACATATAGGCTAGTAGCGATACTAAAAGTGGGGTCTGGGGACCAAATTTGCATATCAAACTGGGGTTCCTTGAATTTAAAAACTTCGAGAACCCCTGGGTTATAATGTCCAAATAGAGAATCTACCCCCACCTGAAGAATTCCTTTATCCATGTTCAGAGTCAATAACAGGCAGCTGTTTCATACGGTTTCTCTCCATATCTAAGAAGAGACCTTGAGCTCCCATGCTATGAAAGCACTTGTTTATATCCGTTGTTTAAAGGGAGTCTGTCTCTAGATATTATTTTTAACTTTTTAATGCAACTATATATCCCCTTTGTACAACATTCAAGGACGAGGCCAGCACAAAATGATTACCCCATGCATTTCTATCTGCACCTGTAACATTTGATTACACACACAGTTCTATCAGTATGCAGTTATACCACACAAATCTTTATTAACTTTGATAGCAACAGCATTTGCATAAGATGGTCAGTCAAAGTTCCAGTTCTTAAATGAACCATTAATTATGTTCTGGCCCACCATCTAATGACTTAGAAAAAAACTGTCCAGAGGCCGAACGTACTTGCCGACCCCTGCCCTATATTGTTTTAAATTAACTACCATATCATTCTCTTAATTCATTGAGGGTAGCTTCAAGTTCTGAACTCTTATCAGTTCTCTAATTTAAAATAGATCTAGATTTTCTATTAACAGTAATATGATAATAATTATCCACCAGGTAATTGATATTCAATATGTGTCATATTGTCTTGTTAAAGCATCTGCACTTACTCTTGTGTTAATCAACCTTTTGTCAGTTGTTATTTTGTGTCATATATTTCACCTTGGGAATGGGACCAAATTGACCGATTCAATCAGGACAGCAAAAAAATGTTTTCCTTTCTTTTTTTTCTTCAGTCTTCGCAGGACAAACTGATGAATGACCTGGCACAGGAGCTGTCTGTCTATCTGGGACTTGAAAACCAAAGGGTCCATGTCACTGGAGAGGTTAGTTGGATAAAATGTACACCAACATGAACCATGAAGCAGGAACCAGCTCTTTTCACTGTATTTCCATTGAGAAAAACAACATGAATAACAATGGCTGCGTTTACATGGACAGGTTTATTCCACTTCAATTCGGAATGAATGCTCATTCAGAATAGAAATGCTCATGTAAACGCATCGGTATGGCCATACCGGTCTGATCCGAATGAAATTTCATTCGGGTTTGAAGGGCTGGTATATACCGATAGAATCGGGCTACATTGCCCATGTAAACGCACTGGTATCAGACTGGTATACATTTGTTCTTTTGCGCATGTGTCATTGGCTAGCGCGGTGCTTCTGGGTGGGGGGGGGAGAGGCGCAAGCCATGTGGAGTCTGGCGCTCCAAGCCCAAGTCGCAGACGCGCGTAGTTCTCCGCCGACCGGCTCCTCCTCCGGGTCAGCAGCAAATATAACAGGAGCTGATTTTGCTGCATTAAACTCATCAATAGCAGACCAATGGCCGTAGCCAGGATGCGGTGTGCTTCCATTATCAAACCTTCTCTCTACCTTCTCTCTCTTAACTTGTTTTATTGTCTCTCTTCTCTTCTTCCTCATTTACCTATATAGCTGGCAGCTTTGATTGATTGTGAGCTGTGGCTTGTTATTATTTCTCTCTGGCAGCCGTGACTTAGGCCTTGGCTACACGTACATGGATCTTTTTGTAAACGGACATTTTTGTGTGCGTTTGGGCCTTTCAGCCACACGCAAACGGTGCTTTTGGCCGCTAAAACGGATATTTTTGTAAACGGATAAATAAGTGAAGGTTTTCCAAAACATGCGTTTCAGTGGATCTGTGTGGACATGTAATCCGGAGATTTTGAGAAACGATGACGTCATCGCGCATTCGCACATGGTCATTATAATAATAAATAATATAATAATACATAAACACCGGACCGCTCATGGTCATTATAATAATAAATGAAGAGAGAGAGAGAGAGCAACACTTACAGTCTATGAAACAAGGCACGCTCATTTATGGCAAAATAATGTCATAATTAATAATAAGACAGTGGTGGGAAAAGTAGCTCATTCACTGCGTGACGAAACCCCTCTTTCTCTGCGCCAAGTAGAACACACGGCGCCGCGCACACAGATTGAATGTGGGGGGTCTGTCGTCCTAAAACACAATCGCCCCGGGTCAAAATCCAGCGACCATGGAGCGGCCGCGGGTGGCCCGCTCAGAAGGTGCGTGGGGCGGGGAGTTTTTTTGGGACGACCGCCCATGGAATGAATCGATGAATGAAGTAAAACTCAACCCTGAAACATGACTGTCATACCATGACAGTCATGGTGCCGAGAATCCCTGCTTTATAGTGGTGTTCGATGTTTTTACATTGCCAACTCTCACATGTAGGAAACGTTCAGATTTCAAATATAAAGTGCTTACCCCCGAGCCACGGACGTTACAAGGCGATCCGGACCGCGATAAGTACCCGTATCTCCCGTATTGTTCAATAAAAAACATTTTAATCCGATCGCCGGCCATTTTCTTTTTCTGTTCTTTTATTTTGGTAATGTATCAGAGTGCAATACACCTTCCAACCATTGGTGTCGCATGGTTGAAAGCATCGGAGACAATTTGGAGAAAATGGCCGACGATCGGATTAAAATGCTTTTTATTGAACAATACGGGAGATACGGGTACTTATCGCGGTCCGGATCGCCTTGTAACGTCCGTGGCTCAGGGGTAAGCACTTTATATTTGAAATCTGAACGTTTATGTACATGTGAGAGTTGGCAATGTAAAAACATCGAACACCACTATAAAGCAGGGACTCTCGGCACCGGGGCGATTGTGTTTTAGGACGACAGACCCCACATTCAATCTGTGTGCGCGCCGTGTGTTCTACTTGGCGCAGAGAAAGAGGGTTTTCGTCACACAGTGAATGAGCTACTTTTCCCACCACTGTCTTATTATTAAGTATGACATTATTTAGCCATAAATGAGCGTGCCTTGTTTCATAGACTGTAAGTGTTGCTCTCTCTCTCTCTCTTCATTTATTATTATAATGACCATGAGCGGTCCGGTGTTTATGTATTATTGTATTATTTTATTTATTATTATAATGACCATGTGCGAATGCGCGATGACGTCATCGTTTCTCAAAATCTCCGGATTACATGTCCACACAGATCCACTGAAACGCATGTTTTGGAAAACCTTCACTTATTTATCCGTTTACAAAAATATCCGTTTTAGCGGCCAAAAACACCGTTTGCGTGTGGCTGAAAGGCCCAAACGCACTCAAAAATGTGCGTTTAGAAAAAGATCCATGTACGTGTAGCCAAAATTGTTATTATTCATTACCAAGGCTGCCAGAGGTAATACATATGTTTACCTGTCAAACACCCCCGCCCCCTCCCCCCGTCCCCAACCTGGCCCGAAGCACTCTGCGCATGACCAGAGTTCTATTCCGAATGAATGCTTTGCTCATGTAAACGATTGAGGAACAGGAATACTTTTATTCAGGTGCCATGTAAACAGTTGGGTATACATTTCTATTCGGAATGATTTCATTCTGAATGAATAAATATTGTGCATGTAAACGCACCCAATGTCTTTTGTGTGATTGATTTCTCATATTGGTTGGGATATCACTTCTCCAGGAAGAGACTGAAGGCTGACATGGATACTCTTTTTATTATTGTTGCATGTCAATGTTTTGTTTTTTTCTTGTGTCCTCTCTAGTTGAGAGGAACTTCAGGCAATGGCTTGAAGACCGCAAGTGCACCAGGTTTGAATTATTTTGTAACAGAAAAATAAATTGTAGCCCAATCATATCAGTTGTTTCATACATTTTGCTGTTTACTCTGCCTTCCTGATTTCTATGCTTAATAGTTCAGTAATTAAGAAAGGAGAAAAAAAAGAAAAACTCTTTCTGTTTTCTGCCATCCTTTCTAAGTGTCTGACATGGACACTCTGGAGGATTTTGGGCTGATGGGAGATGACCTAGACAGTCTGCTAGACTGCTTCCCTAATGAACCTGAGGCTACTGAGGTAGTGTGTGTGTGTGTGTGTGTGTGTGTGTGTGTGTGTGTGTGTGTGTGTGTGTGTGTGTGTGTGTGTGTGTGTGTGTGTGTGTGTGTGTGTGTGTGTGTGTGTGTGTGTGTGTGTGTGTGTGTGTGTGTGTGTGTGTGTGTTTGTCATATATTGTTGAAACTAAATAAATTAATAGTTATTTATTTTTTCCACTTTCTCTCCCTTGCTTTTGTTAATTTTTTATTCCAACCATTTCTCCATTCCCCCTTAGACTCACATCCAGGCAGCGTTGCCTGACACTGTGACTTATGACTCCTCACGGAAACACACCAGCAGCAAGCCCATGATCCAAATGACCTTCCCTGCTGGCCTCCATGTCCCTAAACCTCTGGTCACACATTGTCTCCTGCCAGCCCCCACACCCCGTCTCCCCCACTCTGTTCTGCCTGCACCCACGCCTTGCCTTCCCCCAGCTTTCTTCGACTCTGCGGTCAGCGAGCTTAACTCTCTGGATTGCTTCTCGGCCTTCGGTTGTACTGCCGCTGTTGATGATAGTATCAAGACCCCCAGCCTAGACTTGTTGGACTCCCTAGGGCGGACCTCAAATGGTCTGGACACCCTAGCCAGTGTCATAGGCCGTGCTAGCGTCAACGAGCCCACCACTGGAGTGAATCCAGCCTCTCTGGATATGCTCGATGATCTCGAGTCCCTGGATGATCTCCTCGACTCACAGCCATGTGTGGACGAAGCCCTGGGGGAGATCGAGGAGCCTGGAGCAAACCTGGAAGTGGATGTAGAAAATTGTTTTGATGATTCCTTGGATGAATCCCTAGATTACTTTGTTGCCCAGGAAATGGCCACTGGCCCCACTCTTATTAGTACAGATATCCCTAAAATAGACATGAATGCTTCGGACGTGCTTGATTCCCTGGACACCTTGGACAACTTGGACACCCTGGATTCTTTCCCCGTAGTGGCTGGTGCGAGGGCAGCTTTGCCAGTAGAGGCCGTCAGGGAAGGAGGCCTGGATTCCCTCTCTGATTTCAGTTTACCTGGTGAGCAGAATATATCAGTGGGTTGTAATCTATCTAAGAATTGATTGACTGGTGTGATAAATAGTTGCACTGCCACAATATTTTGAAAACATTTTGACACGCCCTGTCATGTCCAGAAGCTCCGCTTCTGTTTTCATCCCCACCTGCTCCCAAAGATCTCACCGCATTCTGAATTCTGCTTGTATGTTTATCGTACTTTTACATTGAGCTCTGTCCATCTCTCTGTCTTTAGACACCACCAGCGATGCCTATACAGGTCGTTTGTCCACCATGGATGAAACTCTTGCTCAGCATTTGCACCCAAAACGCCAAGGTCAATATCATTGTTGATTGGTTCTCTGCGTAAATCGGCCAATCTCTTTGATTGGTTCACTAACTACTTTGTTTTGAAAATATAGAGATTAAAATAGACCTAGGCCTGTTTTAGAATGCAGAAATAGAGGGTATAAACATAATGCACAATATCATTCCAAAATAAGTTAGTAACTGACACATGGTTATTGTTAGTTAGTAACTGACACGTGGTTATTGTAAACTTATTGTCCATATTCACACGTACATGGTGCTTAACTGCTACGTTTCTGTGCTCTCAGGCACTAGGTCCTCTTACACTGCAGTTGAACTTCCTCCTCGCTTCGCCAAGCTCAACCAAAAAGTAAGATTTATCCTTATCTTTGCCATGTGTTATTATGAGTGTGTTTGTTTATAATAATGTTTAACTGAAATCTGCTACCATGGCGACGAAGAAGAGGAATGGCTACGTGAACCGTACCTTGAACCCCCTGAGCTCCACCCATGACTTCATGTCTGCCTGCTCCAGCTGTTTTTCCCGGGAAGGTATGCTACGCTCATGTTAAGTTTACTGAATTGAATATACTAGGCTGGCCTACACGGGAACGATGCAAGTTGGAAATGCATGCCCCACAGTAATTATTTTTTATTTTGTTTAATTTAAAGTAGCCAACTATTTTTACACCCTTTTTCTCCTCAGTTTAGTCGTTCATACGTACGTATGTACAGACAGACAGACATTCCGTGCATTTATTGTAAGATAATCGCAATTATTTTGCATAATCTTCATAATTTTCTGAACATTTTCTGAAAATAGTGTAAATAGCAGATCTACAAGCTCTTGTGTTAATCAACTTTTTTTGTAAATAGGACCAAAATGGAAGATTCAATCAGGACAGCCGATCGTCTATTGCCGCTATTTGTCGGTTATTTGTCATATCTGCCCTGTGCAATTTTTGCCTAAAATTTCTACTTGACAAGTTTTCTTTGCAAAACACAGTTTTTGCTACCACACCTACCGATTTTGTCCCAACCTCACTCAAATTGGTACACAATACTCTGTAGTCATGCGATCAAGATGTATCTGTTAGATCTTTCGGATCCTATTCTGATTGACCACGATTGGCTTTCAAAGTTTGCTGGAGGTGCCCGTTTTTGGGGCCACGACATGCTACTAGCACTGTGGGACCGATCAGAGGGAAACTTTGCACGCACACTCCCATGCCCGGCCATCAATGATGCACCTCGGAGGATTCAAACCTCAGTCTCCTCCTCTCAACACCCTACTTGTTTACTGAATTTACCTCTGCAGGATGAATAAAGTGCAACATCTTATATCATCTAATTTCCCCTTTTCTTTTTTTCAGGTAAAGGAATATATAGTTTTGTTCACAAGACAGACCTCGTCCACAGTTGTAGACACGACACTCTGCTGTCTAAGAGGAAGGCAGGTTATGATTTGGAGTGGACCAGGATACGAACGCTTCCTGCCAGGAACTTCTTCGGTGGGCCATTTGTGCTTTGTAAGGGTAAGGATCCTAAAACCAGATGGCTGAGTGATATAGATGCGAAGTGCCGAAGAGCACACACTCCAAAACAAAACAAACAGGTGCTGAATAGAGGACACATACATCATGTTATATCATTGACCTATATGGAGTTATATCCACAAGGATAGGATGATTACAAAAGGTTATACCCGTATCAGAAATTACTTTCAACAGATGGAAAACTATAGTTAAACTTGTGAGTGAATTACTTTACCTGGGTTATACATTCTGATAGTTGTACTTGAATGTTGACATGAAATAATAATCCTGTTTAGTGTTTCAGTAGCGCAAGTGTGAAAAAATGCAGCTTTTAGTGGCGCCGCTGCTCTATGCTCGTTGAAGACTAAAAATGCAAAGGATTCGTCAGTGATATCTCTGTCATACGACACTGAAGTGGCATACGTACGCCATTATGACATTAGGCTGGTTATAAAGGAGATGCCAAGGATTCGTCAGTGATGTCACTGGCATGCGTTTTTTGTAGACTCACTCAACGTTTCTCCACAACACATAACACTTTAATGCTTAATGCTGAACTACCAACAAAGAACGCAAGCATAATGACAAGTGAAACTTTATTGTTTCCAAGAGGGAAGTTTAAGGTGTCATAGCAGTGACAAAAGTGAGAATGAAACACAGGAGAGGAACATACATACATACATACATACATACATACATACATACATACATACATACGTCCTACCTGACGCCAGGGGATACCATACAGATTGGTTAACATAATGTTTTATAAGTTGGTTATAAAGAAGATGCCAAGTAAGTAAAGTATGTGTCCTACCTGACGCCAGGGTATACATTTTTCAATGGAAGAGGAGGGACAGATGTATTAGTTATATTGTATAAACATACTATTGCATTAAGATACTCCACCATACAGATTGGTTAAAATAATGTTTCATAAGTTTAAATGAGTTCTGGAACTCAGAAAATGTTACCAAATAATACACCAAATGTTTGGTTACATTTTTACATTCTCAGATAAATGAACACTTAGTATTTTACTGTGTATTAATTAATATATGAACACACTAGGCACAGTGCCTATGACCATTGAAGAACATACATTCAAACAGCAGGCTAAACAAAACACAGCAGACATACTCATCCACCAATTTATCAGACTTGAGTGGTATCTTCCGACTAGGCTGTATTGTGATGCATCAGCAACTACTGAGTGTGGGAGTAACGCTGGTAGATGTTAGACATTCAGTAAACCCCTAGAACCAGTTGCACTGGTAATTTGAGGCAGTAAAGCCACATTGTTGGTCATATCATCTGTTCTGAGAAAATACCCCATAATGTGCAAATATAACTTCATGAATAGTATGGTGCATACAGAGAATTTGTTTAGCCATTTGTGCTGAGACAAAAAATGTTTTAACCAATCTGAATGGTAGAGAATGGCTGTGGTTGGAGGAAGTCTCCCTGCTCTTCTATAATTGAGACATTGAAATCCTGTGGTTGGGTATAACCACTGCTGTTTGATAAGAGATATTGCACGATATTGCTTTCCCCCTTAGCTCAGCAGTAGTCATTTTGGTGAGACCGGGTTTGGATCCCAGGTAGGACATTAATCTTAAGGATTACAGCTTTAACATAACATTCCAATTGACCTTGGACTGACAAAACACTGAAGCATTAACGTTACATTACAATTAACTTTGGACTGCTAACAATGTCTGTTGACATACAGGTCTCAGAGAGTGCAACAACACTGCAGAACATGCATTTGGCACATTAAACCAGACCAGATACACACAATGGCAAAAAAATATAGATTATCAAGCACATCCAGCCGAAGCCTGGCATAGCAACTTTGTGACGATGAGCATGCCTGAGATTGGAAAACAATAGCAGTGACGAAGGCCAGGTAATGATTTGTTTATCACATAATATGCCATGGAATGCAATGGCTCAGGGTTCGCCTATTTTTGCAGAATAATCGCCCAATTTGTTAGTTGCAGTCCATAGTCATGTGGATTGATGGCCATAGTAGTTTGGAAGATTAGCTGCAGACAGGCACCATACACACAGACAGAGAGACAGAGAGACGGGGCGAATTCAAGATTCTCTGGCCTGCCTTTAGCCGGGCATAAAGAATAAAATAAATATTCTGTGTCTGACCCCAGTCCCCAGCCATGAGGTAACTATCAGTAAATATAAGAATTATCCACTCCCTGTATATTTCTGACAGTAGTTGTACTTCTTATTGTCCAGAGCTGTTGCAGTCAGGCGATTTGGGCTTGTGTAAGTTTGGAGAGAACTGCACCTTTGCTTTCAACCAGCTGGAGATAGACGTATGGACGGAAGAAAGGAAGGGAACGTTGGTCAGAACCCTGCTGTTTGAAGCACAGGACGCTGCCCTTGTTGTCACACAGCTTATACAAGAACACAAAGGAATGTTCATGTTCCTCTGTCAGGTTAGTTGCTCTGTCTGTAGACAACAACACACACACACTCACACTCACACTCACACTCACACACACAAAACAAGCATGCAAATGGGAGTGTACCGAATGTGTTTGTATCCTTTTATCTCACCTCTCCATATGTTTCTGTTGTTTTTCTCCAGGAGTGCTATGACAGTAAGCCCACGAGGAGCATCAGTAGACGCTGCAAAAATGACCCCACCATCTGCTCTAACCTGCAGGGCTGCCACAAATTTGATACCAATAAGTGAGTTGGTTAAAGGGACACTATATTGGCAGAGAAACTTATCCTTTCTGTCTGTTTTCGGTTATGCTGTGTTCTTTCGTTTCATACCCATATGCTTTATTACATCAACTTGATTAATATTTTCTTAAATCAAGATGGCTATTTTGCTGTAACAACTAACAAGTACAATGTCGGAGCCACTGAAGGTACTGTAGCTGCTTAAACTAGGAGGAAGTAAGAGTTGTTCAAATTCACCAGAGTAAACTTTTTAGCACAACTTGGGCTGCATTCACATGACGGCGTTGCATGCCGAAAATAGCCAACCTACAAGCTCACGCGTTCTGAGCTTGTAGGTCGGCTATTATTAACTTAAGTATGCTAAATGAACACTCAGGATTTGACTGTGTATGGTGCAGGTAGGGGAGACCCAAACAGAACTTTGCTTATGGCCCCAGGAAGGCTAACCACACATACACATACTGTCCTTTCTATCCTCCTCAGGTGTTTGGTATTTGTAGCGAAGTCCACCACTGAGAGCTACAGCAAGGTCCGCCCAATAATGCAGCAGCGCCAGTTGGAGCTGTGCCGCCATGCGGCCCGTCATCACGGCTGCCACAGGGAGGACAACTGCCATTATGCCCACAACGTCATTGAGCTCCACACCTGGAAGGTGCAGAGAGACACAGGTACAATCTGGCAGACGCATACATATGAATTCAGTAGAGATTGTTTACAGTGCATTTGTCTGTTTGTTTATGAAATTATCTTAGGTACCTACCTAAGATACGCAGGGTAATTGCATCCATTCTGCAATGATGCAAAAATGTTTGTGAGGACATATGGATCAATACATCATAATGGGTTACCTGTGTCATTTATGGCTGTTTTCATGTTCATAAATATTAATTAAAACTTGTTTTTTTAATTTGGATTGATATTACTTTTTTTTTATCAAAATTGATAGCATTAACCATTCTTAGTAAAATCCAGCAGGTGGCAGCAGACTCTCATAATTTCGCCTGGGGTTCACAGTCACACACTGAAGTCTGTCTGTCTGTCTCTATTTGTTTGTCTGTGTGTCTGTCTTTCTGTTTGTGTGTCTGTCTGTCTGTCTGTCTGTCTGTCTGTCTGTCTGTCTATCTATAGGTATCACACCTGAGGAAATTGAGGAGAAATCTAGAAAATATCATCAGGAACAGAACGCAGTCAAACAGAAAGTGCAGAGAGTAAGATGAGCCTCACAGTATTCCATATATTCTATCTTATTGTACAGCATATAGCTGCTGTATCTGACATGTTCTTTGATTGAATTCCACTTGTGATATCTTATCTTGTGTCCTTGCCTTGGTCTTTCTTTCAAAGCCGCCTCCTAGAGTGATTTTAAATAGCAAGCCAGCATTAGTGCGTCAGAAATGCGTTTGAGGATAAATTGAAGAGAAAGGAAATTGAAGAGAAGGTTTGATACAGAAAGGTGCACAGACCTTAGACGTCACACCCCTGAAATGTCGATTTAGCTCTGACTACCTCAGCATCCGCGTCAAAGGCTACAAAACAATGCATTCCACTCCATGTCCATACCTTTTACACAGAACCGCAAGGCGGAATGATGGGGCAACATTTCTGCCTTTAATGGGCACTGTAAAAGGGGCTACTCTACTATAAGTCTTTGTTTGTTTTTTACGACCATTGAATTTCTTGCTCTCCTTGGCCGATCAAACTTTTGATGGGATATTATATTATAATATAAAATGTTGGCATGAAATATTTGAAGGCGAGTAAGTTTGGCTGTAGTGCTGCATAGGAAGTTCAAGATGACATATTTTTAAGCTTTGTTTCCATAAACAACACAAATAAATTGAACTGTGGTTAGATGCTCTAGTAATGTGAAGGAAAAACCACACAAAGATACCACGGGAAAGCAATGAATCAAAATGGTAATATACTGTACACATAAAAGCTAATGACAGTGTGTAGGTATGATATGAATTGAATGTACATATAAACATATGCATAAGAAAAAAATCCTCAAGATTCTACATAAATGGTCAAATAATTCTTCATCTGTGCTAAAATATAGATATAGATGAAGGATCATTTGAAATGGATCATTTAAAATTAACAACTACTTGCTTATGTTAGGATCCCATTCCCAAGCCCCCCTCCTCTGTTGGAGCTGTGGGAGGAGCTATCAGCAGAACCAAAGCAGTGGGAGTAGACAAGAGCCTGAACCCTAACCTGAGAATGAAGTTTGCATGTGCTCAGTGCTGGCGTGACGGCCTCGTCAGTGAGCCTGACAAAGCCCTTAAATACTGCACAGCCAAGGCCAGCCACAGGTAAGCAAGACCTCCATCCAGGCAATGTATTTGTTTTTTGTAGTGGATGTGAACATGGATTATTTCCATGTTTTGAATACTTTGTCGTTTGCCAGTGATGTTTAAAAAAAAAGGCAGAGTATAGTAATATGACACAATACCCAACTAATTCCAGTATAGATCTTACAAAATCCAACCAAGTTTAATCAAGGAATTAATGTACAGTATGGCAGCAGTCGCTAATTTACCGTCGCTAACTTACAGTAGACACAATCTACTCTTCACCCTCCAGAAAGCATTTAAATGAACGCCTTCAATATATATTTTATGCAAACTAAAGCAAGGGAAAAGAACAGCGGACAAAAGGACGATATTCATGCACTTTTACAGGTACAAACAATCCAACATCTAACTGTAAACAAAAATAAACTTTGAACACTGTTTCAGAGACATAGCGAATTTCAATTTCATTCTTATTAATCTATTAATTCTTATCTAATATAATCCTGACCAGAGTGCCTCATTGTGGCTGCAATGATCTAATAATTTAACTAGGCTATCGTATCAGACAGACCGCTGACAGATGGTAAGCTCTCGGTAAACTGGGTTGTTTGGTAATAAAACATGTTTACATTATTGAATCAACTGGAGTATGGGAAGGCATTGCGGACTGCCTTTTGGCTTAAAGTTGTGAAGAGAAACTATTAATGATAATTGATAATGCAGCCGAATTGGAGAACAAAACCAATGGTCAAATACATTTTCATTTTCTGTCCATCCCTTTTGTCTTAATACAGTTGGATTAAGGAGCGACGAGTGCTGCTGGTGAAGTCCTTGGACAGGAATAAGTGGGTTTCAGTGCGATCGCTGCCTCACGCCAAAAACCACCCGCTGCAGTATGAGGTGTGCTCTTCAGTTCTTTTAGTAGCCCTCATGTAGTTCTTCCTGTTTGTTCTGTGGGGAGCATGAGACCATGACCTCTGCACTTAGGTTACTGGGCCATTGTTCAGATTAAAGAACCATACTGGTGTGTTTGTATGCTGTTGCCCATTAACCACAAATCAGGTATTTTTGACAATTTTCCAAAGCATAACATCATTTTTCTAATGCATTTTCTGGTGAATATTAGCCAGAAAAAGCAAGGTGGGTTCATCATGTGAAATCATTCCAAAATCTTTCAAAATACCTGCTTTTAAAAGTGGTCTGCAGTAGAGAGATTAACAGTAAACTGGCTAAAACATGCAAAAAACAGTGTGGCCTGCCTCTCCGTCCAATCTGCAGCTATCGAGAGTTAATGTCAATTTGTGTGCAGTTTGTAAACAAACTGGCACAAATCACAATGTAGCGTTCAGTGGGTAAGCTGCACTATACAGGCTGTTTGCTGGTGTGCATGTCAACTAATGTGGTGATGGACAGTCTATGCCTCACTTGGCCCAATACAAATAGTGATCTCTACGAATACTTCAACAACAACATAACATTTTTACACAGTTCAGGCTTTCATGGTCAGAGGTGGCTCTGTTTCGTGGTGTCACGCATGTTGCGGCATGAGCTGTGAATTGGTCTACTTTGGAGGGAACAGACATACATAGATACAGACATAACTGTTCTAGATTACTCAACCTTCAGACATGCAAATAGGTTAAAGCACACACATCCGAGTGATAAGGTCCCAGGTGCTGGACAGAGGACCTTCAGCCATGCCATAAAAACAGTATGTTCCATTAAAGATTATCTTAATTGCTGTTGCTTTACCTTTTGATCTTAAAACAGCATAATTTGTCCTTGCAGATGTGTGTCCAGGTTTTGAATCAGAAGAAGTGCAACTACACAGGGAACTGTACTTATGCACACAGCCAGGAAGAGAAAGAAATGTGGACGTACATGAAGAACAATGATAGTGAGTTAACACTGCTGTCAACACAAGATGTTTCAACTGTGTTTAATAACGATTATTAGCCATTACACAACTGCACGGATTCCCTATATCACATGAAAGAAGTGATATTACACTGCTTGATTTAATTGACTGAGTTGTAGTATTAAGAATCATAAACCTACATGGTTTGCTTATTCTTGTAGCTGGATGTAGATTTTAGAGTCTCAATTTAACCAAAAGACAAAGGCATCAAGTGACAGTTTGGACCAAATACTTGACCACTTAGTAATTAAAGTTGGACCTAAATCCTTATAGGTGCTTTGGCAAAACACACACATGTTCACTGTATACTTTGCTTTAGACAGCTGTGTTTAGATGCCAGTACAATCTGCACCATTTCATGCTGTCATTAATCATCATTCATTAACATCTGTCACTACAGTTAAAGACTTACTGCAGATGTATGACATGTGGCTGTCCCTAACAAGCCACAACCGCCAGTCAGATGAGGCCATACTCACCCAGCCCCCTGTAGTAAGCGAGGAGAAGAACATTGCCATGCCAACAGACTATGCTGTACCATTGGTGGGTAGATCACGTTTTTGCGTAATGGCCAGTTTATCACAACCACATGTGTTTTGGCTCCATTTGTTATTTCTTCAATATTAATTCAATCGGGGCGCCGATGGCCTAGTGGTTAAGGCGCATACTAGCCTGGTAAACCATCCCGGTCACGTAAATTCGCATTATTATGTGTCTTCTGAAGACCGGTCTGGCCCCAAGCACTGGGTGGGTGTTCCACTTTTCGGTTTCTGCAAAGCGCCCACCCAGTGCTTGGGGCCAGACCGGTCTGCACTCTGCAGAAGACACGTGATAATGTGAATTCACGCAACCGGGATGGTTTACCAGGCTAGGCGCATACTACGTATAGGCTCTAAGGCAGCCTTACAGCCAGTCGCAGGTTCGATTCCCGAGCCTGACAACCTTTGCTGTGTGTCACTCCCCGACTCTCTCTCCCTGTTTCCTGTCATTCTAAACTGTACTATCCAATAAAGGCAGAAAAGACCCAAAACTTTCTTTTTATTAAATCAAGTGTGACTGAAACATTTTTGCTTTATACATACATATGCACATCATCATTTATTTTGCAGCTTGTAATTAAATTACCATATTATTTCTGTCTGTAATGTGGTTATTCTCATAATTTTTGTACTTTTAGAGTGGATTCCACTGCCATCTGTGTGGAAGGAACAGTAACAGCGAGCGCCAGTGGCAACAACACATTTCCTCTGAGAAGCACAAGGACCGCTTTTTCAGCTGCGAGGGAGAAGATGAAGCTCTAAGCTGGAGCTACCGCTTCCCCGGCCCCGGCTTTGACATCTGTCCCAGGTAAGACCTTCATCTGGCCTACAGTTTATTAGTAATTCAAGCAGTGCGGTAAAATAGAATGAGACACCAGAATGAAAGACCAGCACTCACAGAAGTGTCCTTCAGGTACTTTTGTACAGATCAGGGACGGGCAAACCACAACGTGTTTCAGTCAAAGCCTTCCTCGGCGTGATGATAATTTCCTCTGTGACCGCTGGCAGTTTTTTCCTGATATTGAATTTATCTTAGCCATACACAGTAAATAGTTGATTACTTAGTTGTAACTGAGTTGTGTTAGATTTTTTTCTTTTCAGAAGCAAACGAAAAGCTTAAATTGATTAAATGCCATATTTACTGGATTGATGTGATTGACAGGTTGGGTGGTGAATGTCCAGAAGGTGCGAGCTGCGACTACGCCCACAGCTCTGAGGAGTTGCACGAATGGTTTGAGAGACGGGACTTTCTAAGAAGGAAGCTGGCTAAGGCTCGTGAAGACATGCTCATTTTGCCTGATGATTTTGATTTTGGGAAGTACAATTTTCTACTGCAGGACCAGACACACTAGACTAGAGCTGTTAATAATTTGTATCAAGGATGACAGTACTGTCTGCTGTTAAACTAGTAGTTATATTTTTGTCAGACACGGATTGATAATCGTGTAAATCCTTAGTAGTGGGAGATGGGTAAATTGTGACATGTCTACAATTGCAATGTGTTTATTATGGCAAAGCTTGCATGAAATATGAAACTTGCAGTCATTTCCATTTCAGAAGTCCCCATGTTGAATTTCTTCTCAATGGCTATCAACAAAAATTGAATTCCAAAAAGGATGCATAGTATATCAAAATTATGTTATATTGCTGCACACCTTTTTTCTTTGTTAAAATTGTGTTGTACACTATGTACCGTACCATATTCATCATCATTGAGACACTTTGCACTCTCTTTCCCTCAGCTATTACAGATCACTAGTTATCACTTGCATACATGTAAACATTGCACTCATGTTTTGGTGAAGGTATGTTGGTTTTCATCTCTGATAGTGCTTAAAGTGTTTATACTGAATTATATTGTTCAGTAAATAATAATAATGAGAACATTGTAAGTCAAACTGAACTGCTGTTCACTTAAGGCACTGCTGGCAAAAAGTGACAGATTTTGATGTCCATATTACTTAATTATGCTCAAATAGCTATTCATTAATTTAATCGCCATCATCTGAAAAGAGTATTATCACCATCTGAGAAAACCTTTGTTGATGTAAAAACCTATTTGTGCCTAGGAATTATTTTGCTGCTATGTCATCTTAGGAGAAATGTGTTACATGTCTAATGATGTGCCCTTTAAACAGTTTGTCAGCAAAGAGGGAAATTGGCTTGCGGCAGATGTTATGAGATGTTCCTAAATTATCAGCCTGTGATAATTTGTAGGGTTCTGGGAAGTCGTAATTGGCTCACTGGTGAAGTTAAAATAGTCTTTCAAAAGATTGTTTCAGCCAAGCAGTCTTGGTCTTACTTTCCTAAAATCACAGCTAGTAGTGCTTTGGTTTCTACGGCAACTCTTGTGGTGACAAGATATGTTGGCAATCTTGTCTTTCTCATGCATCTGATGCATGTAGCCTGCAGAAATTAGATGAAAACTTTCCAGTAAGGACACATGCATTGGCAAACTTTTTATATAAACTTTATAGTGAACTTGGGGACATTCTTCATGGAATGAACCAATGTCACCTGTTTCCTTACTGTTCTAATGGGTGGTAAAATCCTGAGAGTTAAATTAACACTAAAATGAACAGGTAACTGATGCAGTGTATCCTCAGTTAAACCACCACCACTGCAGCTGTGTGTGCTGTTGAGGAAGACTGAGCCACTATCTTCTCACACATTAAGATATCATTCTGATTAAAGGTGTACAAAATGTGGGTAATTTTCTAGTATTGCCAAGTTCAATAGACTACACTGTTAATTTAATAATATTTTATCATTGTGGAATCACAATTACAAACAGCCTACACAAAATGAAGATTAAAGTGCCTTTTTTGTTGTTTTTTTGTGACGGAGATCTTTTGACCAAAATGTTCACTGTTAACATAAGAATAAATAAAACTATTTTTGAGACTTTAATTCAAGGTATCTCTGTTCCTTATGGTGCTTCACAATACAGTCACATCCAGTAACTGCTATAATTTCATCCACCTATTAAATTGATTATTTTGGGGTACTATTAGTATAGGACTGTGAAGGGAGACAGGATAATGGGGTTGGAGGAGAGATTTAACATTATTTCATGATTGAGCCAGCACAGTTGGCTTTATTATTATTACAGACAGTGCTGCTCAGATATTTTTTGCCTGACTTGCTTGCAACCCGTCATATGACAGTGTCGCGCACCGAAACGAGCAGATCTACAAGCTCATCATGCATCGCATCACGGCATCACCATCACCACACGTGAGATTGTGGATCTGCTTGTGACATTTTTGCATGTGGTGAAGCAGCATTCTGGCGTGTACTTTGTGGTCCGGTCTACCACATGAGGCTGTGCGTGTTTTACATTCAGAGCCCTCCTCTGTGATTTCATTGGTTTGTCGATATGACAGACGGACTTTACAGACTGCAGCCAATGGAAGCAGAGGTCAGCATGAATAAACGCCTGGTACTTAACTGTGTGACTTTTCATTGGTTGTTTTACAATACCACTATGATAGTCATGAGGATTCCAATTTACAATTTAGGCATTTAGCAGACGCTCTTCTCTAGAGCGACTTTAAAGTGCGAGATCGGAGTGAACAGCATGAATCCTAGTCAAAAACAACAACAGGATAAATAGAGTAGACATTACGCATGGTCTCGGACCCGGTGCTCATTAATATCTATGTTACAAGGCACAATATTCTTCCCTAGCTGTGACAGGTCTTCACAACTAGTTGGAAAGTGCCCAAAGTCGCGCTGTTTGAGCTTGGACCATATATCGCCGAATCCGATACTTTTACAGTAGCCTACTGTACTGATCCAGTTCGGAACTGACACCACAGCTACTATAATGTCCACAGAAAACGCAAGCGACACCTTCCTCGGGGACAGAGGCGACGTTCCAGATATCTACAGGTCCTTGATTGATTGTCCCTTCTCCTTCCCTACCTTTGACGACACAGGTGGGTAATAATAGAATCTGCTACTTCTAGCAATGTTTTTTATTTGTTTTAATAGCATAGGCTACTCAGATACTTTCTGTTGCACTCAGGGTTACTTCAGGTCAACATGTAGCCCCTACGGAACCTCTCCCTCCGCTCGGAGCTACATAGCGGAGGGAGAGGTTCCGTAGGGGCTAGTCAACATGCAGACGTCTGAATTATCCCATCTATCTGTATAGGCGACTTTTAGTTTAGTTGCATTTTGTTTTAGAATTTAGAGTATAATGGACATGTGAGGTAGCAAGTAAAACAAACTTATGACACATAGCCTACGTGAAAATCTATTAGGCTATTCTCTATTCTGCTTCCCCGATCAGTTCCATCATCATCATCATCATCATCAATACAACTTCCAAATAAATACAAATTTTAAATAAATCAGCAACAGGTAGGTAGGCTACTAGACCTCCAGGTGCAGGGAGATTGGAAGTTCTGGAACTCCACTACTCCAGTGAGTGATGCAACATCACTGACATATCTTTCTCCATGATTTCATCATCATTATCATTATTCTCTTAATCGGCCCATTTCTTGTCATGAATATTTTCTTGCTTATGTTGCACTTGTTGAACCCTCTGAAGTATTTTGTCCTCCCCTGAGGTATGGCCTGGGTAGTGTCTCTGCATTTGGTACCACTTCCACCCATTCATTTATTGGTTGTTTTATGTGGGCTACATAACTAAAGGCATCTACTCCTTTGGCATCTATACTGGAAGAGTTCCTGGTACTAGAAGTGCCAGGGTGTTATAGTTTAATCTGGGCATTAAAAGTATTTTGAGGCTTGGTTGCTTTTAAATTGGTATTGCTTGTAAACATTGGAGCAGAAAATAACATTCCCAACATCTTTTATTAGAATAATCTTCAATATGATTGATATAGAACAAAACATTTAATTAGATACTTAACCGTGACTTGTGATTACTAAAGAACAGAATGTATTCTGTATTCTGCCGTGCATAGTGTTGTTTGAGGTTAGCTGACTACACATAGCACTGTTCAGGTTGACTGAACCCATCTACTGCAACCTTATTACCCCAGTTTTACTACACCATGGAAGCATGCACCAAACAGGCCTCCGTCAAGAATTGATAAAGGGAAACAGCCTAGAAAATCATTAGGGGAAAGGGGCATAGTTGCCCATTCTGTCCAAATCCTTTATTTTCATTTATGGCAGTCCACTGAGTGATATATAATTCCACACTGAGTCGGCCCAGCAAACATTTTGAGTAGCCCCACCACCATATATGAAACTGTGTTTGCTGTATTTGGGGGCTGTATTAGGTTTGTTTACAGTATGTTGGTAATGTTTGTAAACTTTTGAATAAAGCTGACCTATATATAGAATTATGAAGGGGTAAGAAAGTTCTAAATAGCAAATATTCCAAATCAACCTCTCTAAGAATAATTTATGTGAATATAGCCCTGATTATTTATGTTTAATTAAAAGAGTCCTGGACTGGAGCTTTAAAATTGACATTCTTCTCACATAAAAGGTACTTGACTTAGAGGTAGGGTAAGTGATTTTCTTTGGTTAGAATACGTGTTAAATAGCTCTATATTCTGATAGTACTCATTGCTATAGAGTGTTTGTTCAGTAAAAGGAGTCTCCTTGTCTCTCCAGCTCTTTATAAAACAGAAAATGCATTTTCATTTCAGTTTCAGTTTCATTTCCAATTTTATCCAATCAGGATAGAGAACTCAATCAGGATATAGATTAAACAAGTGAAATTGGAAGTGATGACACTAAGAAATGAGCAGGCAAAATTGGAACTGGAACACTATCAAAATGAAGCTTAAAAATTTGTACTTTCTCCTGATTGGCTGAGATTTTGTACACCTACCGGAAAATGTATTTTCTGTTTATTAAAGAGCTGGAGAGACGGGGAGACTCCTGTTACTGAACAAACACTCTATAGCAATGATTACTATCAGAATATAGTGCTTTAACCTTTTAACAAAATACTTTTTGTTTTAACCAAAAAATATCACTTACCCTACCTTTAAGTTATGCAATGCATGTGCAACAGTTTTATTATTGTAAAGGTGTAAGGATGCCAGTATTTATCTGTCTGTCTGTACCACCTTTCTTCAGATGGTAGGGTGCCACCCTTTGCCCAGAAATTCTGATGGGTGGAGCAGCACAGCCTCTAAGAGCTGCTTGTGGCACTTTTTATTTTTGACTCAATGTCTGGCCTACCCTGAATTAGCGTGTTATTATTAGCTTGTTAGCACCAATACTATTACAACAGAAAATGTCATTGCATTAGACCGTGACTTTGTAGGCTAAGGAACAAAGGTGGAGATAATTGACAAAGTTTTACCAAGTACACTTGCCAATATTTGACCAGCAATGTCCTGCGACACGGATGGCCATTTAAGAGGCTCACCTCTAGAACCACACTGTTCTAGGATAGAATCCCACCAGAGCCCACACCCCCATCCCCTGCCTCGACATGTGTTTGTATCTCAGCTTCCGGCTGTCTGCCTCAAAGAAAAAACACAAATGGGAGGATAGCAAGATCATTTCTTCAATGGACTGGATGCAAGAATAATTTGAATAATATTTGCATCTGAAACTTTTTGTGTTCTGTGATCATTATGATGGAATCTTGACTTCAGCATCCAGACAAGAATATTAAAGACTGGTAAAGGATTACGCCTGCAAGCTTGCTATACGTGCTTAAACAACAGCCAGACCATCACCAAACCCCTCCCGTATCCACTGCCTCCTGTCTACCCAGGGAGCAAATACATACGTTTGAACGCAGTGAGCAGATAGTGTTTGCATGTTGTGTACATTTCAGACACAATCCACAGGCTTTTCTCTGGTTTGTGCAATAAGTAGAGGACATTTCAGGTCAGGGGGCACTTGCTCATGGTCATATTCTGTCTCAGGAGTTTTACTGTCTGACTCAAAACTACAGTGTGAATTAAGGAGATATCCACCATTTAAGAAGTAGTTTCACATGGTCTAATAAAGATAATTCACATTGAATTTTGGCCGATTGTGGAGAAAGAGAGAGAGGAAGAGAGAGAGCGAGTGAGTGAGAGATAATAGGACCAGTGGGTAACTTATCTATTACCTAACCTGGTTGATGCAAAGAAAATCTCCTAGAAATTTTCCAGGAGAGTTATGATGGAAATGAGATACTTACCCCCCCCCCCCCCCTTAGTCCTAAGTTACAATGACAAACTCCTCAAAATTTTCCAGGAGAGGAATGACTGACATAAGATACTTATTTCCCCCTAAATAGACATTTGATATTCATGAAATGATCGTCCTATGTGAAGTTGACATACTGTAGGTATTGTGATAAATCTTTTGTGATCTTTGTGCTATAACACCTGGCTGACCCACTTAACCCTGCTACTTCAACACTTATTGAGCCATACTCTAACCTTACCATCATACTACCTCATTAGCATAACAAGCAAACCATTACAAAGAAGGTAGGGTATTATCCTGATAACTGTAATAAAATATCCCTATGATGTGACTCTGTATGAAAGGTATACAATAAACCCTTGAGGGGGGGGGGGGAGTAAATTGCACAAGGTAAGAAGGCTACTTTTATGCATTAACTTGGACCATTTGTTTTGCATAACCGGCCACGCATGGGCTGAGTGTTGTTGGGCATCATCTAATACCAACCTACAGTACAGTTGCACACCAGATCCTCCTGTCATTGCTCTTACCCCCACACCCACACACACACACACACACACACACCCACACACACACACACACACACACACACACACACACACACACACACACACACACACACACACACACACACACACACACACACTGTTGTTATTTATGCTTCATCGTCTGTATTGAAATAATATAGACTTGGTATAGTCAAGTGTGGTTCACCTATAGGCTACAGACAACAATTTATATTTATTATTATGTTGATCAGCTTTTTTTGGCAAGCAAAGAGTATTTAGCAATTAGCATTATAGGCCAAATAAGAAAGACTACTCAAAGTCCTTCGAGGATCCTAAAGGATGTTGCACCTTATAAATAGGCTGCCTGCACATTTGTTTGCACATGTTGGTGTAACTCAGTTACAGTAACAGTAGTAACTGTAAACAATAGGTCAGTCTAGCCATCGTTCTGTTTTCATATAGACTGCTGCAGCTGGGATTGGACTGTTTTTTTTAAATAATTGCAGTAGTTTACAGCAAGCGGGTGTTTGTTTATCCCGTGTGTGCTGAACTCAAAGCCACACAGACATTAGTGGTGAATATGAAATGTTGTGTGCGGTTAGATCCTAGAACATTGTGTTCCTGAACTCAACACGCTTCTGCTAGAAACCACCGCTCTCTAGCTGTCGCATCGTGCGTGTCAGCCAGCTGCACCAGCATGCGCGATCACGACAACGTGACAATGTTTTGACTCAACGGGTGCGCGCCCTAAGCGCGTCTACACGTAGTAGTAGTAGTAGGGGTAGTAGGCTATTGGTTTTTGGAAACAACGCAAAATCATAAATGAATATACATTTAGATTAAACATAATAATAGGTTTGAAAAACAAATATACATGTTTCTTTGTCCTATCTATGGCATGTGATTGTTTTTCTACCTCTGATATATTTTAATGTGTTTTATTTAGGCTATTTTAAGCACTTTCTAACGTTGTTCACAAATAAAACTATTATTATTATTTTAATAATAATGATATTAATAATACTTATTATTATTATTATCCACTGAGCGCGTCCTCTTCCCATCGTCTTATCACCACCGCCGCCTTGTGTTGCACGTGCCGTAGCCACGCCCCCAGACAGCTTGTACTTCCACGTGAGTGGGCGCGGGTCGGAGGCACGTGTATGGCCACGAGTAGCAATGTTCTGGTGGAAAGATACAACCCGAAGCTACTACTACCTTCACCTCCGCCTCGCTGTCAAAGAGAAGGTACATTCTATTCATATGGGCTTATTATAGTATAGTATTATAGACGTTATGCCGATATATTTTTTTCCTTTTTGATTCTAAGTTGGTCGGTTGTCTTGTTGTTTACTTTGTAGTGTACTTTGTAGTGTACTTTGTAGTGTACTGTATCGTTCAGTGCTTCTCTTTCTGACACTATGTGGGTGTGAGAGAGAGAGTGAGCGAGAGAGAGAGAAATAAGTGGTCCATCGACTGTCTGTACATTAATGTGGCTGTACATTAATGTGTTGGCTGCATGACATGAGACTGAATGTTCTCTTGTTGCCGTGCACGTTTTGTTCTGTGTGGACAGCTGTGGCCAATAGGCGGCCACACAGTGCTACTACACAGAGACACACCCCCGGCCCGTGTGCTTTCTACTGCACTTCCAATACGTTCAGTCCTGGCTCTACGGCACAACATACATATATTCATATAGGCTGCACAGCACACAGTGGTGGGAAAAGTACTCAATTTAACATTTTTTTTTATCGATACTATGTACTCAAGTTCAAAACGTTTTTGAAAATATTTAGAAAATAGCATTGTGAGCTTGTAGATCGGCTATTTTCAAATGGCCAAAATGTATAGCTGAAGTGGTTGGTGGAGTAGAAGTGAAAGTACAGAAAATTGGATATAGGCCTACTCCAGTAAAGTAAAAAATACCTCAAAATTGTACTTAAGTACAGTACTTGAGTATGTACTTAGTTACTTCACACCACTGGCTGCACATGCAGCCAATCCTCTACGGCACACTTCGATACATATTCACATAGGCTGCACATGCAGCCAATCCGAACCTAGTATTTTGCGAGGAGGCGTGGCACACAGCGCAGTGGGCACCGAGACAGGCTGATAGGTGTAGTGTTGTTTTGTCTCCTAAAGTGTCAATGTTGACAAACAGGTCTCAACGCAACAGACAGTAAAACAGACGAAGGAAGGAGCACACCCATCAAAACCCTTTTTCCTCGCTAGAATCGTTTGACTATCTGCGATCGCAACAATGCCTGGAAAAACCACAATTGCTGTGTCAATTCTTCCGAGTAGAGCGGGTCTGCAGAAATCCTTCCCGTTTGTTTTAAAGAAGATTATGGACATCCCCCCTCCTAACATCCTGGAGGAAGGCGACGATGGTAAGACGAGACGAGCGAAGCTGGATGAATGGAGAAAGAGACACTTGCATTAATATTCCAAATCCTGTGTTATTGTGCGAGTTTGTTGATGGTTTGATTTAAGAAACTAAAAAGGGAGTCTAGTCTGCTTTTACATACCTTCCATGAATGAAACTGTCCTATTCAAGTGAATTTTGTGTTGTAGGGTTGGGGTTGGTTTCGAATTTATAAAATGAATAACGTTTTGCTTTAAAGACCATTAGTTATTATCAGGGAGAGAGTTGGAAGGACGTCCCCATGTGTTGTGCCAAGCCCCCTCAGTGTTACACTAGGCAAGGCGTGCTAGAGTGAGAGCACGGCTGCAAGAAAAAAAAGAACAAAAAGTTCTAGCTGTTCTCTGCTGGTCCTTGAGTGGTGCATGCAAACGACAGAGGAGATGCAAGATGAGCAGCTCATTGCCTTTTCAATGAACCAATTCATTGGATATTATTTTGTTGACAATTTGGAATCAGGCTGTGTTTAGCAGAATTGTGCCCATGGGTGCAATTGTGGAGCATGCATCGACTACACTCCAGTTCCTCTCAAACCTTTCTCTTGTCTTTCATTCCATGTAGTCCTGCCCTTCTTTTTGTCTGTCTCAAACTTTGTCACATACCCCCCCATCACCACCACCACCACCACCAGCACGCCTGTGGACTATCTTACTAATTAGTAATTAGTAACTAATTAGTAATTAGTAACTAACTAATACATATAGTAATTACTATGTAATTAATATGTAAATATGATGCATCATTAGTGTGTGGTGTACAAACATTAAAAGGCTTATTGAGTTCAACTTGGCACCTGTTTACAGATTTGAATTTCAGCAGATTTGCCGCTAGATTTGCCAATAAAATCCTCTGCTCTATCCTTACTTTCATTTTCAGAAATAGAGAAAGAGAAGCTGTGTTCCTCTGAGGACGTGGAGGGTGTTGGTGGGGGGGTAGGAATCGTCAGCGCTGGTGGTGGCTCTGGAGGAACGGGTGGAATTGGTGGTGGGGCCGGTGGTGGCGGAGTATCGGCCTCCCTGACCCCAGCTATTTGGGAGAAGACCATCCCCTACGACGGGGAGACCTTCCACTTGGAATACATGGATCTGGATGAGTTCCTCCTGGAGAACGGCATCCCCGTCACCCTTGAGGAAGAGGAGCTGTTGAAAACTCTGACCACAGAGGAAGGCAAGGTGAAATGTGTCCCCAAGGCAAGTGTCACTGCTGTCGCTGCTGCTCCCTTGACTTCCACTTCTGACCCCTCAACACTGGACAACGCTACAGACGCAGCTGCCACTGCGGTCGAGTCAGAGCCAGAGGAACTGGTGACAGTCACCACTCTGCTTCCGGCCAAAGAGGAAGAGGATGACGAGGAGGAGGAGGAAGAAGAAGATGGAGATGAAGACGATGGGGAAGAAGACCAAGAGTCATTGTCTGGGGAGGTCGAGGCAGTGGTGGAGGTGAAGGAGCGAAAATCAGGTGAGTGATTCTGTTTAGGATCTTGTATTGGTTTGTGTCTACAGAGGACTGGAGACTTCTCAGTTTGCCTTGCTGCTGAGGTGAATGCTCAGAGATGGAGTATTTTAGTTTCTGTGTCTCAGCAGCATTTGTCTTACAACTTACAACTCATAAATTTTTAATACAATAATTATCTTATCCTGCTTTTTTGCATTCCTAATTCCACACACACACACACACACACACACACACACACACACACACACACACACACACACACACACACACACACACACACACACACACACACACACACACACACACACACACACACACACACACACACATCTACTAGCTCACAATGAGTCGCATTGCCATGCGTTGTGAGCTTGTAGATCGGCTATTTTAACTAGTTTGGGTCTTGGGGAGACATCAAATTTGCGTCTCGAGCTTTAAAATTTGAGAACCACTGTTGTAGAACATAGTTATACTTAGCATGTTCACACATAGTAGGTACTGGTGTGGAATTTGCAGTGACATAACCACAAGCCAACAACCTTTGAGTACATACTGTAGCCTTTATTTGTTGGCATATGGCCAGCAAACACAGTACTTAATGTACAGGAAATCCTGTATATCCATTCACTTTTTTTTGGTCTTTTTTAAACACATAAGATATTCCTTATTAATAACGATTGATTGACCGATTTATGTAGATACAATCAATTTCCCTGAGGTGAAATCTAAGTTGTTTTCTTTACTCCCTTCAAAAGTTGACTTCCTTTGACATATGAGTTCTCTGATGATATGCAATCTGGCACTCTGTCTCCCCCCACCAACACCTCCACCAACACACACACACACACATACACACACACACACACACACACACACACACACACACACACACACACACACACACACACACACACACAATGTATGTATGTATTACATGTGCAGGCACATAGGAGTACATTCTGTACTGTTGAAACACACATGACACTGAGATGGGACAGCACAGCTCTGACTTTTCTATGTTGAACCCCATGACATGACTGCCAGTGAGTTCTTTTATTCCAATCTGTAATGTGCAAAATGCACTCCACACAAACTAACTTCTCTCAACCCATGGATGGAACTCAAATTCCTGAAAATTATTAAGAAGTTTGAACAGCAATGTATGTTGTATGTTATGTATGTTTATCTACACAGGAGAACACTTTGATACTCCATAATAACCAAGTAATAAAACTTATTAAGAACTCATTTCTTGCAGCTCTAACTTTATATACTTTACCTAGACTCTCCCTTGTTTGCATAGATATAGAATAGTATAGATGGGTCATTGGTACTGTACCATGCTTACATGTACATAGCCACCTACTTTGCTAGGGAACCCGATGATGCTTATTGCTATGGATATCATAATCTACATGTCATTATATCGAACAAACCTGTCACAGAGGCCCCCCTGGATTGGTTACTTCCTCTTCCATGTTTTGACACAGAGGCACAGCGTTGATAATATGAATCGAAATGTCTGTTACATACATTTATTTCTATGGTGTCTTGCTTCCCCCCCAGAACGCAAGGGTGCAGGTCGAAATACACCCACCCCTATTGATCCGGAGGCCATTGAGGTGGATATAAATTTCCAACCGGACCCCACAGACCTGGTGCTTTCCAGTGTTCCTGGAGGAGAGTTGTTCAACCCACGGAAACACAAGTTCTCTGACGAAGAGCTCAAACCTCAGCCTATGATCAAGAAGGCAAAGAAGGTGTATGTTCCAAATGAACAAAAGGTTCGATGATTGGTTCATTTACACTAGTATACAATATAGTGACAAAAACCTCACAAAAAAAGAGGCGTGTTTAATGTTGCTCACAATTGACTATATTCACACAGTGGCCATTTTGCTCTCACGTCATATTTGTGGGTGGGGAAGAAATGCCGGGGTGGCATTATTTCATTAACTTAATAGCAACATGGCCGCCATGTGAATATGGTGAATAGCACGTAGATAAAAAATAAATAGGCTTCAGATGCTGTGTACATCTGCGACGCGTTTCAGTCAAAAAGCTTTTTTATCAATCCGCTATTGTGAGCAACATTAGACATACTTCTGCTTTCCTTATCTGTCTATCTCAGTTTCAGGTTTGAAATGACTTACAAGGATGTACCCACCCACCTTTTATTCTGGCAGACAGGACAGTGATTATTAATGATTAATAAATTACTTGGTTGTTGATAGCTAATGGCAGTAGTTATGTATCAATGACACAAGATGTTATTTATGACATGACAGGTGAAGTAGTGGAGATATCGCAACTGTTTTAGTGATGAGTTTAGGAAATTATAAATGAACAGTAATTTCAGTGTTCTAAAAGGATTAGAGATGGGTTGAGATGGGTGGCTCTACATCACTACGTTTGTGACAATTGGATGGGACAAGATTATAGCACTACTGTTGTAAGCAGAGGCTTGGAACTAACAACAAGGGCATGCTGGGGATTAAAGATCAACGATAGGGGGATGTTTTCACAACACAGTTGTCTGTTGTAATGTCATCATCCGTCCCTCAAATCCTCTGTTAACTCACTCTCCCTCACTTTTCTCTATGTGTCTCTCCTGTTTTTTCCTCTCTCTCCCTCTCTCCATCAGGATGATAAGTACTGGTGTAGGAGGAAGAAAAACAATGTGGCGGCCAAGCGGTCCCGTGACGCCCGGCGTCTCAAAGAGAATCAGATCACGGTGCGTGCCTCTTTCCTGGAACGGGAGAACGCAGCGCTCCGGCAGCAGGTGGCCGAGCTGCGCAAGGACTGTGGCCGCTGCAAGAACATCCTGGCCCGCTACGAAGCCAAGTACGGGCCACTGTAAAAGACCCTGAGCAACCTTCTTCTTCTTCTGAAGTATCAAAGAATCATGAGACAGAAAAGAACTCCCTCCCCCCGCTGAATACAATACAGACACAACAAACACCAAGGGAAGAAAAAAAACTGCTGTCATTGTTGACCCCCGGTCGCTGCACCGAGCTCCAGGTGCTCCTGCCAACATGATGGTCATGGAGTTGTGGATACAGACGGGCAGGCGGTGAGGCAGCTATATCAGGAGCAGCAGTGAGCACAGGACGGTCTGTGGAGAGCGCCTGGCTCCTACACTTGTAGAGGAAACATGATGGTTCTGGACACTCCCACTGTCAAACAAACAGGGAAAGATATGCAAACATTTCATTACCACTGGTCTGTCTGGATGGGTTATCGAAAGTCAGGAGATGAGAGTGAAAAGACTAGGCTTGCATAAAAGAACGCTGGCCGTTGAATTTTACACACACACACACACACACACACACACACACACACACACACACACACACACAGACATACACAGACATACGCAAATATGTTTCTACTAACATGCAGCAATGACTTTCTGAGTGGACCAAAGCATGAGTGACATAAGCTATGAGTTGTGAATATTCAAAGACACACTTCAATTCTGGTACCCCTACCCCCGTGTGTTCACTTAGTCACTGTGTCATTCTTTCATTTACACTTATACATTTGAGCCTTGGCTCAAAAGAATGACCTGTGAAATCATGATTTATTCACTATGGGGCAGGAGAGGAACTGATGAATACATATAAATAGAAAGGATTGGAGGACAGACTCAACCTGAGAAGAGGGAAAGACAAATAGTGTAGGAAGGAAAAGAGCTAATGTCACCAGCACAGGTAAGGGAGTTGGCAAGCAGTGAAATTCAGTCGCAGTTCTTCCTTCTGCGGTAGCTGTGGCTTGTAACACATACACACAGATGTGTGTCTTGTACCAACATTCACACAGCACGCAAAAGTTCACAGCACTGTGTTGAAAGAACTTGTTGTGTATATACAGTCGTCTTCTCCCCACACCATCTAGATGTGTGTAAACATTTTTTTGCACTCTTATCCTTGGAAAGCGACACAGTGTGCGAGGATTCAATATTATAGTGGTGAAGATGGGTGGACTCCTTATTTGTACTGCAACCACATGGGGAGAGACCGTAGCTGAGAGTAAAAAAAACAAAAAAACAAAACAAAAACAATGCATGTTCTATAATATTGTTTTTAATTTTATGTGATTTTCTTTTCTTTCTTTTTATTTTTTTTATTTTTTTTTACCATAAACAGCTTCCAGTGTCTCACACAGAGTTTCTAAAACAAGACCGTTGGGGATTTCCCCCAAAATGACTTATTATGAAAGGAGCAGGGCTAGAAATGTGTTTAGTTTTATGCTCAGTATGTCACTGCCTGTTGATGAAGGCACTGCATTGGGCGATTCCCGGGCCCTCACAGGTGGAGGGGTATGATATATGTAGACTTGTTTATTTTACTGCACACTGCAAGTGGGGGGCACTAGAGCCACTGCCATGGTGTAGTGAAGGCTGGATTTATTTTATTTTCTTTTTTTCGTCTTATTTTTTGCCAGACCCAAAGATGTCTGCTCTTGATGCTTGTAAATAAATGACTATGTCATTGTCTTTTTTCCCCTTGTGAGACAGGGATTCTGTTTGTGTCTTTATTAACCTAATGATATCACTTATGTTTGCCAAATATAGCCACAATATGACGAGTGCTGTATTTATTCTAAATGATGATGTAAAAAGGCATCCATTGATTGTGATGTACATCAATATGTCAGTTTATTATATATTTCCATTGAGGAACAATACTCTTAACTGAACTAATGACAACGCAGGGACTTCAAAGGGTAAACTGTGCTTTTGGACTTTTTTTAACAGCTTTATAACAAAACCCCAACAGTTATATGGGAATCATTTTCTTTTTTAATATGCAACTTAGTACAGGGCAGGCAGGTTCACATTTACCTCATACAACACTTCTTTCATGAAAAGCTTCAACAGTAAAGATGTTAAGAAATCGTAATCTTTGGTTTCAGGACATTGTGTTTCAAGGCTACCACAAGCAATGTTGGTTGGAATAGAGAGCACACTTCAGGCAGCTTAGCTTAGTTTGGCAAAACCTTGAGTCAGAAAATTATGATTTTAGAGTTCTGTTTGCCAAAGTGGGTGTGTCTGTATAAATTAGTAAATACACGACAGACTGTTAAGCAATGGGACTCAACATCTCAAGTGTCTTCAGCTGATCTAGACTATTGTCAGCTTTTGTTCATTATTGACATTGTAAAGTTGCAGACGTAAAACGTATGGCAATAATACTCAATGATATTCAGTGCTTGTTTTTTCGTTTGTTTTGTTTTTCAATGATGATGTTCTATGTAAAGTCGCTATGATGTTTAAATTAAATAGACAAAATGCCCCCAAAGTCATTTGTGCTTCCAGTTTAGATCCCTGTAGTTTGGGATTATGCTGCATGAAAACCCAGTAAAATTGTCTTTTTATTTTATTTTTCTGAACATTTTACACTAAGTGTACTTACTGTCTTTAAAAGTCACACTGAAACAGTTGACATTGAAATGAATATGTTATCGGATGGATAGATTGATGGCACCCCTTTATACATCTGTGCCACATTAGCAAAATATATTTTCTAGACATACAACTACTTTTGTTAATGACTTGCGTTGTAGCGCCACCTCATGCATCATGCAGTCAAGTGTTTGACCTTGGGCGAACATCAGTTGAAAACAAATGGCTTTGATCACTGTGTTGATTGCTTTTAATTTACTAAAATTCAATCTACAGTATATATAAATACACTGGACTTTGTCAGTGCTTCTGTGATGTTACATTATGTTGTTGTTTTTTGTTTGTTTCTGATGGTCCAGACTCCAGTATAAGAGATATTTTTTCAGTGAGGTGGTTTTGCGTTGACATTCAAACTCAAAACATGATTGCATTATGCTGTTTGTACATACTATATGGCTCATGAACGGAAACTTCTTGTTACTTTCTATCCAAATGTCTTCTGCACAAGACTCATTAAAGGTACTGGTTGGGAGAGCCTATTTGAATACAATAAATCAAGGTCATGTTAATATAACAGCATTTGTAGCAATCACCTTTTTCTACTATTAAAAATAGCTATAATACTCAAGAATACATTTGAACTTTTTGTTCGTAAAGGATCAGTTTTATATGACGATGCATTTTGTTGTGATTTCTATTGTCCTACATGTATAGGACAAGTGTGATAGCAGTACCATGTCCTAACTGTATCTTGTATCATGCATATTAAAGTGGAATCTAATGAAACATGAGCTGCTCTGTTGACCTTGCCTGAATCATCGACCAACTGCGGTAGCTCTGGCCAGCACTGATGGGAGGATGGGAGTGATGCTGAGAGAGAGGACCAATGAGAGCAAAAGCGATTGTGTCAAAAAGGGGGTTGTTTTCAGGGGTGGTATCTAGGGTTTGATGGACAAAATAGGAGATGTCCTTGCAGACCTACGCACACCCACACAAAGAGATAAAACATGTTTTAATGTTGTTTGTTGTTTGGTGGCTTACGGTACTTCTCGCTCATGTCCCCTCCCCTCCTTGCCTTGTCCTCCAGCCTCATTAGTATTCTGGTGGAGTCTGAGATGTTACGTAATGATCACATCCACTCACAGGGGAGCAGTGTTGCATAACAGCAGTAGCCTCATAGAATGTGTGTGTGTGTGTGTGGGGGGGGGGGGGGGGGGGGGGGGGGGGGGGGGGGTAAGGATGGAGAGAGAAAGATGAAGAGAGGGATGGAGGGAGGGAATACCAAGGACGGGAAGAGATGGGGATTCGATTGTTGGTTGGATGGATGGAAGGATGGAGGGGAGAGTGGAGAGTAAGTAGTGATAGAGGGGAGTACATGGAAGAAGGTCGGGTGAAGGAGAATGGGGGGCATGGAGAGGTGGAGTGGACAGAGTAATGGGGCTGAGGCAGTGGGGAGGGGGGCGAACAGCAGAGAAGACAGAGAGGGTAAAAAATAGGGATGCAATGTGGAGAGTGGAGCGTGAGATAAAGCAAGGCATGCGAGCCAAGGGATGGTGATAGGGAGGGAGGGATAGGCTGATAGGATGTGGTGAGTGGGCGATGAAGAGATGGTGGAGAGTTGAGGAAAGCCCAGCAGGGGCCCAGCCATGCATGTTAATGTCAAACCATTACAGGCTACTATAGAAAGCAAGAGCCAAATGCATTCACCTCACAGCGGGGAGCCATAGGCTGCCTACATGACTGCCAGATACAACACAAGCTTAGAGCAGAGACCATTCCAGCAGATGATGAAACATCAGTTAATGTCGACTAGGATCCAGGGTCCAGCTGAAATGGGTGGTGAACAGCCTCAACTGAATTTGAACTATTGATCAAACTTAACTTAGCTTAAAGTAATGACAGGACATTATGCCAACAGCATAGTCAAGGTGCATTGTGTTCAACCGCAGCACATTATTAACTGGGTCGGGCATAAAGACTAAGTACTCAAACCAAGTATGGAGTTTACTTTTCAGTGAACCACATTCTTTGATTGCCCTTTCTGAACGATCAGAAGTGCATACCTGTATTCCTGCAGTCTGCACTGCAGACAATGAGGACAAGACAATTAGGGTTATTTTCCATGCGTATTTTTGCCATTCTGTTTTTTTTTTATTACAAACATAAAAAAGAATCTGATACAATAAGAAACTGCAGTAGTAACTCCCCATTCCCACGGGGTAGCACAGAAAACAGGTCATTGCATTTCAGTAGTGAAAGTCAATATACATCTACAGCGTGTACAGGTCGGATACAAAATAGGAAAGAACAGAAAAAACTAAGGAAAAGATAACAAAATACAGGCAGAAAAGAAAGCACTATATTATATTATCATCTGTACTTTATCAGTTATATTCATTGATTCTTAAACATTACATAGAAAATAAACTTCTTTTATAACAACAAAATATTCCAAAGTGCAAAAAAGAGGGAAAAAATAACAAAGAAAAATACATACATAGTACATAATATACTTTAAGCCAAAGACATCAAAATACAAAAATTGCGTTTTCCCACCTCAGTAGTTTTCAATCCTGATTGGAGATGAGCCTGCTTTGAGACTGGATTTACAAAAGAAAAACACCCAAAAGTTTTTGGGTTGCTATCTTGAGAGGATCGCCCAATCAGTTCCATTCATTTTAAAAGTGAAATCCAGTAAGTACTAACGCTCTGACACAGCAACACAAGGTAGAAGGTCCAAGATGACACTTTGCAGAATGTTCATGGTTTCATTTGTAACTCCAGCGTCACACCCACTTTCAACTAATTTCCCTGGATTTACTTCTAATCTAACGGTTGGTACTTTCATCACCCCCCCCCCCCCCCCCATCACCTACTTTGTAGACAAGAGGAAATTAAATACAACTCATATCTGCTTACTCTGAGGGGTCTGATAAAATATTGAAGCAATGAACACCACGAGAGGCCGGAGACAATTGGGACGTTTGCATTTGAGAGGAGAGGTGTGTGTGGGGCATTTTCTAAAGAGATGGGGAAACAAATAGGCCATCCATCATCCAGGATTGACTAATTACTGATCACAATCAAAATCAAATTCACAGCACATTCATTGCCTTCATCTTTTCAAACCTGCTTAGTACTGATGTCTTACTGAGGAAATATATCAGCCTTTGTTTTCAGGGTGAAGAAAGGTAGAAGCCCCTTGGTATATTCATAATTATGGCATTACATTGCACTAGATAAGGGTCAGTATTGGTGTAAGTAAAGACAGTCTGAAATATGGCTATAGTTTCAGGACCACTGGACCAAGGACCATGTGACATGAATGTTAAAATGACATGAATTATAATAAACAAGGGTAGAATGTCAGCAATGAAAACCGGAAGGGGTTTCTGTTGACTCGCCCTCAACCTTTGCGTGGGGCTACAGTTGGAAGCCATCATATCCAGAGATGACTGGAAAGATGTATAAGCTTTCTATTCAGTAACAGGAATGACATGGTAAAGACAGAGAGATGAAACCAGGTTAGAGGCACTAATGTATGGCAAAGAAATGTGAAGAGTCAATGGAGGAGAACTTATGACTGAAGGGGCCGAAGGAGTAGTTTAGATACACAAGGACTTAATTTATATATATATATATATTTTTTTTTAATGGAGATGATCTTGGCATTAACATAAAATGTATTTAAAATAATGGGATTTTGTTTGTTTTTGGTTTTAAAATATACTCATGTGTGAGAGCAAGGGGCATAGCGTTGTCAAGACTGCCTTGGAAACACAAGACAAGCGACATATAGGCATCTTTATCCTACACCAACCCATTTGTAAACATTCATTTCTGAACCTCTCCAAAAGCCCATCTTGGAAAAAAGGAATACATTTACCCGTCTTTTATTGGACAAATGCTGTACAATGTACCATACACATTCAATACTTTATTCTATACATCTTTATTTTTGTCTCAACTTGCATATATTCATAGTTATTTTCCTGGAAAAATAACCTCAGCACATAAGGAATCTGAACATAAGAACTTTATATATATCTATATATATCCCTAGAGTTATATCATAATCTCTTACTTTTACAAATGTACTTCATAACTCGTTGAAAAAACAATATATAGAAAATTGTAAATAAATTACAAACAAATGTAAAAAAGAAAAGAAAAAAAAGAAAATTTCCCTTACAATAATAACATTTATAAAGAGATATGTGAACCTCCCCACCCATCCCTTGGAAGAAACAAAACAAGGAATAAAACTTGCATGACTGCATGCATGCAGACATACTGTCACATCGCAATACCAGAGTGAGCACAAGTCAAGGGTCCTCGGGTTAAGCTTATCCAAAGACATTTTACGGGCACAAATCTTGAAAACATTCAGTAACTGAACAAGACTGAGAACAATTTCCGCCGCCATCATGAGAGCAACAAAAATACAAATCCATTACATCTTTCAAGACAACTGTAACAAAATGTGCCTTACCATTACCGAGGGCAGAAGGAAGATTAACCTCCCGTGGCTATGGGGGACACGCATGGTCGCGGGAGCCTTAGAATATAAAGTGCTGAATGGCTCATGCTTAAATCGATACTCTGTCGTAGGATGGTGTCACATGCTGAAAACAGCAAACTAGGTCTGTTGTTTTCACCAAGCGACAGACGTACAACAAAGCATTAATCGGGCTTCAAAAAGGGCATGGGAGGTATGGGGTTGCCCTACTTCTGTGACTAACCAATCACAAATCACTAGGACACAACAGATTGCCTTGATACAGACAGAAATATGCCAGAGATCAAGACACGTTTTCCTATAAATTGACGATAAAACAAACAACAGTAAGGAGGAACATTCATCATTATGGTCTGAAATACTGCAACTGAGGTGATGGGGTAAAAAAAAAGAGAAGACAATACAACATTAACAGTATGATCCTAGTTTGCTCATTGGTGGAACAGAGATCATTGCAGGATTTAAAGAGCAAGGGAACAACTTGTTGTGAGCCTCCGCCTCACCATAAACATGCAGTAAAAAACCAAAGAAAATATCACTTGTCACTCTCTAAGCCAATACACGTTGGACGCCAGCAAAAGGTTTAAAATCCTCTGCTTGCCCTCCGTCTCCCTGCTCTCTTTGTTCACCATCTTCCCTCTGCCCTCATCTTCCTCCTCCCTGCAGAGTAAGACCTCTCCTTCATAGTCAAAGTCATGCTAAGCCATTTATCACCATCTATACTGCTTAACTGCTGCATCCTCTCCCCTCCCACCCCACCCGTTCACCTTCACACCCTGTTGACTGGGATACTGTGGTGTGTGCGTGTCATTTGTATTGAAGTACATACTTACATGACAGTGTTGTATAAATCAACCATTTCATGTTTCAGATATATTAGTACACAGTTAACACTATGGATCCACGTGCCTCCAGAAAGATCCAGCGACCCCCCCCCCCCCCCCCACACACACACACACACACACACACACACACACACACACACACACACACACACACACACACACACACACACACACACACACACACACACACACACACACACACACACACACACACACACACACACACACACACACACACACACACACACACACAGCGTAATGTCTGTGATTCGTGACACATTACTACATGATTCCCTGAACAACTCAACACTTGCCTCTTTGCTACTTCCCACTGTGCTCACTTGAAAGCACGTTGTGTGCACATTTGAGCTGACGGGCAACAATTCCTTTTGATACGATGACATGACAACATATATACAAAAAAAAACACTGCGTCTCTGCACGTGTGTGCATCCAAGGCTCAACAGACCCACCATATATAAATAACAAGTCTCTCGATTACAATAAGCCACAACAAAACAAACCAGAGGACTGCACATCAAGCACACACACACACTAAAACCAACTGTAATTTATACATCGTTTGTATGACCGCAGCACATTTTTCACTTGAAGATCAGTGATTTTTGGTGAGTGATATGGTCCTACCAACAAAGTAGAAATTAGACTTAAGACAGCACAGCCTCCCTCCATGTATTTGTGGCAACTAGGGCAGAGCAGATTGCAGTGCAGAATGCTGAGCTTTACACAGCCATCCTTCCCTGCAGGACTTGGCTAGGTCCTCTCTCACAGCATGACAGTGCAGTGCAAAATGGAGCTATTATATATACTGCTGTACTAACTGGGCCCATTATACTTTAAGTATTAAGGACATCAATCTCTCTCACATCAACATTCAATGCAAAAAAGATTAAAAATAAAGTCTGCAATGGTAGACTAACTCCAAGGTACAAAAGGAACTCAACTCCGCAGACAAAAACAAAAATAAACCAAACCGGAAAGTGTGATATACAGAGGAAGAGAAGGAGACAAGGGTCGGGGGATGAAGAATAGAATATGCAGTGAACAATGTTACAGTTAAGTCTTTGTAGTAAAACTAACCCTAAACTGCTGAATTAGTAGTAAGAACAATTCATTAGAAAAACTGAAAATATTTGGGAGCATCGCTGTCCTATGCTAAACTCCTGCTGCAGCGATGCTCATCATCATTTTCATCCTAAGTAAAGGCTTAGTTGGCCAACACAACAGGCTGGAAGGACTGGCTGGGATATTGCAGGTTGTAGCTCCCCAAACCCTCCACAAAGGATGGCTTCTCCATATATGATATTCCACCGTTGCCTCCGATGATGCCTACCCCTGGGGCAGGCGGAGGGCTGGAGAAGGGGTCGAAGGATGGATGTGAGTTGACGGGATGCTGGTGTGGGGGCTGAAAGGGGCTGGCGTGGGGCGGCATGGGCTGGCTGTCGGCATCGAAGTAAAGGGGGCCTGGTGAACCCGGATACACAAACTCTTTGGCATTGGGGGAGAGCTGGCTGGGGATGGGACCCCCGAGGGAGTGCAAGGACAGGGAGAGGGGCTTGTGCTTCAGCAGCTCCGGAGGGGAGATGGTGGTCGGGGAGCGGGATAGCATTCTCTGGGGAGGGGGCACACCGGCTACTACAGTGGAGCTGCCTGTGGAGCCCGAACTGCCACCCTTCTTCATCTTGGTCGAGCCGAACTTTGTGGCGGCGAAGCTGGCGGTGGTGAAGGTGATGGGTTGCACCGGAGGGCGGGGAGTGGGAAGAGCAGTGGGCGGCAGCTGCTGCTGAGTGGCAAGGTAGGGCAACCCCCCATTAGGAGGCGAGGGGGTGGAAGTGTTGGAGGAGTGGGCAGTGGGGTTGGTGGGAGTGCTGGAGCTTGGGTAGCTGAAGAGCCCCGGGCAGGACTGGGTGGTCAGGGGAGTGGGCGAGCTGGAGAGCGACGGCAAAAGGACCGGAGACACCTGTCCCCCGATCGGCACGAACACCTGAGCTTCTGGGTTGAAGCCAAGAGTCCTGGCCTCCTCAACTTCCGTGTCTCCTTTACTGTCACCGTTCACACCCTCAGCCCGTTCCCCTTCTCCCCCGAGGCCAGGAGGGTCCTCAAGGTATAGCACCTTCACAGCACCCTTCTCTCCGATCTGGTAGGAAACCTCATATGGGTCAATCCACACACTGAGCTCTGCAGGAACATTGGCACGGACCTCCTCTGTGTCCAGGCCACTTCTTCTGGCAGCCAGCTCCACCACAGGGTCCCTGGGAGCCCCTAGATGAAGGCAGCGGAAGGCAGAGCCCCTAAGAGGGGACTCAGGGTACCAGTGACCCTCGAAACGGGAAATCAGTATCCGTTCCAGCTCCTCTCCAAACAGGTCAGCTCGACGCCGAGGCAGCTTGTTGTACAGGTAGGAAACTATGAAGTTAAGGGCGACCTTCACTTCCAGATGCATGGTCCAACTGGTCTAACACTGCTAGCAAACAGTTTCAGATCAAGTGTCCAAACAGATGCAATGCAATACCGCTAATAGGGATTCTCTGAATAACTGTTAAGTATTATCACGGTAAAGGCATCTTGAAGACAGAATCTCTGATTTGCAGTTTAATTAAGAGTCCATTGGTGCTTTCCTGAGAGGCTGAGGAGAGGTCCAATCGTCTTCAACTGGCTGGTAGGGTCCCAACTGTGAGGGGGAAAAGGAAAAGTCTGTTATAATGTGAGGAAAAACTATTACACACACATACACATACAAATATTTTGTCTGAGATCCCCAGTGTAGACTAAACATAAGCATCAATGAAAAATATTATTGAGCATGATAAGAAAATGGCAGGGGCCAGGGCAGATTGTGAGACTGTAGAACACAATTTCCCACGATGCCACACGCATGACGTCATCACAGCGTGCAATCGTCCTCCACCCCCGCACATAAACAATTCGCTCAAATCCAGTAGGCGACCCTATGCCAGGCAGGTGGGTTTAGTCGACTGATATCACTAAATCTTCTCCATTACAACAGAATCCGATTAGTACTCAATATGAAAATGCACAGTTTTTTTTTATCAAAGCACTAATAATGTCAGGACATTATCGACATTTGGGTTACATCATGTTCGTATGAAAAAAGGTGACAATTGGAGGGTGAGATGTAGAAGACGCGCAGCTGCATGCGTAATAGTCTAAAGTAGGCTAGTTATCAATTTTGCTATATCTACAAACACATATTCGATGCGCTTTTCCAATGTTTGCCCTCCATACGTTGGGTAGCCTATGTATCAGTTGATTGTAAATAAACGTGACATTTTGACACCAGGATCCGTGGAGCACAAACGACAATTTTACATAAAAATAAGCAAAAATACATTCCAAATTAAATTGTTATTTTGTAGGTGTCAGCTGAATAATTTACATAGTTATATTTATGAAAAATACACAAGATTCAATGTCATTCAATGTCATCAGGCTACAATTAGACATTTTAAATGCATGCTTGACACGTCGGAAATCTAAAGCATCCACCTCTGATCAGTTGTTGTGCCTTAAAGGAAGACACCTTTTCAGCCTCATCGCCCATTTATTTAAAATCTCATTTAAATAATCTTACACTCCTATAGATTGAAATGAATTGGGGTGAAAAGTTATGCCTGTATGTTTGCTGGCATCACGGCAGTGCAAGCCTATGGCCGAGGTCTGCATTTGTTTACACAGAATCATTACGAGGAGTAGCAGTCCTTTACCCATGTATCCGCTTTGTGGCAGCCAGGCTATAAGCTACCCCGTCTCATAACAGTATAGCTGCAAGCCAATTTATGGAAACCCAATGCTCATTGATCTACTCAAATGTAAATGCTCATTTCACATAAATGCTCATTTTGCAAAAATATGCAACAGCAGAGGCTATAGCAAAAATAATTACAATACTGTTTACAGTTGGAAATAAACCAGTATATGTTTTGCCTATACGCATTTGGGCAGAAATAGAGGTGACATAGGCTACAGCAACCTGAGAATGCCAACCAAACTATTTCTTTAAAAAAAATGTTTTACGAATGTATTAAACGAATTAAGAAGTGAATATTGCAGTCTGGGGGGAAACGACCAGATAAGGAGATGCACTTGACAATGAAAGAGCGTTAATCAATCCTCCTTCAGCTTAAATAACCCTGTAATAAAACAAATAAAGGGTAAAGTAACATTTGACACGATAGTAGTTTACTTTAATTTGGAGTGTCACGTTTTCCAGTATTATTCTCGAAGGAAAAAAAAACACATCAGATTCTAAAATGGATGACCGAATCCATTACCGATTCAGTTTCCCCAACAGTCAGTGCATTTGCCTGTATATATATTTGGTCGATAGTTCTCATAGAATTAACTCAGATCAGCTTCCACTATAAATGCCCTGTGTGCAAATAAAATCGCCGCACGTTCATGGACGTTTAAACTATAAGCTACTTACAATACTGATGTCAAGCGTGAGCACAATTCTTGCGTTTTAAATCCTTGGTGTTATGGTGAATTTCAAGGTGATCTTGCGTGTCATTCACCCACAGGAGCTCGTCGACAGATTGTTTCGCCTTGGGGATGATTTTTTTTATCCCAATGTTTGATGGCAAACGATGTCCCTGTTTCCTCAACTGACAGTTTCCGTGAAATGTCCAGAGAAAACTTTACTGTTTGACAGCCTTGCGTATTTATACAGCTTCACTCGCCCACACCCCCCTGCCGTGACGGTACATAGAGGAACTACTTTCTTGATATTAATCATAACATAGTCTTTCAAATTATTTCTGTGGCCTAGCTATCTTTAATTAAACATAATTTTCCATTCAGAGTTTATGTTTATGTGGCCTCTGGATATATGTATGTGTATGCCTACCACAGCAACAGTTACAAACTATACAAAATAAATAAAAACATTTAAAATATATCACAACGGTGCAGCAAATGTATAGACGTGAGCATGCAAATGTGGGTCCCATATGTTTTAGTTAAATTGTGCTCAAACTAGTTTAGCAATTCATTTCCTAGATTACTAGAAGGGCTCTAATTTATTTGGCGAAGGGATATTTGTGGTTGCCTGTGGTGGGCGAACCATTGCTAAAAATATAAGCGGTGATAGCAACAGAGTCTCTATTGGTTGAGATGGAGGAGGACCCATGGTTTATTGGGTTGCAGTGCCCATTCAGGCAAGTAAAGAGATATGACAATCAACAGGGGTTATGGGTAATGTCGTTTTTTGGCTAAATATAATGAACTGCTGCTGAATTTGAATGAGTTTAAAAGTAACTGATGTTTTACTTCACTTTAAGTGTAGCCCTATAGGCTACCTTGATAGAGCACTTTCAAGTGTCAGTAACTTTAGTAGGTCCTATAACTCAAGAATCAAGGAGATTTTATTTGTCACTAAACTTTCCACAAAGTTGCCAACCGTTGTCAACAGCAGTAATAATAAAAGGCTATAAAAATGTCCAGAGAGGCATTTAAATGTGCAATAAGACATAGCCCTTTTAGCTGGAGAAAACACGTGCATATAGCAGAGACCCATAGGTAGTACATGTATATGGCAGAAATACTAGTAACAGTAGTACTAAAGCAGCAACTTCTATTTCTAGTAGTGTACCCTTATGACAGTGCACTATACTTAGTATAAGTTTTAGTTTTATGCATCACAGCAGTAAGTGCATTAAAGTCACAAAAGTGTAAAATAATAAGTGATAAGTGAATAAGTGTTTTTAAAATGTGTTCTTTAACACATTTCATGACGCCATAATATAATGTTATTGATTAGTGTGGGCTCGAAACCCTTTCATTTGTAAATCCCCAAAAAGTTTAGCCGCATGTCATGTCTTAAACTATAGGATTTTTAGGTCACAATGCGAGAGAGCAAAAGCCATACAATAAACATAACGGGCTCCTATAATAAAATACTCTGACGTCACATTTCGGCGACAGACACATCTTTGTCAGTGAACAAAATGGCGTCTTACTGTTTGACTGTCACTAGGCTGCGGGTAAGAAATTCAAATTTTATACAGTTACGTTTATAAAACGCATATTTACATTACACGCAAATGTTAAGGTGACAATTGTGTTCAACGTGTTACTGTTCCCATCGTTAACGAAGTAATGACAGTGTGTAAATACTGGGAAGAGCTGTCCAGCTGCGTCGCTTTCCGCTAGGTCACAGTGTCCCCGTTTGACTCCTGAATGCAGTACGCGGTAGCGGCTATAAACAGCTGCTGTGTCCAAGTTACATTCTTGATAACAATGTCGTTTAATATCCAAGTTAACCTGGACAATGATTGGAAGTTGGCGGAAGTGTCCAGTAGTTTTAAGTTTACAAGGTGATCGCAAGGTTACTGATTTCTACTTGCGCACTTCAAGTATCCATCAGAGGACCATGATTGATGCCAATCCATGGGATATTTTGGACTAGTGTGGTATTGGCGTGAAATGGGAATTGGTAAATCTTGAATCTCCAAATAGATTTTGTGATCGTCATATATGCTTTTAGGCCAACACCCACCTTTTATTGATCACATTTGGCAGGGGATTGGGTGATTTGATATGGCATCGTTATTTTTGTTTTCGTGTGTGTTTGTACTCTAAGCATGCAGTAATAGATGATGAAACACGATGATTATCAAAATAGCACATTATTGATTTTAGCGTTTAATGCGACATCGTTCTCATGTTTTACAGAGTTATCCTTAGTCAACCTCTTCTATCTTTAGGTTTATTTTTCAGAAGGTATGTGAAACCGATAACATTTATTACCATACTACTGATTGGTTGATTAACTATCCAGTATACTTTGTAGATACAAGTGACAATCCAGTATGCTTTGTAGCCTATGTAAAGTAGGCTATCCCTCTAAGGTTTTGCCATACTGCGAATTGTTTGGCTTGAACTTATGTTATGTGTAAGGTGTTATTTACAGTAGACCTAAAGCCTAGCCATCTTAACGTTTATGATAATCACCTGATCTGTGTGGCCAAGTAAGTCACATGGTAACCACAATGATTTGGATTGCTGTTTTACTGCAACCTTTCCTGAGTCTTTTCTTTTATTGCCTTATTAACTTCTCTTAGCAAGTTATTCAGAGTTTATGGCCAATATAGGGTGAAACTCTGTAGCGGTCTTTCTGTCACCACAACATATGCCTGGTGCAAGGTTTTACACTTTACTTTAGTATGAGAGACATAAACTTTCATGCAGTTTTGTCAAAAAGTAGCAGTGTAATTGAATTCAAAGTTATGTTTGCTGGCTAAAGGATGGGGTCGCAAAAATCAGTAGCGTTCATCCATAGATGGGACCTCCTCTAAAACGAGATGGCTCATCTCAAGGAGTTTATCCTAATAAAGAAACTTGAATCATCATAGACTGTAAAAAAAAAAAAAAAAAAAAAAAAAGGACGAAGGTAGGTTTCTACAGACCTGTTTAAGCCATTATCTTGGAATTTCCGGTCCCGAATGGAACCAGAAACGAATGCTTTTGGCTGGAAGTGCAGCGAGGGTGGCTCTTCACTCAGTAGAACCATAATTTCAAAATGAATGGGACCATACCATAATTTACAGAAACGCATATCATGATAATTGAACCCAGTCCGGTCAAATGCCCATTGTGTTTAATAGCATGAAAAGTCTTCTGCAACCGGCAGGAGGGGAAATGGCGACACATTCTAGGCCATTGAGAACTGCAGCGTTTTGCCGCCTGGGTTCACCCTGCAATCTGCCTATTAATGGATAATGAGATATTTTGTGCAAAGTTTGCATTTTGGCCTGAGGGTGATGCTGGAGGAGTCACTCAAGTTGTTAAAGTTTGGGGTTCAACATCCAGGAAGCATAAAGACATGCATTGTGTCCCGTTATTTTCAATGAGCAACACCATTGTGGACCAGACAGAGTATAAATTAGGCTTAACTCTGACTTCTGGTTATGTGGGTTCCTTCTTGCATGATCTAATTGCCTTCTTTCTCTGAACTATCATCCCATCTCGAAAGCTTGTGTTGTTGTAGAAATGCAATGTATGTTTGCCCAAACTCAGTCATAAAGTCTTTGTCTTTGAATTGTCTTTTCAAACATCTTGTTCAGCTCGTCCTTGGCACTGGGGCAAGACGTATTCATGTCTCAGCAGCGTTCAGCGCTAAGGCAAAGGTGGCCATGAGCCGCTTTGAGCCTGGCTCAAGCATCAACTATGAGACGTTGCACAAGAACATCAACATTGTGCGCAAGAGGTCAGCGTGCACACACACACACACACACACACACACACACACACACACACACACACACACTTCTAGTCTTTACCTTTAATGTGTAGATCTATACTTCTTATTAATGATACTCCCTCATAGTAAATCCATTGACATTTACACTGTTGATATTTCAGGGCCAACAGGGCTTCACTAGACTAATTATAGATGACCAGACATGCCCCTCTCCCTTATGTAATCACTGGCTATATTCCAGGAACAGTAGCAAGTAGTACTTTTGATAACTGTAGGTAATAATAATAATACTATTATTAGGAGGAGAAAACAACAGAAGAAAATCAACTTTATTAGGGGATAAAAACACAAAGAAAAGGCTAAGACTAAGGAATAAAATCAATAAAAACAGTGGAATGGTGAGCCAGGGGGATGTGCAGTTACGTGGGGTGGCGCAGTGGTAAAGTCATGTGATCAAGACTGATCTCCGATTTTTCATATTCCATCCTGATTGGATTAGCTTCCAAAGATTGCAGGAGTATTTTGAACAAAATGCCTCAAATCACGAACGCAGTGTCCGATTGCTGTGAAACTTTGCACGCACATTCCAACTAGGCCAAGAAAGAAATGCGTAGAATGATATTGTAGCTTGAATCAGATCAAATTCGTTAGCATGACTTGACAAATAACAAACAATATAACAGTCATAAACTCCAGACAGCAAATGCAGAAATTTACTCTGGACACCCAACCTATTAAGGACTGTGAAACTATAATAGTCTCTTAACGTCAACCATTACTGGCATGCATGGAGCTAAGACAATTGATATTAGCAACAGGTATTAGCTTGGTACTTTACAAACTTCATGAACATGTGTCAGTAGTAGTACATAATATATAAACCTCTTGAATAGACTTACATGGTCATTGACACACACAAGACACTCTAGGTTAGAGCCGGCTCAAACAAACTGAATTAACGTCTTAAATTGGCGACTCTGAATACTTATGTATTGACAAAAAACATCTCTGGCTTCTAGAACTTTCTCATTGAGATCTCATGGGATTTGACCCGCTCTTTCAGAATAAAAGGCACACGGACACGTGTAGCTTGGCTATAAGTGTCAACACTACAGTAAGACCTCTATAAATGCAATATTAGAATGGCAACGGAAATTCTACACCAAGGAAGAACCTCCATCCAAAATTGTTTAAATATCCTCATGGTGGTGCTACAACCGCCCACTTCACGTTTTGGCCTATAACTTGAACCGTATGTTGCACAATCAGCATCATCTCTTTTCCCCTGGATTCATTAGGTCATAACAAAACTTATAGGTCCTGTTTGTGCCAGATAACATTTTCTGCCATAGTGCGTTTTCTTCAAAACACACCTTTTGCTACTACTCCTACAGATTTTGTCAGATCCAATTCCAAGTGGCTATGACCAAAGTTTGCGGGCCCTAGGTAGGCGTGGCGGAGACCTGTGCTCCGAGGCAAACATGTGAATGGATAGATTTTCAAATAAGCAATATCACAGCAGATACCCATTCCACTGAAGCCATATAATTATTTCACAATGAAACAAATTAAAACTAGAAAAAGTGTTCCTTGGAGCACAGGTCTCCGCCAGGTCAGGTTCAGCAATGTTCAGAATTTGGCAATCAGGATGGACTATGAAAAATTGGACAGATCCGTCTTGATCACATGTGTGATGTTTGTACAAAATCTGTAGGAGTAATATAAAAAAATGTGTTTTGCAAAGATCGGCCTGCTGGTGGCGCTGTAACAGGCGAATGTGAAATTTTTGGGGCAGAGGTTCTGCTCTGGTATCCTTCGGCCTGGCAGAGCCCAATACAAAAAGCATCCTCAATTAAAGTAATTACTAACTACTTAAATTAAAGGGATAGTTCACCCCAAAATTTCTTTTTTTCTATTGATTAGTCACCCCATGGAGCCTTGAATTCATGGAGATGTTTTTGTTTTTACCAACGCAGTAGTTAAATCTCAAACACATCTACTACCTTGTCATAAACCTCTCTTCTTCACTCAACCGCACCAGGCTCAACAGACCCCTCACTCTGTCTGAGAAGATTGTGTACGGCCACCTGGATGACCCAGTGGGGCAGGAGATCGCCCGCGGCCGCACGTACCTGCGCCTGCGCCCGGACCGCGTGGCCATGCAAGATGCCACAGCTCAGATGGCTATGCTTCAGTTCATCAGCAGTGGCCTTCCCACGGTGGCCGTCCCTTCCACTATCCACTGTGACCACCTGATTGAGGCTCAGATTGGAGGGGCTCAGGACCTGCAGAGGGCTAAGGTCAGATCTGCTCGTGATTTGTAATCAAGTCAATAGTATATGGTTTGCTTTTATTATTCTTATACTCAGGGTCCCCACGGTCATGAAATTCCTGGAAATATTTTGAAATAAAATTAAAAAAAATCCAGTACTGGAAAAGGTTTGAAATTGATCAAACATCATCAAAGGTCCTGGAATTTATCAAGGGTCCTGGAAAAATATTTGGCTATGCATTGTTTTTGGCTATTGATTTTGTTAAAACAAAACATTTTCATAAACATGAATAATATTACACAAAATATGTAACATAAGTAGTTTTTCGCCGAACAGGCTGTGTGACGGCAGCCTAATGTATGTCTCAAACTTTATTTTTGCTACACTGCCTATCTTTGGGCATTCTACATAGGAGTAAGAGACACATTATTGCGCCGAATGATTGTTATATAGGCCTGGAAATTGGGCTAAATATTCTGGAAAAGTTTTGGAAAAGTTTTGGAAATTCATTGCTAAAAATGTGTGGGGACCCTGTATACTTTATATAGAGTTTTGAGTGGGCCATGATTGCTGATATGATGTGATTATGCTTCATGATTTTCATTGCTATGATTTGATACAAAACTTGAATATTATATTTTATTCATTAGTCCCAGATTGTAGCTTTAAAGGGATTGTTCACCCCAAAAAATATTTATTCTCTATCAATTACACATCCCATGAAGCCTTGAATTCATGAATTGAATTCATGAAACGTGAATTCAATTCAATTCACGTTTTTTTTTCTCGCATTCCTAAGCCAATACTGTGATGACCAGTAGGAGACTCAATGGAGACTCTTTGATTCTCTACCAGTCATCAAATTATTAGCTTAGGAATGTGACAAAAACAAAAAAATCTCCACGAATTCAAGGCTCCATGGGGTGAGTAATCATTAGAAAACAAATATTTTGGGGTGAACTATCCCTTTTTAAAGCCAAATTTATTCTGCAAGAGTAATACAAAAGGATGACTTTTACCCGAAAACATTGTGTCCTTAAATTAAGCCCTAACTACTCCCCTTTCTTCTCACTCAGGAAGTGAACCAGGAGGTCTACAACTTCCTTGCATCTGCTGGAGCTAAATACGGTGTTGGTTTCTGGAAACCAGGATCTGGTATCATTCATCAGGTACGATGCTGTGAATTAAAATGTGATTCTAATGGAAGGGAGTTGCCCTTTGGATGAATGGCAGATGTTTGGTTTCCCATGTGGGAGACCCAGGTAGTAATATTGAGGGCTCACCCAGGTCAAGTTTCCCAGTGGGGTAGGTCAAAATGGCAGAGTAGCCCTGCTTGAAGACGAGAAGCCTCATCTCTCCCTTGATCAAGGAGGGATTTCCTTGTGGCTGAGTTGTGAATGTTTGGTTCTCCATGCAGGAGACCTGTGTTCACATCCAAAATAGTCACTAATAACAGATTATTGTTGTTGTGCGGTGGAGCCCCTATACTCACCCCATCCCCACCATCTATGACAAATGCAAGCAAAGCATTACTTCGTGAATGCTTTTTACACTTGAAGATCGCCATGTTCCTAATGCAGAGCTAAGGAGATCTTGTTTTCCTGAGTCTGCCACTCACATACTGTAACACACCCCCTTTCCCCACTCAACTCACCATAAATCAGACAAAAACACAACATACTTTTAGACTGTTAAGGACTTTCCTATTTGTTTTATTTTGGGGGTAAAAATAAAAGAATTAACCTCACAAAAGTTTAATCAAATCCATTTCTAATAGTAACACACCTTACAGGATTGTTAAGTGTAACAAAGCCTGTTTCTTCATTGAACAGATCATTCTGGAGAACTATGCCTATCCAGGAGTGATGCTGATTGGCACAGACTCTCACACGCCCAACGGCGGAGGGCTGGGATCCATCTGTATCGGAGTGGGTGGAGCTGATGCTGTGGATGTCATGGCTGGAATCCCGTGGGAGCTCAAATGTCCTAATGTGAGTTCTCAAATGTTTCTCTTTTATAATGGAGTTAGAGTTTCATTCTTTTATTGTTTCATATTAGTGTATATTTTGTTAAATCCCTGAAAGATGTGTTTTTCTATTATTTATTTTTCAAGTTATAGTATCTCCTCCAGGCCAAAGGCGTGGCCGAGATTATGTTTTGCACCCTGTCCGTCTGTCTGTCCGTCCGTTTGTCCGTGTGTGTGTATGTCCGTTTGTCCGTCTGTCCATCTGTGAACTAATCTCCGATCGAAGTAAAACTGTGCACACACACTCCCTGGATGATTTGGGGCAGAACCTCTGCCCCAAATCTTTCAGATCGGTCCGTTATAGTGCCACCAGGAGGCCGATTTTTGCAAAACATTACCCCTACAGATTTTGTCCAAACATCGCACAAATCGGTACACATTATCTCTATAGTCATGTGATCAACATGGATCTGTCCGATTTTTCGTATTCCATCCTGATTGGCTAGGATTGGCATCAAAAGTTTGCAGGAGTGGCTAATTTTGAACAAAATGCCTCAAATCATAAACGCAGCGTCCGATTGTCGTGGAACTTTGCACGCACATTCCGACTAAGCTGACGAAGAAATGCCAACCTTTTCACATTGTACTGTTATAGCGCCACCAGGAGGCAGATTTTTGCTAAACTCATTTTTTATATTACTCCTACAGATTTTGTCCAAACATCACGCAAATTGGTACACATTATCCAGTCATGTGATAAAGACGGATCTGTCCGATTTTTTTAATATTCCATCCTGATTGGCGAATTACGAACATTGCTGGGCCACAATAACCTACCTAACCTGTCGGATATATTTCTAGTTTTATATATGTTTTTTTTACATTTTGAATCATAAATATGTCTTTTCCATTTCTCTAATGTTGTTGACTCTCTCTTCAGGTGATTGGGGTGAAGCTGACAGGCAGCCTGTCTGGCTGGACTTCTCCCAAGGATGTCATCCTGAAGGTGGCTGGCATCCTGACTGTGAAAGGAGGAACTGGCGCCATTGTAGAGTACTACGGGCCTGGAGTCGACTCCATCTCCTGCACTGGTGAGCATGAAATACAGCATGAGCATTTGAAATAAGACTAAAGGAAACCCTGTGGGTTTAGAAAGTGATGCATTGTAAATGGAAGAGAATGGATTTCCTATTTAAAGCGAGCCAGTGACTGAAGCCCTGGCTTTCATCTGATTACAGGAAAAAGTTGGAAATGCTTTTATTTTATTTCTCTCTTGTTCAGTTGGTAGATTTATTGTAGAGATTTTGAATTTTCTGACTGACTTTGAATGAATGATGTTTTATCTTTTGTCTTCCAGGTATGGCAACTATCTGTAACATGGGAGCTGAGATTGGAGCAACCACCTCTGTATTCCCCTACAACCATCGCATGAGGACCTATCTTGAGAAGACTGGTCGTGGAGGTCAGCCATAATAAACAAGCATTCTTGTTTCAGATCCTAGCTGTTATTCATCCTCTCTCTTTAAGCCATCACTTTCCTGTAACTGTTCACTGAACTTGAACTTCACTGAAAAAAATTAACAATTGTTAACTACACCATGTCGTTTTTACCAAATCGCAGGGGGGGGGGGGGGGGGTGTTAAATTGTGTTCTTTTGGGAAATATTTGAGGCCTAATCTTATGTTTTTGTCTTTGTGCCTCTCAGCGATTGCAGAGCTGGCTGATAAGTTCAAGGATGATCTGAACCCTGATGAGGGCTGTGAATACGACCAGATCGTTGAGATTAACTTGGATGAGGTGAGACCCTACAGAAACATGCTTTCTTTCAGTGAAATTAATAATACGACCAGGATAGACAAATTGTGTTTCCAAACTCATATAAAGTCATACAGGTGGTAGATGGAAAGCAGGGGTGTTATGGCTCTATTTTAATGTGTGGTGTGGATTTCCCTGGCATGCTTTATGGCCTGTTAGCACTGCTATGTGGAAAACTACATACGTTTTCCCATGTATTTCAGTCAGCCTCATCCGTTTGATTGTTTCTTAGCAATGCAGTAAAAACAGTTGAGATTTGTCCAACTTTTGTCCCATGGTATTGCAACATAGCTGAATGGGTAGAGAGCCCGCCTAGGTAGCAGAAGGTCCCAGGTTTGATTCCCAGCAATGTGGGATGACTCCAAACTGTGCTCTGCTGTGGGTAGCACTCAGCTGGGTCAAGCTGCAAACTGAAATTCCTTCGCAGGATGATTTCGATGGAATTAATTAATTTAATTAACATAATGCAGTAACAGACTGTGGTAGCTAGCCACTCAAAATTATTTTAGAATCAAAAGGCAACAGGTGGTCGAACTGGTCAACAACAACAGAACACAGGGGCAAAACAATGCAGACTCCTCCGTTGTATTGCGTATGGCATGGGTCTTAGAACCACCCAGGTTGCAGTTCAGATGTTCATCTGGGTTAGTATCTGGCGCCTGAGGAAGCCATGGAGGAAGCCATGGTATGTGGTTTAGTCAAAGGAATATTTGAACGCCTTGACTTAAAATGAAAGCAATCACTGAGAAGGATTTCGTGTTTAGTAGCAGTTAACTTCTTAGATGTTGTATGGTCAGGTCAAATGCACATAATATCTTTTCAACATACTTTCGGTAATGAACAGCAACTGCATGTCCACATTGCCCTTGTCCCATTTGTGCCAATGTTAACCAGTGAAACACAGTGAAACTCGTACTTGGTCCGCTCAGAAATAGCTGATCTACAAGCTCACATTGCGTTGCGTAGAATGGCTATAACTGGTGAATATTCCCCCAGAATTGGGGGCGCTAGGGTAACTACATTGTCTGCTCCTCTTCCTCTTCCTCTGGCAGCTGAAGCCCCTCATTAACGGGCCCTTCACCCCCGACCTGGCCCACCTTGTGTCTGAGGTAGGAGCCACAGCACAGAAGAATGGCTGGCCCCTGGAGGTGAAAGTTGGTCAGTATCTAATGACATAGATATTGTTACCATATTTAGTTACTGCCTGGTATATCTGTAATGCTTCGTCCTGTGAAATTGGATATTTTCTTCTCTTGTTTTCTATAAGATGTTTTATTGACCAGATGATCATGCCATATACAGTAGATACATGAGATGGTAAACGTTAGAGACATGAAGTCACATGAAGGGTTGGAACTTGTGTGCATTACTTGAACAACAACTATGACCTCAATCAGTTTGATGGCAGCGCCATAATTAAAGGTCAAAATGTTGAACTTTCAAAAGTCTTAATTGACCTTCAACGAATGACTTTGAATGAACTTCAAAACTTCTAAATCATCACAAAACTTGTAGGATATGTCTAGAACATGAAATATACCCTGATATTTGTATTCTAATCAACTAATATTTCAAATATAGAAAATGGCCGTGGCATAATACAAATCACATTATAAATAAAAATGTGTTTGTCCAATCATAACAAAACTCCCATAACACTGTTATTATAATTTTGTTTTTAAATCGCACAATAGGGGACAGCATTAATTCCTAACACATGCGTGGGCCTGGCACAAATTTCGCAATAAATCATTCACAGTTTGTCCAGACATCCTCAAACTTGCTGGATGTTTTTAATTAAGCTGTTGACTTGAACCATGTTGGCCTATAACAGGTGGGCCTTTGAATCACATAAAAAAAGGAAACTGGAGATATTGGTGATAGTGCTGAAAAAGGTTGTCGTCCAGCACATATTTGGCTATAAATGGATGAGCGTCTTATCATCATAAAACCTGTTAAAACTTTCAAATGTCTAGACCCTTGGCAGATTTCAACTTCTAACAGTCCGTGTTGGCATTGGTTTGGCTGTAAATTAATGAGTGCCTGTCTGATCGTTATGAAACCTGTTAAAACTTTCAAATGTCTCTAGAGCCCTCGCAGCTTTCAACTTCTAACAGTCCGTGTTGGCTTCAACCCCTGAATTGCCTCTTTGTAGTTATATTTCCTATTGCTCTTGTTGTAGGTCTTCTTCACTTTTATCCTAGTTTACTGTGTACTGCTCTCATTTTAGAAGTGTATCTGACTCCCTCTGGTTTGTATGTGACTTTTCTAGGTCTGATTGGCAGCTGCACCAACTCCAGTTACGAGGACATGGGCAGGTCAGCCTCTCTGGCCAAGCAAGCTCTGGACAAGGGTCTGAAATGCAAGGCTCAGTTCACAATCACCCCTGGATCTGAGCAGATCCGTGCCACGATTGAGAGAGATGGATATGTGAGTTTGATGTTATCCATGAACTCCTATGTTGGCTTTAAAACTATTGTACATTTTTGGGTAGGTTGTGAAACTCTGGAGAATTGTAGTTTAAGACTAGTCCTTCCAATAGTTAAATTAATAGATTATTAAAGCATTGTATTTTTATGTCCCTTTGATTGTGTCTCTAGATTGCACAACAGAAAGTAGTGCAATTTATGGTCTTATAATAACTTCAATATTTACTGGATCTTTTCCCATTGTGTTGCATTGAAAACAATTTTAATAGTTTTGGGGGGATTTGCAATGTTTTACATTCCCAGGCTAAGATCTTGAGTGATGTAGGAGGAGTGGTCCTTGCCAATGCATGTGGACCCTGTATTGGACAGTGGGACAGGTACGTACAGTACAGTATGAGCTTGTTGGTTGTAGTTTTTTTTTTTACCTCATTCTTAATTCATAGTCAAGTTTGAACCGTCTGTACCGAGTGAATAAGGGGACATATAAAGCTTGATGATGAAGCAAAAAACATGCACATGAAGCAGTTACACACACACTGACCTCTCCATATGCTTCGGTCTTCTTTAGGAGGGATGTGAAGAAAGGAGAGAAGAACACCATCGTCACGTCCTACAACAGGAATTTCACAGCCAGGAATGATGCTAACCCTGCCACCCACGCTTTCGTCACCTCCCCCGAGGTCAATAGGAAAATACAATAAAACAGGGCAAAAAAGTTATGATCTCACTTCGCTGCCTGGGTAATATAGCTTTTTGGGACTGAAGCCTGAGGTGTCCAATGATTTTCTAATTATAGGTCGCTAATAATAGTATTTGGTCCAAAACTTCAAAATTGAGGCGGGGGGACACCAAAGCTGTCCCATTGGTATCTATTAGAGTTGACCATGGACATTGTGCACTACAATACACAAATATATCATAGTGATCTCATGAATACATGATTCATCCGTGTAGACAAACACTTAAGTTAAACATGAGTGCTGAATTCCCCAATGTCATGTTTTATTTTATTCCTATTTTATGCTGTTTATTATTCATCCATCAAGCTCTCATTATGGTCCCAGGGTTGTTCTGTAATTTTCTCTCTTTGCTGCATTTTGTTCTCTACATTTATCACAGTGCTGCTTGTCAAGAGTGCTGAATTGCAATTTATAAAGCCTAATTCATACTTCATGGTATAACAGTTCATTGCTTGATCCAAACCACTTAAGCCCTATTTAAAAATATAGAAAACAGTCGATCTGCAAGCTCACAACTCGCATCGTGAGACGTTGTGAACTTGTAGATATGTGATTTTTCGCTATATTAGAAAAACGTTTTTGCAACATTTAGAACTTTTTTTTACTAATAGTACCCTTGTTTCCTAGATTGTCACTGCTATGGCCATTGCTGGCACCCTCAACTTCAACCCTGAGACTGACTACCTGACAGCCGCCAATGGAGAGAAATTCAAGCTGAAGCCCCCCACTGGTGATGAACTCCCCACCAAGGACTTTGACCCCGGCCAGGACACCTACCAACACCCACCGGCCGATGGCAGCTCCGTCAAGGTGATTTCACTTTTTCAAAGGTGGAGGCTATTGAATAGTACAATTTACAATTTAGGCTTATCCAGAGCAACTTACTAGTGTGAAATCAGAGTAAGTGGCATGGACCCTAGTCAACAAATGAACAGTCGCATAAGTAGAGTGCAAAGAGAAAACTGTAGTGCTTCAAAGAAACTAGGATGCAAGGTAAGCATCAAACCTAGCATCCGTATAAACGACATACTAACTAATTTATTAGCATTTGTGGTCAAGCAAAACAAATCTAAATAACAAAACATGAACAAGTGTACAACATAGACCTGCATACTATAACTAGCACCTATCAAAAAAGGTGACAAAGCACTCAGGCCGAAAAATATTTAAGTTGCGGGCACACAACATGAATAATTCATATCACTCCTTAATAATGTATATGGTATAATATATGCATGATCTTAAAATACTATATGTTTTTGCCGTCAGCTGTCTTTGAGAAGAAATCCTCCTTCCTAAATGACTCAGATAGGTCTTTTTGTAGCTGTAGCACCGTTATTAACACTTAACACAGTAATGTGATATCTAACCATGCCTCGTTCCATTAAGGATTAGTACCTAAAGTATATAAAAACCTATATTATGATGGTATAGGAGAATAAGGTCTGTTTGTGAGAGCAGACGTGTAATTTGGTTTGAGAGGGAGGAAGTCAGGTTTGAGATATCGTAGCTATTTATTGAGGCATCGAGCTACGCATTGCGGTCCACACATGTCTTCACCAGGGTATCAATTTGTCCTTGAGTACTCCTATAGGCATATATAGCGCCATAGGCTTACATGACAAAGTAATTAATGACGGAAAGGATGTCAATGTTTTATCTGCTCTTAATCCAGTCGCTTTGGATTAAGAGCGTCTGCTAAATGCCTAAACTGTAAAATGCAGTTTGTGATGAACCTGCACTGTAAAAGCCTCAGTGTTCCTTACATTCTAAGGCTACAATCTGTTTGTTAAATGAAGTCTAAGGATTTTACTGTGTGAGAGGCACTTGAAGCCCTGTTATTTAATGAATGAATGTGTATCAAACCTCTAAAAGGTGGATGTGAGCCCCTCCAGTAACCGCCTGCAGCTGCTGGAGCCCTTCGACAGGTGGCACGGCAAGGACCTGGAGGAAATGAGGGTCCTCATCAAGGTGAGGAGGACAAGTGGAAAGGATGGATAGAGGAAGTGGATTGGGGGGAGGGCGGTCAGAGAGAGGAATCTGCATCATTTTATAAAAATAAAAAACAACAATAGATGGTGGAATTGTTGTCATCGTCAGCATCTGCTGTGAAAGCAATTGCCAGAGTTGACATACTGTACTGTAGTAACACAGAAGATACTGACACACGATACCTGGACAACAGAACCTCACATACTATAGGGGACTGACTGACTGACGGCGGAAGACACAGGATAGCCAGTAGGACCTAGCGTACTTATCACTCTACAAATATACATTCAATACACAATCACTATGTACTGTACATCCCAACAGCATATACGTACAGAGAAAAGGACAGAAGAATGGCATTAAGTTTAGTGAAGAACGCCTGCCAATTCTTACTGCGACTAAAAGCATCAACCTGTATGAATGAGGCATCACTAAATTAATAGTTAGATGTGAAATATTTGCTGTGCATTTTTACATCGTTTACTCATCACACTCCCGGTGTGTAAGGACCGTAACTCTTAAATTCAGTGAGAAATTAACGATGAACCACTCATTATATTATATGTTTTCAAACCTTTTCCTCCTCTGCTCACCTTCTTCACCTCTACATCTCCTCCTTTCTCTCCTCTTTCTCTGCCTCTTCTGCAGGTGAAAGGCAAGTGCACCACAGACCACATCAGCGCCGCTGGGCCCTGGCTGAAGTTCCGTGGCCACCTTGACAACATCTCCAACAACATGCTGATCGGCGCGGTCAACATCGAGAATGACGGCGTCAACAAGATCAAGAACCTGCTTACTGGGGATTACGGAGGTGTGCCAGACGTGGCCCGTCACTACAAGGTGAGTCCCACCAAGCACCTGAACCTTATGGGTCCATTTGGTTCCATTTGTACACTCATCTGAGTTAAATTAACACAAAGGACTTTACTGCATACCTGCATATTCATAAAAAATATAAAAATAGCAGAACTACAAGTACCCAATACATTGCGATATGATGCACTGTGAGCTTGTAGATCGGCTGCTTTTGGCAACAACATTGTTACATGACAAAGCCCGATTTATAATCAGGCTTGAATCTTGATATTTTGATCATTTCTCTCTCTGCCCTTCTCCCACCAATACCTCCTATGATCTCATCTCATGGCCTCCTGCCCCAGGCTAACGGAGTGAACTGGGTGGTAGTTGGAGACGAGAACTATGGAGAGGGTTCCAGCAGAGAGCATGCTGCCCTGGAGCCCAGGCACCTGGGAGGACGTGCCATCATTGTCAAAAGCTTTGCCAGGATTCACGGTGGGTTGGTGGAGGATTTGAAAAATAATCTACATGAACACATCATCACGCGCATAATTCTGTTTGGAGACAGTCCAGTTATCATGTGCAGTTCAGTTATCCTTATTTCCATATTGTTAAAGATGCCTTCTCTTTGAAAGGCAGAGGTAGACGGAGAATACGTAATTTCACTTTGAAACCTCAAATTTATAGTTTTGCTAATGGAGCAATGACCACTATCACTGGCAGTGACAAATATCCCCAGTTCTTGCTTATTTTTCACACAGTGACAGAAGCATTGTCCTTGTTTATGGGAAAATGGGGAGGATTGCATACGGGCAATATGGGCCTTATCCTTATCTTGACACTGTCTGAGAAAGTATCTTAGGAAAGGTTAATCAAGGATATCTTCACCACATACTGTACTTAGTTCTGTGAGTAGATAAGCTTGGTACATTCCGTTTAAAAGTAGGTGATACATTTCAAGGTTTTCAGCATGACCTGGGCTCAAGGAAATCAATTTCACCATTGTTTGCGGACATGGATTTTATGAAGTTTTAATGGAGGCCTCTAAATCATCATGAGACCTGTTGCACAAGAGAATGAGACAGGCCTGGAATCAATAGAATTCTCCCTCTCTCTCACACACACACATTCAGAATGTGTGCATTGTTCTCAATGACCTTGTGTTGCACGTAAATAGAGCCATTCTACTCAAGCAGAGAGCTCTTCTCTGTTTACAAAATGGGAGTTAAATATGAGACATGTCACCAACGTTCCCTGTAGCGTGTGTGGATGCGCAAATGCCCGGGATGTGCCGCGTAAAACAAATCTGTCTAGCGCAGATAGATTTGTGTATTTTAGTTGTCGCTTGGTTCGATTCTTTTGTGTTACTCTGTCTGCCCGCATTGCCAGGACCTACCCTCGCTTTGCATTCGCCATCACACACACACACACACACACACACACACACACACACACACACACACACACACACACACACACACACACACACACACACACACACACACACACACACAGTAAACGGAGACCGCTTTGCTCACATGCAGCTACAGTGTCGGACCATCGGTCGCTGCTAAACGAAAATCACAACAAATGTTTTCCATCACCTCAAAAGTTACCATATCAGCGACTGCAGTTTGAAAATGCAGTTCTACTTCAGTTTTGTCCAACATGCACAAGCGAGGCTGTACCAAAACAAACACTGGCTTCAACATTTGCGTCACATATGTAAAGTGAATGAAAAAGACGGAGGATAGAGCATAGTTTTCTTACTGTAGAACGACAGACATGATTACCCCTAAGCACAGCTGAGCAAAGATTGATTTAAATTACTGGACTCCGGGTACGAATGTAGGAAAAAACTGCTTTATGAAGCTGGACATTCACTTTGTATTATAGTTGACTGTAACCAGAGCCTGTAACTATCTACATCGTCTCCCTCCCTTTATAACCTCTAGTGTTAAAGTTCAATGTTCATATGTAGATGTTATACATTATATTATTTTATCGCAAAATGTATTCTAAACAAAGCCCCTATTTGCACAGTTATTGTTTACATTATTTTATTGTATTCTTTATGTTAATTGACTATATTCTACAGTTTAACATACGGATTCTCAACCTTTTTTAATTTCAAGGACCCCAATTTGATATCAATTAGGCTACTGACCATTTGATATGATTTTTATCTCTGGGACCCCAATCTACATGGTAAAATCCTCAGTGATGCACACATCATATAAATGCATTGTATACGGTACTGTACATTGGCACATACAGTAGTACTGCTGCCTTCTACATATACATAGTCTGCTGGACTGTCTTTTATTCACCATGATCTCAGTTCCCAGCCAGGGCTAACCTTCTTTAGACACATGAGTCATATGTCAGTCTGTCAATGCATTGTTATTTTGGAGTCTCAGAATGTATTGCTTTGGCTCTTAATGTAAGGCATAAACAATTTAAAATGTCTGTGTGAACACAGCAAACATTTATTCCTCTACATGTGTTCACATATAATAATGAATAATACTAATGCATGGACTTGCAAAAACAATATTGTTTTCTTTTTCCTTGTCACTGGCCTATAGTACAATTTATTAAAAGTAGTCCAACTGAAATGACTTCTGTAAATAGATTATAAAGCCATATAACTTTATCATTCTAGAACGCTTGGACAGGTGGTGTCAAAGTATACCCAGGCCAGTGTACATATCAGATGTTGCTCAGTAGTTGCTGAAGTACCGCTCAGAGTGTTTGAGTGTTTGCTCAGACCAATGAGACCAATGAAAATCTGAGGGAACATTGCATGTCACCACTACCCTCCCTACCTGCTTCCTTTTAGTCTTTTATGCCTCTCTATTCTACCATCACTTTTGTCTTAGCTTCCTTTTTCCCTTCCGTTATGTTCTTGTCTCTTTTCCACAGAGACCAACCTGAAGAAGCAGGGCCTGTTGCCTCTGACCTTCACTAACCCCAGCGACTATGATAAGATCCGCCCTGACGACAAGATCTCTATTACTGGACTCAAATCTTTTGCTCCCGGCAAGGTGAGCAGCCTTCAACACCACACACCTCTAATCCTTCTCTCTAAGTCCATGGTTCAATAAAGTACAACATGGCCCAATGTAGCCTTCACTAAAAGCTGTACATACTGTGTACCTCCTGTGTGATTCTCTGCCAAGTTTCCCTTTTGTACGTTATTTCCCTCACCCTGGGTCCAGGTGGGCATAACTAAAATTATACCTTTGAAGAAAAGGAAAGGAATCTGGAATAAATATCCCACAAATCATCTCTGTGTCTCACTTTATTCCTTTAGCCCATGGCGGCAGTGATCAAACACAGTGATGGCAACCAGGAGTCCATCGTTCTAAACCACACCTTCAACGAGACACAGATCGAATGGTTCCAAGCTGGCTCTGCCCTAAACAGAATGAAGGAGCTCCAGTAATTGGATGAGAGCGGAGAGGTGGTGGCCTGAAGGGGCCAATGGAGGGCGGGGCTTTTATGGGGGTTCTAAAGGGGGCGGGGCAGTACCGGAACATAATGTGCCTGGAGACGCTAAAGGGGAGGGGCTTCACAAGGAGGAGCAATAATAATATGAGCTGATGATAGGGAATGGTAGATGGTTGATATATTTTCTAGGTCTGTCTAGGAGACAAGCACCCCAATCAAAAGATGACACACGCACACACGAGCACACACACGTGTGTGCACACACACACACACACACACACACACACACACACACACAATGTCGCTGTACAGAAATGAAAAGCGCACACGTACACACTCACAGATACGAAGATTACTGCGAAAGCGACACCGGTTGGCAAGCAGAGTTATACCAACGTACTACACCCAAACACGCACAAATCCACATCATCACTGGCATCGTTTTTGTCTGCACTCAGCATAAAGTGTCATTGTTCAAGGCAGCATTGGTAATGCTGGCAGCAATCATTGGTTCAGTTCTGATTTGCCAGGCTTTGTTGTTTGAGATTGTAGCATTGTACCACTCTGTTCACTCCTACCTCACGCACGCACGCACACACCTAAACTAGATCACACTCCTTCCATCGGTTTCTGTTCATGCGTGTCTCTGACGTTTTAAGTCACTCCATCCAAAACAGTTCAATAAGCTTTTGAACTTAGTTGTGTGTTGAACAACTCCATTATCACTGGACCTGTCCATAGTTCTACCAAGATGTATAATGTAATTTCTATTTTCGTGGTTTTCTGTACTACCTAATGATAAAGAGTCCTAATGGCCTGTAATTAGCCATCCACTGCCCATGTGGATGTTTACTGTAGGTCCTGACTGGACCTTCTGTTATTGACAACAAGCAAGTAAGTCTCCACATTGTCACTGAATGAGTAATTGGAGTGGAACATCTTGTCTGTAAGAGCTACAAGGCTACCTGAATTAATTTAATGTGTTGTGGTTTCAACATAGTCACATTTCCGTTGCTAAGACTTTTCTAGCATGAAAAGGAAAAGTGTTTTTTGGATTCTGCACAATATTGTCAGTGAAACCATTCCTCCGTGGCCATTAAATGTACTACAGCACCTCTGCATTGGAGGTGTTGCCAGTACACTTCCGTATGGCTCTAAGAAAAAAGGCATTTGAGTGTGGAATTGAATTGGTAATTTTGCTCCAGTTTGTGGTTCACGTCACTCTGAAGCACTTCAGCCAACACTCCAATGTTAGTATGCTCCATTTCCTGCGGCTCTTCCCACGGTCTCTTTCTCTCTCGGCTGTTGCATGACTCTCTGTGCGTACTGTAGGACTGTTGAACCAGAATACAACCGGCTGCTGTGTTTGTGTTGGTCTAGCCATATTGTCTCTTCTATTTATGTTTGTATCCCGTCCATTCATTGGCGCCGATGCATGCTTGATCCTATCAGATCCATGTCTATCTATGTCCCCCATCTGCCTGTTGTCCTGTGCTTGTCCTGTCTCTTTTGGCTATCACCAGGACATTATACCTCTTCACTCCAGTCCTGACTCTGATATAGGGATTTTGTTTTGTGTCACTAATTGTTAATGGGAGATATCGAGGATGTTCATGTTTGTGCTTGACTTGAAATGAATGCGTGTTTGTCAGCTTAGGGTTTGGTCTCTCATCAGTAGCCTCGGGAGAGACCTTGTGTCTTCTTACAAAAACTTAACGCACAATTAAGTGTTCAGACACCTGTACACTAGGTACTGTGTAATATTAGGAAAGTAGTTGTACTGTATGTGTGCTTTGCCATGCTTTATTTTTTTTTTACAGTTATTTTCCCCATTTATCTTTCTCCCAATTTAGTTTACTTCTGCATTCCGGGAGCGCCCCATGCTTTCTTTATCCTTTGCATATACCATCCAATGGTGTGTGTGATAGTCTTTGTGGCTGAGATGTGAAATTGTCAATACATTCGGTACAAAGGCAAATATAAAGATGAACTCTCATTTGGTGTTGACGTTGGCCTACAGTCTTGCCATGACATGCCACTTAAATTATGTTTTCTAATGTTTCCATTTGCACTCGTGGCTGATCGGCGCTACTGTAACCAAGTGTTTTTTAAAGTGTGGTCTGTCCACTGATCACCACATCATGTAAAAAGTCTGCATATCTGTTCCAGTCTCCATTAACTGCTGCAGAATTAAATAGATTCATTTGAATGAAAGACAAATCCCAGAATATATATATAATTAAAAAATCACAGTTTTTGGACCCGTTTGTAAATGGTGTGATATACAGTGTATATATATAGCTTCACTTTGTATAGGGGTGTGTACATACTAAAGAAAATATATATGTAGAAAGAGCGAGAGATGTGCTGTATGCTGCCTGTCTAAATGCAGAGCCTTTCACTCTGCGTGACCCGTTTGTAATATAATGTTGTGATATAGACTCCCATCCTCTTTATTCAATCTTAACCAAGTGGATTTGTGGCTAATGACCTGTCACTCTTCCTTCCCTCAGTTTATTTGGGTTCTCCAAAACAGCTTGACATGAGAATTGTGGGTTAAGAGTGAACAGTGACGTGAGTTGAAAAAATGTGTTCTGGAATTCTGAACACTGTTGTACTGAATGACAAAGTGTCTCTTGGTATGTTGCTGCATGACTGATATTGTGACCGATGTCTAGATATTTTGACAAAGGAGAGGGAGTGTTATTTTTTTATAAAGGTGATACATGAGGTTTTTTTCTTTTCTTTCTTGTTTATGTTCATAAAGTGGTTTCAGATATGATTTTAAAGGGTAGTGGTCCCAGATTAAGATGTTCGTTTTCTGATGGTCGGTCACCGTAAGCTTTATGTGGGGACAGTTATCCATAGAATGTGCTTTTTAAACACATAACAGCTACCTGTTACTTGCTGTAACCTTTTCCTCCACCTTAGCAAGAAAACTCACTTTGCAGATTAAATAAATACATATCTTCAGTTTATTGCAGTAATCGCCACAGATGCCTCAACAAAATTGGTCATGACAAAATCTTCTGGGCCAAAACGTGTGATGTTACAAATTAATTATTTTCCACTAGTTTTGCATTTCTTACGGTTGCTACAATAATATACCTATGTTTATGTGACATTTCAAAATTCACCACATTCAGACATGAACAGGGTATTGTCAGCACATAATTCACTTGAAGCAATGCTGTGAAATATCTTTCTGTTAACTATTGGCTAATACATCATCATCTTTGTCTCTACATTCATAACAGGCACTTGTGAAGCAGTTTGCTGATGTAAAAATAATACGTTGCTGTTCACTGGTTCAAGTCTGTGAGTTTCTCCTAAGCGCTACTGTCAAGTAACAAGTCAAAAAGTTGCTATTGCATTAACATGCATGCCTAGTGTGTTATTTTGCACGCAGGTGTGCTTCATGTGGACAGGATTTCTTGGATGTTTAAATGAACTCTTAAAGATGTATTTGTCTGACAAGGTTCTTTTTTCATGTATCTATGGCAAATAAATGAGAAATGTAATGATTTGAGTCAATCAGCTCAGCTGTTGTAATAGCTTATTAAACAGTATCTGTACTAAATGCCCTTCCATCTATTATTTTAAATGTTGATTGTGTAAATGTAGGTGATTTGAATGCTTGAAGGTTTATAACCTGCAACATAAAATAAATGACAGATCTCAACATATTTCCAATGCAAAATGGTATACATACTTAATAAAGATAAAGCTACATTTCTGAAGTTGATATTGTTTTGTTTTGTTGCTTGTCAGCATTTGCTGTGTTTTAGTAGATACATACAGTACGCACACACTAGTGCGTGTAAAAGTACAATTCTCGAATATTTTATTGGATGGTTGATATGTGTGTACCAGTGTGGAAAGTAACTAAGTACATGTACTCAAGTACTGTACTTAAGGTCAATTTTGAGCTATTTTTTACTTTACTGTAGTATTTCCAATTTTCAGTACTTTTACTTAGACTCCATTACTTCTCAGAAGCAAATATAGTAGGCCTGCTTTAATTTACTCCACTACAATTATTGGACAACTTTAGTTACCAGTTACTTTGTAGATTTAAAATATTATTACAAAACATACATTAACCACTTCAGCCCTATATAGACTTCGGCTATTTGAAAATAGCCGATCTACAAGCTAACAACGAGTCGCGCTGTGAGCTTGTAGATCTATTTTCAAAAGATATTTTGAAAACATGAAATGGAAGATATCTGCATAATTAGTACTTTTACTTTTGGTGCTTTAAGTACATTTTGATGCCAATACTTTTGTACTTTTACTCAAGTAAATTCTGACTTGTACTTGTAATGGAGTATTTCTGCATTGTAGTATCGATAGTTTTACTTAAGTAAAACATTTGAGTACTTTTTCCATCACTGGTGTGTACAGTCAGTAATACAGTGTAAAGAAATCAGATGTAATCCTCATGCCAGCCAGAGAGAGGCAGCAATGCACTAAACGCGCGTCGTTTGCCCTTAAAATCGAAAAGACGAAGAAACTGGTACGCGGTAGTAACTTCCTGTTGCAAATGAATCACACATGTGATGAAGCTGTATGTTGATTTTGTTGAAGATTATTGCAGTTGCAGTTAATTTACTAAGACTAACGTTATCTTAATTGTCAAATGTGTTAATGGTATTTGTGATTTGAACGCAAACAGAAAATGTCTTGAAGATCAGAAAGGAACAACTAAAACGTGACCACAGACAGACCCAGGTAAGCTGTTGTGTACCTACTACCTTCCTACAATGTAGTGTTGTGGAACTAAATAGGCAGATCAGATCAATGCAATGCTATAACAAACAAACGCCATACTGTGCGACACATGTTCAGTGGTGTAACGTAACTAAGCACTTTAGAACTAATTTACTCAAGAACTGTAGGCCTACTTAGATTTTTTTTAGATATTTTGTTTTACTTTACTGGAGTTGATTGATTGATGTACTTTATTTAGTAAGACATGAGAACAACAGCACATGGAAGTACATATTCACAATACAAGGTCTAAACTGGAAAACTCATTAAGCACTGAGCTTGTTTAAGATGAGATCCCCATGCACACAAATCATGATGACATATAAGAGACAGACAGATATACACACTATTATACAGAATGTCATAGAAGTAATAGGAGTATTTCCAGTTTTCAGTACTTTTACTTTTACTTCTACTCCACTACATCTCAGAGGCAAATATTGTACTTTTACTCCACTACAATTATTTTATCGTTACTAGTCACTTTGTAGATTTGTATTAGCTGTAGAATACAACTCTCGTAGACGTATTTATGATTCTGACGTTTTCAATCTACGAGAGTTGTAGGGTTCACCCCCCCCCATGGACAAAGGGACTTTCAGCACTATACCCCGTAGACACTCCAAACATGTACACATTGAAAACGTCAGAATCATAAATACGTCTACGAGAGTTGTATTCTACAGCTAGATTTGTATTATTGTTACAAAACATACATGAACTCGGGGTGCTTTCACACATGTCCCCTTTCAGCCCTCAAAACAAACTTTTTTTTGCACATTATGTGAACACTCCAAATGAACTCAGACCGCTTTGAGACGAACCGTACTGAGTTCGATTCACTTCTCGTCCCTGGTGCGGTTCGCTTTAACATTTAGCAGCAGTGTGAACACAAAGCGCTCCAGGTTCACTTTGCCCTCTGCCCGTTTTAAACCAGAGGCCATGGGTCTTCAACAGGGGGTTCTGGGAACTGTAGGGCATTGGTATATATGAAATCTATGAAAAGTTGAATTTGCAACAGTTGTTTGCAATAGAGTGGGATTTTATGCAATAGAGTGGGGTTCCTTGGCCTGACATTCTTTGAAGACCCCTGCTCTATGCTTGTACGTAGATATGCTCCTTCAGCTATTAACTCATAATTTGTTTACATTTTACAGTACGATGTAGCAATAAAGTGTTCAAAAAGGTTTTGTAGCAATAAAGTATGGTACAAAATCAAAAATGTTAGAAGACAAAACTGCACTGAAGTGCATAGCTATGTACATTAGGAAGTACAGGTACAGCAACGGCCATCTTGTTTCCGGTGAAAACTTCCCATAATAAATCAAAGCAGGTACAGGTGTGAGCTCTATGAAGTACATAATGTGAACAGAAAGAGGACTGAGGCCCCTTCAGGGCTGAAGTGGACCATAAAGAGAACTGAGTTCTCTTTCATGTGAACTTTCATGTGAACACAAACATAACTGAGTCCCTTTTATTTTGTCCCACTTCTTGGTCCACTTGAAGAGGACTCAGTTTGGTTCGTTTTAAACGGGACATTATGTGAAAGCACCATAATTTACTTCAGCCCTATTTAAACTTTGTCTATTTGAAAATGGACGATCTACAACTCGACACGTTGTGAGCTTGTAGATAGTAGCTATTTTCAAAATATTATTTATACATTTTAGACACATGATAACTTGTGAAACAGGACATTCTGCATAATGAGTACTTCTACTTTTGGTATTTTAAATATATTTTGATGCCAATACTTTTATACTTTTACTTGTAACTGAGCATTTCTACATTGCAGTATTGATACTTTTACTTAAGTAAAACATTTGAGTACTTTTTGTTATCTTCTTATCTATAGCTTATCTAGCTATCTTTCGTACTATTTCCCCACTCAGCTGAACCAACCTCATCATGTTCGTGGTTGTAGAAATGGTCGACACGGTCAGGATTCCTCCATGGAATTTCCAACGACAACTCAACGATGCAATAGCAGAAGAGCTTAACAAGAAATTGGCAAACAAGGTAGGTGTGTGTGTGTGTGTGTGTACATTCGCATGTGGTGGCATATTTGCATACAGTTCATATGCTGTCGGGTGGAAACCTCATTTGTCTAAAACAGCAAAACTGTCACTTTTCAGGATTCAGGTTAAAAATAGCTACTTAAATCTACTCAAAATATGGAGATGAGAGGTTTCTGCCAGACAGCAACGACATGTTGTAATCTTTATCCCCAAAGGTGGTCTACAAAGTTGGTCTTTGTATCTGCTTATATGACATCACCAAACTGGAGGACTCCTATATTTTCCCAGGCGATGGGGCATCCCACACTAAAGGTAGGATGGCTAGTGGTGTTTGTCAGTGTTCCTTTTTTGCCCTTATTATTGTGGTATAAGTGCTAATTCTGAAGAATAAATATGAGGAATTTTATTGTGACTATAGGCTTATTTTCACAGATAGTGATTGAAATGAACACGTTTTTTCCATTTCCTGAAACTTAGGTAATATTATTACTGGGTCACTTAATTTGATTGGATGTGGCCTTTCTGTCAGTTCATTTCAGGTATGTTGTATTTCACCCTTTCCTTGACGAGATCCTGGTTGGAAAAATCAAGTACTGCAGTCAGGAGGGAGTTCATGGTAAGTGGCATCCTTGACTGCAAGCAGGTCTGGTTTTGGACAGCGATGGATTTGGTCATAGAGTAACGAAGTCCTGACCAGAGCATGTGAGCGGAGTGGGACGATTTTTAACGTAGCGGGGAGAGGGTTTATAAAAAGGTTGGCACGCTACTCGGAGCGAGGACCGCCTGCCGCTCCAAGCCGCTCCGGTGGGGTCCGCGCACCGCATGTTTGAGCATGCCCGGTCGCACAGACACAGACATCCTGGTCTGAGCGGAGCGTGGAGCGAGAGGTGCGTAAATCAACGTGAGCGACGGAGCGGGGGGGAATCAACATGAGTGGATAGCGAGCGTGACAACAGCCCCCTGGAGCGATGAGCGGCATTTTCCCCCCGCTCCGCTCCGCTCACATGCTCTGCTCACAACACATCGCTGTGAGCTTGTAGTTGTAGATTGGCAAGTTTTGAAATTCTTTGAAAATGTTCGCCTATAATGAATGACATGGCGTACCCGAAATAGGGACATTTCATTACAGTCATTTAGCAGACGCCTTTATCCAAAGCGACTTACAGGGACACCAGGGTGAAGTTTTTTCTCACAGGTAATAGACCTGCATTGCCTATTAGGCTGTCTGCAGTTCTTGCATATAGGTTACTTTATGTTGTGTGTCCTTGATATCTATTCATAACCAAGGTATTAAAAAAAAGGCAAAAACGACTTCCAAAAAGGCTTCCAAAAAACAAAAATACTATTTGAGTAAAGCAATTAAGAGTGGAAAAACACCAGTAACCTCAAACCATGGTTTGTTCCAGAAATCCACTGGAGTCTAAATGAGGGTTTACGCACTGTAAACATTACTTGGCCTGGAGGGACTCGGTGTCCCTCTCTGGTACACGGTGTCCCTCCACTACACCCTTCTGCTACCATCATCACCGCCACAAGTGACCTGAAATCCAGTGGTATAAAGCACTGACTGCACATGATGACCTTTTCTATTTCACAGTGACCATGGGCTTTTTTGACGACATTCTCATCCCGCCAGAGGCACTGCAGCAGCCTGCCAAGTTGTATCCTTCCTGCTTCGTATTTGTCGTAAACACATCATTATAAAAGGGGCCAATTGTCGGTGTTGTACCTCATTTTGCAGTCAAATTGTATGATAAGGCAAGTGTTATTACCAAAGTGGGGTCCGGGGACCCCCAGGGGTCCTTGGCGGGGTACCAGGGGGTCCCCAGCTAAATAAGTGAATATAGCGTTACAATCATTTTAACCACTTTAACCAAATACTTTGGCTATTCAAAAATAGTAGATATACAAGCTCATGTGCCGCATGACAACATTTTTTACTCAAATCTTTGCTTCTGGGGGTCCCTGGAACAATATTTTCAGATGGGCGTCCGTGGCCAAATTCATATAATTTTGGGGGTCCTTGACATGAAAAAGTTTGAGAACCACTGGTTCGTACAATGTACAAGGTCACTTAAATGTAGTTACACCAAAATATCATTGAATGTTACACTACATGAATGTAACAGTTTGTGCAACAGTTTGTTTTACAAGACAAATTTCCAAAAACTATCAATAAATGAACTAGTGAGCTGGATAGCTTTCCTTAAGCGTGACATCAGTGACGAGACAGAGCAGGTGTGGTTGTGGGAGTATGAGACTGACGAGGGCGCTCATGACCTCTACATGGACCAAGGGGAGGACATCCGCTTCCGTGTCACAGACGAGATCTTCTTGGATACATCTCCAACAGGCCCTGCTACCGCCAAGCCGGACGCTCCAGCACAACCGGGACAGTCCACCGCTCCTCCTCCACCAGTGGAGGAGGAGCAGAAGAAAGAGGCCCCATACACTCTCATAGTAAGAACAGACTCTAACATTTTACCTGTTACTTACTGTGTATAGTTTATATTTGACATTTTACCCACTTAATACTTGGTTGACCATATATTTATCTATACTAGTGACTTATATGTTTTCGCTCTACACTAAATATCTTTGCTGAAAATGGCTGAACTACAAGATCACAAGTAAAGATCTGCTATTTTCTGCGATGCTGGTTAAGTGGTTAAATTATTCATCCTAAATAAACACAATGGGGTATAGTAATATAACATAAGATAAACATTGATCCCTGGAGGGAGGCTCGGATGTCGTAGCAGCAACCCGGTTGAAATAAAGGAGAGGCACGGGTAAGAGTAAAGTAAAAAACAAACTAAACAATAAATAGTTGAGCGCTGGCACTAAATATCTTTCCAGTGGGTCGCTGAATGAATGTGTACAGTGTATCAAAAACATATGTTTAGTCTGTCAATAAGGAATCTATGTATAAATATAGGTATCTAATAAGTAACCATCTGGCTCTGTCACACTTTGTTTTTTTTCGTGGGTTTTAGGGCACCATCTCTGAGTCGGGACTGGGGCTCCTATCATGGTGGAACAGCTAACGAATGGAAGCTCTTTTGGAAGCTCTTATTTTTTTTTTTTTTGACAGAACAGTTTGAAGAGACAGCAAAGAAACTGAGTGGGGGTGTAGCAGGTTTCCAGCCAGAATGGAACTGGAGACATTGTAATTGGAATATGTGGTCGACCTACTACCAGGTCAGCTACTGGCCCGCCCCCCTTTGAAGCTCTTTTTATGCAATATCATAGATAGCATGATGGTTGATGGCATGTTGCCATGGATTCCGCACTGTTGATTACGGAGTGTCCTGAACAGAGGAACCTGGAGTTGCGTCACTGGGGCTGCACTGTTTAACTTCATTAATTCAATGTTTAAGAAAGAGAGAGAAGGGTCGTTAGGTTACTGTGTCTTACTACCACTACACCTGCTAACATACCAGTATTTATGATTTGCTCGAGACAGATTCCTCGTTTCCAAACATGCCTCTGAGCTCACGTTGATATGTAAACTTTGCATGCATAATGTGACCAAGAAGTTCACATCAGGCTACATGGCTGGATTTCAAATCAAAATGTTCAGTTAATGCCACACGTGGATAGCTATGAGACTCACTCCACTAAAATGTATATTTTGTTGTACAATTAAAAATGTGACATTT
>NC_139948.1:27225144-27475144 GCF_963454915.1 Gymnoscopelus microlampas
TACGGAAATAACTGATCGATGGTCTGGGATAAAATGAAGAAATCACGCCCACACAGCATGATGAATCACAGACATAATTATGTTGAGATTTCATGGACTTTAATAGCTATTATACATTAAAAGTGTTGGGACATTGTCAGGCTTGAGAGGTTCCTTATAGTAAGCCTTGATGTATCAGTCTGCCTTTTCACCAAAATCAGACATGATTTAATTTCATGCCTACAATGTAATGTTTTGGTCCTCTGGCATTTGTTAGCCAATGGCAATGCGGGATCGTACTGTGACATCAGCAACACACCACTCAAGACAGTGGCAGTAGCGATTTGCAGCGGTTCTGACGTCATGGCACCGTGGTCGCCCTATAGAGTAACCTTGATGATGGCAGAGCAGAGGAGTGGGTCTTATTTGTAGCAGCAAGGCCCAGGGAATGAAAAACAAACCCATGTAATGGGGCCCAAGCTACTGTGCCTCTGCCTCGCCTTCTGCTTTGTGCTTTCTTAATGCTGCCAGGCCCACTTGTGCTATGCCCTCGTGGCACTATACAATACAGTCTTGTCTCTTATAGCCTATTTTCAGATGATGATGATTATAGCCTGAGGTTGCAATGAGCAGTGTTTATTGTCTGTTCTGTGGATTATGAACATCAGCTGGTTAGGGTAAACTGCATTAATGAGGTCTTAAGGCTCACTTTGCCCTTGAACAATGTGGATCAGCTTAACCATTCACCACATTCATAATAGAGAAGATGAGAAATTAATTACAACTCTCATCGTGGTCCGGATCAGTTACTGAAGGGCAGTGCTCATAGATTTGGTGTTTAGCATTCATGGAATACACTGGACACGGTTACTCCTTTTTGCACATGCTGTGTTGGATCATTGCCAAATGAGCCAAAGGGGAATTTCCCTGGGATTCAATGGAAATATTTGTTCTTTTCAGTGTTTCTAAAAAGGCCACTCTGATTGCTGACAGACAATTTTACCTGCTTTGATTTGAGTATTACCACTTTTGTTTACCACTTTTATTACCACTCCATCAGTTGAAATTGAAAACTATATTATGTTCTATATGTGTCCTTTCCCTTGTTCTCTCCCTTCATAGCTCAAAGCCCCCTGACAGACTTGAAGTGACAGCGGTGACCGGGATAATCGGTTGCCTTCTGACAACGGTCGCAGGAAAAGGCGGCCTGACAGAGACGCTAATAGACAGCCAGTGGTGTCAGCGGTTCATCAGCAGCCTGTGAGGAGCAGTGAGTGACATCCGTCAGGGAAAACCAAGCAACAGCACCGCTGTGTTTCACAAATTGTGCAATTGCCCTCAGAGATGGCGGATCCCAGCCTCACGTCACCGTCAGGGACCCCACTGCGCTCTCCCAACTCCTCTCTTTCTCTCTCCTTCCCCTTCCTGAGGGAGGGAAGCCGCGTGTGGGAGGAAGGAGGAGAGCAGCCTCATCATCCTAGGGAGCTCCCCAGTCCGCTGCCTACCAAGCGCACCCGCACGTACTCTGCGTGAGTAAAACCAAGCTTCAGAACTCCCCGTTTAAGAGCCTCATTTATACCTCGTCACATAACGGTGTCACATGTCGAAAAAGAGGGCTGTGTCTTTCCTCCGCCATCGGGAAAGCTCCCTCCTAATTAATTCATTAATTTCTGTCTTTGTGGAAACATTTACATAAATTACCATGGAATATTTTGGCTGCTTTTATCACAACAAAACCCATCATTGCACAGAGAATATTGAAGGCATATATTAAATGGCATATAAGCCATTTATATTACTCCTTCATAAAAGGCTCAGGGTCTAGTGAACTATATAATATTATACATAATCTGTTCAGTGGCGTTTCCGAGGCTTCCGAAGTTCGGATAATATCAAACATCTAATAGTAAAATGTGACACATCTGTATTGGCTATAGCTGGCTGTGGGATCATTTGGAGTATTAGAAGAGTGAACTCCTATTACCATAACAGCGATACATGCGATCGCCTCAACCAACCATAAGACACCTGGACTGGAGAGTTTCATACCTATGACCTGTCAAGTTTATACATTTCTGATTGGGTTCGACTGTCTAGGCCGGAAATCTGACAAATTGTGCCAGAGTAAATACTGCTCAGTCAGAAATGTGTGCTGCGTTCACACTGGCAGATACAAAAATGCAAAGCAGCATATCTGTCACGCAGTTGCTGTTTAACGAGTTTGTTGATGTAATTAAATGTGCGTTGGCAAGCAAGAAAAAATATAAAGGAAAATAAAGCCTGGGGTTTAAAAAGAACTAGCTGACAGAAATAATGTTTTTTTCCCCCCATTACAAGCAGGAATTGTGTGGAGAGCAAAGGTGAATGGAAATGGTTAAACAACACTTTGTTTTGTAGCTGAAGTTGAAGCCAGTTGAAGCCAACTTGGATTTGTAGCTCATCTGTAGTTGCTTTTGTAGCAGCTTCAAACGTTGGATGTACGTAGCTTTGTATCTTCATGACGCTGACTTCCATTAAAAATGAATAGTAGACTGTAGCTTTGTATCTGCCAGTGTGAACACAGCATTACTCTTTGCTCTCTGTTTTTTTTTTCTAAATTTTTATCCCACGATTTTTGTAACCCTATTTTTTACACCCAGTGCCAATTGTCTACATCCTGGGCACTACCTTCCCTCTGCCAACCTAGGGAGGCCAGGGCCGAGCTCATGCCTCCTTCAATGCATGAGAGCCAACTGACCTTCTTGTCACCTGACAGGGGAGAGTTTCCCTGGTTGGACGTAGGGCGTGGAAGGAACACGTTATTCCAACCAGTTCCTTTCCCCTCCATCAGGCTCCATCATGATGGCCAGGGGGAGGCAGTATAGTGACCAGGATTACTGCATGTTTTTGTGAGGGTATCTACCCTAGGGAACACGGGGAGAACATGCAAACTCCACACAGAGAGGCCCTTTTGCCAACCCCACCTAGGGTATGGGCACTGATGATGCGGAGGAGAGAACACGCCCCCAGCGCCCACAGCGTCCCCTGCGGGAATCGAACCCAGAACCTTCTAGCTGTGAGGCGACAGCGATATGCTCTCTGTTCTTTAAATGTGTCAATAAAATGACATGGTGTGCACATTGAAAAACAACAAGATCAGGTTGCAATCATTCAAAGATAGTATTTATTCATATGCTTGTCAAGCTCTCCTTGACATCAAAGCATTCCATCAAATGTCCGGCTCCAGTACGCCTCCCAGTGCATGGCACAGAACAATTGTCCTTACCTTAGGAAAGTTCCGGAAGGTGTTGGGGAGAACGGGTTAGAGAATAGCAGCAAACTCCCATAACAGCTCACCCAGGCCAGAACGGTCTGCTGGATATGACACCCAGAAAATGCTTAGAAATATAACAACAAATTAAGCTGATATATGCTTTATCTGGTGGTGTTTTAAGTAAAAAAAAAAAGGACCTTAAAAATAGTAGAAAAAAAACCACCAAGTAATTAGAAATCTCTTTTATCTATTGTTTGAGAAGTCGAATGTCCTAGTATTATTTCCTGAATGTTTCTAATTTGGTAGTGAAATACATAAGTCATAGTTCAGGCCAGTTGAGTATTTCATTGTTATTGACAATGTTTATCCATACTTTGTAACTTACTCTTTGTCTGTCTGTCGTCCTCTCTCTCTCTGTCTCTCAGTACGGTACGTGCTCATTCAGGACCAGCGTATAAGGGTGTGTGTAAGAACTTCTCCAGGTCGCAGGGTCATGGATTCCTCCGCCCCTCCCACGGTGGGGAGGACGTCTTTGTTCACATCTCAGAGTGAGTCAAAAATATATATTTTTTCTTTCTTACTTTTTACTTCCAATACTTTATAATAACGGACAGGCATGTTTTTAGAAATGTTTGTGCATTTATTAAAAATAAAACCTGCATTATTGCACTAATTTTCATATGGAAACAAATTTTCAATTACAGCATTGAGGGGGAGTATGTCCCGGTAGAAGGTGACGAGGTCACGTACAAAGTGAGCCGGGTCCCACCCAAGAACCTGAAGGTGCAGGCGGTGGAGGTCAAGATCACACATCTCAAGTCCGGGACGAAACACGAGACCTGGTCTGGTCAGATATTCAGCTCCTAGGCCTCACTTGTAGGCCTACCAGGTCACACTGGGTTCATTACCCACTTAGCAGATCTACAAGCCCACCACGCATTGTGATGCTACGCGTTGTGAGCTTGTAGATTGGCTATTTTCGGGAAGTAAAAAAAAGTTAATCTTTGAAAATAGGGCATAAGTTGTTATGGGACTACTGGGGTCATGTTGGGGTTTGGCCTGGGGGGTGGGGGGGGTGGGGGGGTGGCATGAAGGTGAGCAAGAGCTGAGGAGGAAAGAGTCAGATTACGCAGTAGCACCTCGAACTTATTTTCATTTAGCTACTGTTAGACACAGTCTTTTACCACGTCTGATTGTTCCATTGCAGTCAAATTGGAGGTGAAGCCACATTCCATGGTGATTGGATGATTGAAAATATCAGATTTGAGAGGGGAGTATAAATCAGAACCAACAAGAGACTCAGAGGTTTACGTGGGGAAGTGTTTGTACGTGTGACTTTCCTAGAGATGGACCCCACATAGCCTGACATGATGCTTACAGAGCATGATACTGTACTGTAATGTTGCTCAGCCATTATGATGCAGTTATTCCAAACATAGTTTGACCACAGTAAGTGCAAGTTAGGCTGAGAAGAATGTGTTGGTCAAATTAACGGTGCTGATAAATGTATCAGCACCGTTAAAATTATTACTCCTATATGTACAGCCAAGTAGTTGCACACTTGATTATGTAACTGAAATAGATTTAAAGCCTACAGGATTGGTGTACGCATGGGTGAGATGAGTTGTCTTATCCCTACATTGATCAATTGTTTTTTTTTTCCCAGTAGGGTGCTGAGCTGAAAATCACAACTCAAAATAAAGTAAGCATAAAAGAACAAGTAGTGGAGGGAATCATGGCTGAAGAGATTTGATGTTGATGTGTTGTTGGAAAGAGGAGAAGAGCAGCTCGTTTAGTGATGGCATGCTGACAATGTTTGGTGCAGTACTTTTTGACTGGCTTTGGTTTGGGACCCAAATGATATCTTAGGCATGAAGTTGTCTTCTAGTATCTTAGACACCACAGTGTTCTCCTAAATACATTATTGCTTGTGACCCTGACAGAAGGTCTTGCGACCTAATTTTGGGTTCCAATTCTCCAGTTGAAAAGGCACTGTCTTAGAGGACAAGAAGTAGAACTGATTATGATAAGATGGAAAGGGTAAGGTTTTGAAGGATTGGAGATGAGTTAGAGTAAGTGTTTTAGAAATGTAGTTGTAAGTCTATGTCAGAAAGAGCAAGTGTGAAGGGAAACTGAGATTGAATAAGGCAAAACACCAAGCATAGATGTTTGAAAACCTATTTATTTGACTGTGAATTGAAAAGCGAATATAAGTATTTTCCAGAGAAATGCATAAACGTGTCTGTATTTTCTCTTTTTGTTTTGTTTTTGATTATTTATGTTATTTATTTATTCAATGATTTATTTAGATTTTTATGTTACATGAGATTGCTATCTTTACATTTTGGGTAATATAGTCCACTGAGTGCACTGAATTTGTTTTGAACTTTTACAGAGGATAACCCCTGATTTCTAGTTGTTTTCGCGTAGGTGTTGCACCGAAAATAACAGACCTACAATCTCACACAGCACATCGCTCTGCAACACATTGTGAGCTTGTAAATCGATTATTTTCAGTGCACAACACCAGCGTACAACTAAGTATGAATTACCCTTAACTGCCACATGTTTCGAGTTCAATTTCTCGTCCTGTTTCAAAAGTCTTGTTTCAAAAGGTTTCAAGCCATGAATTGCTAAAAGAAAAAACTTTCTAAACCATTTTCTATTGTTAGAGAAACAATATATCTATCTGTGTGATTTCTTGAGCATAGTGTGACAGTGAACCACATAATGACATAGTTGATGCCGATAGAGTAATTTGTTGTCACTGAAATGTTATTTGTAGTTATTTTATGTTAGCCTGGTATATACTTTACTGTATGCCAGTTTCTACTGTAGCTACTGTATATCATACATTTCTATACATCTTGTCTATCTGTCAATCTCACTGCCTGGATTTGTTCAACATGAGATGTTGTGTAAAATTAGAATACCAATTCATTTCTGTCACGTCAAAGAGCACTTTCTTTTGTGGAAAAGCCACCATGGTGGTTTTTGCCATTACTTATCGAGCCTTGAAAGAACATTAAAGCATTTTATGATTCACACATTATGTGTCTTAATTGCTATGCAATTAACCTGTGTAAGCGATGGATGAAGATATGGACCAAGAGGAAAGATTGGTGTTTTCTTAGACAATAATGTAGTAGTAGTAGTAGTAATTAATAATAATGTGCCTAGAGTGACATTTTGTTACGTTTCAGTACGGTAGGTATAGTAGGTATAGGTGATATGGCTTTAAAGTAACGCAGTATTTTAATGTTCATATACAAAAAACATCTTAAAAAAGCATTTATATAATTTATGACCAACCAAACAAACCATGAATCGATTATGTCAAATAAATATTAGGTTCTATTTGAACAAAGGAATCGGTTGTCACAGTCTTCATGAATATAGTTTTAGTGGTGGTTGGAATGAAAAGACCTTCTCCTAAGACCTTGCAGAGGTTTATTTTGGACCCTAAGAGAATGGATTCAGTTTTACCCAGGTGTAATGATAGTTTGCTATCAGCGAGCCAGGTGTAGATTTTACCGAGTTCAGAGCTGAGTTTCGACCTGCAATTTGTCCTTGTCCGAGACCAGGAGAGCAGAGTCATCCGCGAACAAGAACAAATTGCAATCACAAGCTGATGTCATGTCTTTTACATATATTAGGAACAGTAAAGGCCCTAGTATGCTTCCTTACGGAACTCCACAGCTCACTGGGAGGGGGGAACAGGGTTCCGTTCACCTCCACCACCTGTCCTCTCCCCTCCAGAGAACTCTACTGCTTAATTATATCAAACAAATGACTTAAGAATGTTATAAAAGTTACATTATAACGAAAATTGTGTTATTATACACTCTACAATTGCAATGAAAAAAATTAAAGCAAAGTGTGCAGGTATACAGACCAAATGTGTTACACCCTTTATTTTAATAAATCACATGTATCATAATTCATTACATCACAAAAAAGGGGCACCATTGGGCCATATATATTCAGTAAAATCATATAAAAGAGTTGTATTAAAATGAATTGACACAACATCACACAAAATACAACAATCTTTCTCAAAACATTTCAAAACAAGGTGATTCTCACAATTATGCAATATTATGATGACCAATCATATAATACTTTACAAAAATGACCACCAATGATGATCCTTCATCGCTTCAGTGTTAGGAGTGTCATATTTCCCATAATCCTGCTATCTGTGCACCTCACTCAGGCAGATCATCAAATTAAAGTTTTATAATGATCAATTAGTCACAAAGCCACAAATTCCTCATAGCCATAACAAAAGGTCATTCATTTTGATATAACTTATGTGAAAACATTTACAGTTTCTACACATTGTAATATGAATATATATTATTGCATACAGTATTTATGAATCGTAAATGATGTAATTAATAAATCACATGATTAACACTGTGAATAGGAAATCAATAGTGGTTGATAATTGTAGATAAAATCCTGAAATTGAGCCACAACAAACAATTCCATGGGTTCACCAGTATTAAAGTATTGGGCAGTGACATAGAGTATCTAAAAAAAACATTTGTTCTAGATTAAAGAAAAAGTATTTTGTTGACCTAGGCACAATAATATCATTCATTGGTTGAAACTGATTAATGGGACTTGTCTTGAATAAATAAATCATCAGTTCAGTTCAGTCCAATTTCGCATTGAAACCCTCTGAGTCTGGTGTGCAGTAGAAGCAAGAGACGAGAGAGAAAATCTACATTTACTCTCATTTTGTAGCAGCAATCTATCCATGCCTTTTGGATGATCAAAACACAGATGGCAGTGTTGGTGTTTCAGGGTAAACCATTTTAAAATGATATGCAGCTCTGAGTGGTATAAAGAAAATGAAGTAGGCCTAACTGGAATGATTCATACAATGTGTCAGAAAAGGCCAAGATATGTCAAGCTTCATTAGCCTTATTTTCAATATGGACACAAAGCATAAAGTAAATGGTTCAGATGTTTCATCTCACTGTACAAATGTACATTTGTCTGTCTGTTACTCTCTGTCCTGTAGTGTTTAACAACACTAGTCACATGCAACCTTCATGGCATGTAAGTTCCCATTCATATTAAAAAAACAAGCAGGTACATGACATTGTTTTATAGCAATACTATAGCTCTTTACAGTATTAACCTCCAACAAAGTAAAACATACACAAATAAATTGTTTCCCCAAGTTTCTGTCACTTTAAAAAATACTGGGATGCTCTTGTCAATAATAACTGGCTTTTCCCTCCATTAACATCCAAACATACAGTCTGCCTGGTAGACCAGTCAAAAGGAATTAGTGAGGTGATCCCTCTGAGATTCTGCTCCAGGTTTCTTCCTGGCAGTTTTTGCGTGCTACAGACAGTCTAAGAGTATGGACCTGCTCTATATAAAAAAATCCATGAGACAACTTGTTATGATTTGGCGCTATATAAATAACATTTACTTGACTTGGTGCTTTTAAATGTCCAGCGAGGACACTATGTGATTGGCCAGTCTTCGCTTTGACTGGCAGTTCTGCCTTGGTGCCTTGGCAAATGCCAGGATGAAACTCATTGTCTCCCCTATACATAGTACCGTAATACAGTCACGCCCCTACCAGGAACCCCTCTGAGGCTATACATTTATGGAAGGATGATTGTTATTGCTTAAACATCTAACCTTATAATTTTGTGGGACATAAAATGCTATATAGTTGTTAAAAAGGTTACATAGTGCTGCTTTAACAATGTGTAAATTTGTTTACAAAAAATCAGTAGTATTATCATTATTTTAACATTGAATCTCCCCTTCACTGCCTCAGCACCTCAAGGTGCTGTGTTGTACAACGTGCACTGACCACAAGAGGTCATAAGAACACAATGGCTCTTTTGGACCGCAAAGGGTAACCTTCCATAACCTGAAACTTTCCAGAACCCATGAAATTCTGTGACGATTCCATTATAACCAGAACCACACCTGATGGGCGGGGTAAAAAATAGACGACCTACAAGCTGTGCACTTGTATATCAGCTATTTTTGAGTATAAGCTCTCAGTTCTGCGTTTCCAGAACTCAGGGTTGGTACCACCTCCTGAGCATGGCCCAAATTAGGTTGTGAGAACCTTATCTGAAACCCAGCCACAGCGGTATGGAAACAAATCCAGAACCTGTGAAATACTTCTCATTGCACAGCACGGTTGCCTTAGTTCTTGTAGTGGAAAAGAGCCATGAGACAGAGGGGAGCTTGCTCAATCAAGACTCGTTCGGTGGAGCATCAAAGAAAAGCTCTCGACAAAGCCTTGCTGTATCTTCTGGGGAGTAGACTGTGAACCCGATCGTCCGTGGGTCATTGAAAATTTCATAATCATTTCCACCCTAGGAGAAGAAATTAAGTGAGACAATAGAATAATCAGGTAGGATAATCATTTCTACCCTAGGAGAAGAAATTAAGTGAGACAATAGAATAATCAGGTAGGACGTAATGCTGTTTTAGGTGACAGTACTGTACTTTTGTTTTACAGCTTGCGCACAAAAACACCTATAAATGTCTTTATGTAAATGTTCTACTGTGGACATGAACACCGGTTAGATCATTCTATCTCTCCTGCTTTGTAAAAGAAGTCAATGACACAAACGGCAACATTCTTTCTGCCAAGGGTCAGCTCCTCTGAGCTAAGCCCATGACCTTTCACCTTCTGAATGGCCCTGCAAAACATTCCACAAAACCTGTGTTATCTCCAGGGTTGCATTGCTCATGGGACGGCCTTGCACACCGTGAAGGAACCTATTTGACCAGGAGCGCGCGCAGGTACACGCATAGATTTAAAACGACTTTAAATTCATACCTCAACAAAGTTTACAAAGGCTCCCGACTCACACCAGGTGCATTAACATAGGAATGAGCCAAGATGCATATTAATTGTCCATTGAGTGACCTGTAGTGTAGGTGTTAAGCGACGTGCGCGTCACGTAATTAAAATAGAGTGCAACCACGTTCCAATTCAGCATTGCAACACTGGTTATCTCTGTTACTAAACTCCTTGGAAAGGTTTCATCACTTATCCTTGTCAACACGTCCACAGCACCCCAATATCTATTTCTAGCCCTCTTTATCACTGCTCTATACTTATAATATACTCTCTCTCTCTCTCTCTCTCTCTCTCTCTCTATCTCTCTTTTGACCAAATTGTGTGCCCAACATAGGAACTCAAGGGTTAATGGGTAACATGCATTTTTTATTAAATTGTTCAAATGTGATATAAAAACAAAAACAAATCAGACATATCAGACAGCCTACATTTCTCAAAAGGAAATGCATGTATTTAATTCTGTCTGACTAGAAGCGGGGATAAAACATATCACTACCGGTGCTAATAAATTAATGGGGGATAGCAAAAGCAGAGGCATGGATCACCCCATCAAATCAAACCTTGGTACTATCTATCACCTACAGTACCAGTTAAATTTGAACTTCTCCTACAAGAGCTTAATTTAAAATTGAAACAGCTTGATTTAATCTAGGAAAATAATAGTATACACCTATAGATTTACATAATCTGCTTTAACCTCTAATAATCCATTCAAGTATAGCCATTGTTTTCATTGCATTGTAATTTAGCTTTAATAAACATTCCCTTTACTTACAAATGAGGTCTCATTGCCAAAGAAGTAGATAGTGTCCAGGCCTTCCCTCTCTAATGCCTCCAGACACAGCCTCTTGTCCCAGCCCTCAGGGAAGACATCAAAACTGATGAGACCACCTAAGCAAACAGGCAGAAAATTGGATGGAGAGGGGTAGTTCACATCAGCAAAACTTAAAAGATTAAGCCTAAAACGGAGTTTACATTGTGCTATTCCAATGGTCTTGAACAGTTATGTCAGTTATGTCTATCTATGGTGACCACATTTACAATACAACATCTATCTATGGTGACCACATTTACAATACAACATACGGTACATCTGCATGGTACAGAGCTGGAGAACAAAGTGTTTTCCATTCCCTGTGTGCAGTGACTGTGATCTGATGTTCAGGCATTTTAATTGTTTGTCCAACAGTATTATTATGGTGAGAATTGACCTTCTTTGCAGACAGCCAGGTGGTGGAAACAACACTCTACACTCAAACCTGCATCCTTATTCTGGGCATGTCATTATAGGTGAAAATGTTCCAAATGTTCCAAAATGTTCATAAATAAATAAATAAAGAGGAATAAAAGCAGATATACAGGCTCATAATGTCACATCATAGATCTGCTTTTTTTTGGGCTATAATATATATTTTATGCAAGCATACCTGCATCATCTCATTTAGTCACTTATTTAAGTCTTTCTTTTTGGTGTCATTTTTTTGGTGGCTAATTTATACTTATTTTTGTAGAACGAAAAGTCAGCATAGCGATAGTTCATGTTGGCATGAAAGGCAGGAGGTTTATATTCTACGTTCACTCTCCCCGAACCCCCCCATTCATTCGCTAACAAGCTAATTCATTCGTACTCCCACAAGTCAGTACATTCAACCTCACGCCATTCTCATTCGCTACAAGCAAACTCACTCACGCCCTCATTCCCACAGCGGTTCATTTAAGCAGCCTCTGTTCTCTGTTCACTCTACGTGCTTCACTGTCTCAGCTGGTTGTACAGCTGTGGTTTTCAAATTCCCTCCACCTCCCCGGCCTCCTCCCTATGGAATTTAGTTCATATTGTTATAGGTTGATTCTGTGTATTGTTCTGTGGTTCTATGGATGGTACTATGATTCTTTGTATTGTACTGTGGTTCTATGGATTGTACTATGATATGTGGTTGTTTAATTATGCATTGAAGGTTCAATGTTATGTTTATGTAAAACTATATTTTATGCTCAGCTCTGGGGGGTTTGTGATTTCAAATCTGTAGTCCTGCTTGCGCAGGTAATCTGTAATAGCACATGAGCAGAGTCACATCGCCAAATCTGAATGCAATATCATTGCAGTAAATGGTTAATATTGCTGTAACTGTAATGTTTATATGCAATATATGGTGATGGTTAATAAATGGTATTGGTTATTCCTGAGCTGAAATGTCTAAATGAAATAGGCTTTAGCGTAAGGTCCACTCCTAAAGGCCAGTCCACACCAATGATTCGTGACACAAACTCCTTGCAACATGCAACTACTTGCAACCATTATCCCCAATGGCAGTTGCAAGGAGTTGCATTGGTGTGGACTGGCCTTAAAACAGTTTTGTTGCAGTTGCATTGGTGTCGCCTTTACACACAATAATAATTAGATCGCTTAATTGCCACATAATATTCACGTTCTGTGTGGATGTTCTCATGACACAAACAGCAGTTCAATTAAATGTGAATTAATTGTACAAATACACGTTCCCAGGTGTAAGTTACCTTTAGGCAAAATTATGGTGTTATATGTGTTTTAACTGTATTATACATTTAATACATGCATAATACAGTTGTTTATCTATAGTAACTGGGTTTTTGTTCACAATGATAGAAGCTTGGATTTATATAGACATTGTAATGTATGCGTTGTACGTTAATGGTAATGTAATGTGAAAAATCACACTAAACAGTTCAATATTTCACCCCACCATCCCCCGCCTTGCTTTTTGAAAAGGAGCAGTTTAGATTCTACTTCATCCCCATCCCCCTTTAAACTGAACTCCACAACTAAATAGCCAAGCACAAAGTGTTACAGCTGATGACAATCCAGCCAATGAGATGTTGTGTTCCCCTCACACACCCCTGACATACCCCTCCGTCTGCTTTACTACCACTCTTTCCTTTGCTGACCCTGTGACCCATCCCCCGCTGCATCTGCAGACGTGTTTCATTATGGTGACCCGATGTCCCGGTTTGGCCGGGATTGTCCCAGTTTCAAGCTGGATGTCAAGAGTCCTGACAAATATCTCTAACACACAAAAACGTCCAGGTTTTCAACATTCACTAGTACTAATTGTACATGGATGTTTATGAGGTTTTGTTCTGTTGAAAGGTGCAGTCACTAGGTCTGCTAAGAGCTAAAATAATTGTAGCCCATCCTGGCGAAAACACCAGGTGAAAAGAAAAAATCACACCCTGTGTGAAGGAAGCGGTGCCTTTGGGGCGGGGCTTAAACAGTTCGTCCCTATTGGTGGTCTGAGTCGACTTACCAAATTTGTACTTGGTAGCATGCTGCAAACTGGAATGATGGCTGTTTAAAGCCCAGCCAATGGGCAGACAGAGGGGGCGGGGCTTAAGTAATTACAGTTCGTCCCTATTGCTGGTTTTAGTCCATGTACAAAATTTGTACTCCGTAGCATGCTGCGAACTTGAGTTATGGCTGTTTGAAGGCCAGCCAATGGGAAGACAGAGGGGGCGGGGCTTCAGCAATTCATGCTGGTCCCTATTGGTGGTCTAAGTCCACATACCAAATGTGGACTTGGTGGCATGCTGCAAACTGGAGTTATAGCTGTTTAAAATCCCGTGCTCATCCCGTGCTCATACGGGCGCTGGGGGTCCCTGGACCCCTCTTTGATAACGTCAGCAAGTCATGCGCCTCGCTATTGGTGGTGTAAGTCCACATACCAAATTTGGACTTGGTGGCAGGCTTCAAACTGGAGTTATAGCTGTTTTAAATCCCGTGCCCTAAACGGGCGGACGGACATAGCATACGCGGGGGGTCCCTGGACCCCGCTTTGATAACTTCAGCAATTCATGCTCGTCCCTATTGGTGGTGTAAGTCCACATACCAAATTTGGACTTGGTGGCAGGCTTCAAACTGGAGTTATAGCTGTTTAAAATCCCGTGCCCTAAACGGGCGGACTGACATAGCATACGCGGGGGGTCCCTGGACCCCGCTTTGATAACTTCAGCGATTCATGCTCGTCCCTATTGGTGGTGTAAGTCCACATACCAAATTTGGACTTGGTGGCAGGCTTCAAACTGGAGTTATAGCTGTTTAAAATCCCGTGCCCTAAACGGGCGGACGGACATAACATACGCGGGGGGTCCCTGGACCCCTCTTTGCTAACTTCAGCAAGTCATGCTCGTCCCTATTGGTGGTCTAAGTCCACATACCATATTTGGACTTGGTGGCATGCTGCAATCTGGAGTTATAGCTGTGTAAAATCCCGTGCTCATCATCCCGTGCTGATACGGACGGACGGACATACGGACAAAGTCAAGCTTAGAGCGGTTGGCACCGCTAAAAATAGAAATAAATAAAAAATGTCAGAAATTGTCAAAAGTAGCAAAAACAGCAGATCTATAAGCTCACATTATGTCGCATTGCGATGCATTGTGATCTTGTAGATTGCCTATTGTCTCTGTTTTTGAAGATTTAAGATATAAGTGATTAAGAATCCTGGTTTGAGTTTTTGAAAATATGGTCACCCTATGTTTTATACACAACCACCAAATGATGGGGCAAATAGATGAGTTGAAGCCAGGGAAACCATGTCATTTGCAGACTATTTTTCTTGTTTATTTTTTCTCGTCAATAAGTTTAAAAGTTAAGGTAAGTTAAAGTTCAGTTTCCCTGGTTTAACAATGGCTTAAATAAGGGGGAAACAGCACAAAAAGGAACCAGTGTGAAAAGCAGTGTCAAGAATAAGCAATGAATGAAAACTTTGTTTGTGAAACTTGTATATCAGAGCAGAGATTAGCAATATCAGTCATTGCTGCAGATACAGGCTGCAGAAGGCAAACACATAAAACCTGCCCTGCACACACACTCACTGTCACAGAGAACAGTGCAAACAGCAATATCCGCGGAGCTTGCTCTTCTGCAGCCAATTCTCCCCTCACGTCCCACCTCAGCAAACTAAAGTGTGCCTGTGTATATGCCTGTATGACAACGCATTCATTTTGTAGATTTGTGATTTCTCTGTGCAGTATGCATGTGTGTGTCTCTGCGTATGTCTCAGTTGTTATATCTGAGAATCAGTATCACACACATAATCAAATACAATTCCGAATGCATCCATTTGTAACTCTGAGAGCGTACAAATGTAACCAAATAGACCTGTACACTCTCAGAGTTAAATTAACACTGAGGATTAACACTGAGGACACTGTGTATAGCCTGCCGGAGGCCGCACATAATGTATTGTACTCTGTTTAATGATACTTCCCGTTCTGCTACGAGCCAAGAGCCAATTAGCAAGGAGACGCATGAGATGAAACAGACTAGTCCGTTTTGTGCACAGCAGCTTGTCTGTCTGAACTGTGTACAGTTTCACAAGGCATTAACAGAACCTCTCACCTCGCTGCACCAGTGAGCAAACACCAAGTATGTGATTAACCAAAAGAAAACATCTTACTCTCTGCTCCTACAGTACGTTCACGACAGGGAAGGGAAGCAGTGCGTGTGTGTGCATGCGGTCCATGCATGTTTCCTCATGGATAAATGAACACTGAGGATGTTTACTGTGTGCGTGTGTGTTCCAATGTCCACAACAACATGTCCTCTTTACACTTCAGTAACTATGAGGTAGTTGAGTCTTATTCTTATTATAGACAGATAACGTACAACAAACAAAGTCTTTGTAGAACAACCGAGATAACAGAGCAGTATTGGGGAGATAAACTGATACACCGTAAGACAAGGAGTCCCAGTTTGGATGTTTCATTCCGTATAAACGGATGTAATAATGTCCGAGAGAGCATTCTTTATCTTGATTATCGATAAGAAAGCGATTTGGCTAGGTGAAAATTACAACCAAATATTGCTGCCATTGCTAAAGTCCCCATAATTAGAGCGTGACCGGTGCCCGGCGTTGTGTCCGATGCTGATCTCTATTTTAAATATAAATTTCACACATGAACTAAACTTTTTAAAACGTTTTAGAAGTCTGGCGGTTGAGGCACCAAAATAATGTATATTGTCAAGCCAAATGGCCGATATATCGGCCAAACCAATATATCTGTCGGGCTCTACGCATATGGTTGTATACAGTAGTAGTTACTAGGAAGTGCTGTCAGATCATTTTGTTCTTCTACAGAGGTCCAAACACAAGCATAAAAACAAAACAAAATAAAGAAGGAAAGATAGTTAACTTTCTTCCTTACCACAAGAAACCAATATAGCCGCCAGTTCCATTTCGCGGGAATGATCAGTATGGTTAGAATGCATCTTTTCCCTGTCAAAATACTTTACTGAAACCAACTGAAACTCTGTAGTAGACTATAATGACATGTTATGGTAATTTGGCATGACTGCTGAAGAACATTCACACACTTTGGAGAAGGAAACTACATAAACTGAAGATATCAATAGCATATGTAAACGGTACATTATACAACTTGAACTTAAGCCCTATTTCATACTTTCACAAATGTTTTGTTAATAGCTGATCTACAAGCTCACATCATGACACATTACGATATGTTGAGAGCTTGTAGATGTGCTGTTTTTTTGCATATTGAGATGCTCAAAAAAGGGACACCAGGTTGAAAATGGTTAAGATGATTCCCACTGTCCAGCAGTAACATATTTCACTCTATTGAGAGAGAACCCCATTCTGCCAACTACTGTAGCTAGTCGAACTAAAGCGCTAGATGCTTGTGTCCTTTGAGTTAGCAGTGTCGTCCAGTGACTACAAATTCAGACAGACCTCAGTAAGGAATTATGTCCTTCTTTTGTTCCATTTCCCAGGAAACACACATTCATCTATGCCAGCTGACTGTGGGGAACAAGACTCACCTCTTGTGAAGCGTAGTCCCTTCCCAGCAAACTCCTCTTGTAGTGCACTAACAAACTTCTCTCTGATTTTCTCTTTCTGTAGGGACATGGCATGGACATGGCCTCTTTATGTTAATTTATACCTTGTCACAAGAAAAATGGTATGACGTTATGGCAATGGTAGTACTGTAATGAAAACAATCATTGATTGTAACGTCATTTCATCACATACTGTATTTTATCCGTTAATGCCCTTTGTATATTTTTTTCTCACCGTTGGTTGAGATAACCCAAATTTAAATGTGATATGTACTATTGTGAACCAAAATTAAATTAGAATAAATTTACAGCAAATTTACATCTGAAGAGTTAAAGCTCTATCCTTCATCAGGCCACAATCCTTCTCCCTGTCGCATGGCTCTGTGAAACTTCAATGGGCTCCCTGTTAAGCTCTCTTGAAAGCACAACATTGTTTTGACTTTTCCCTGTGTCTAATTCAAACTCAGTCAGTGCATACACTTTGCCTATCTAACAGACACACACACACACACACACACACACACACACACACACACACACACACACACACACACACTGACTGATAACTCACTCATTTCATTGAAATAACGAGAGAAGATCCCTTCCAGTATCAGTAAAGGGACACTATCATGATTTTCAACATTATTTCTGGAAATGTGTTGAATGGTTAATATTCTATTAGCATGTTCCATAGACCATTTGGGCGTGCCAGGCCGGTTCTTGTCTGTGAAATGGGAATATTATGGGGAAAAAAACAAGAAAGGCCTAAACAGACTCTGTCATGGATTGTATTGTAAATATTGTATATTATAGAACAGTGGTCCTTGAGGGGGTTCCAGGTGGTCCCTAGCTAAATGATGGAGAGTTGGTAACCAAATGGACCCTTAAAGATCTTTAACTCTTGAGAGTCTAAAATAAACCAAATGGACCCTTACGGGGTCCATTTGGTTCATTTGGTTCCTTACGGGGTCCATTTGGTTTCATTTTACGTTCGCAAGACTTAAATTGATGTTAAACATCTGCATTACTTAATTTACTTATTTAAGTAAGAATAATTGTTATTTTGATCAGCGTTTGCCTGTTATCTCTCCTATGGTACCACATCAATACAGCATCATACAAAATATTCTAAGTCTTGGGTCTGAGGGGCTAAATCTCATCAAATAGTGGTCCGTGGCTCAAATGCCGAATAAATAATGGACCTTGATATGAAAAGGGTTGAAAACCACTGCTATAGACTATGATAAACATCGCAATTAAATGAAATGCATATCAAAAGCATGACAGTGTCCCTTTAAGCAAAGGAACAGTGGCGTAATAACTAGCAAGGATTCACCGCTGGAACTTTACCTTGTCAATTTCGGAGAATTCAATTCGCTCTTCAAGTGTGCAGCTCCGGCCAATGGGTGAAATGTTCAGCATACCATTGCGGAACTCAATGAAGGTGCCCCTGGGAGAAAGAACAGGAACGTCATTTAACAATCTATAACTAGGATTTGGTCACATCAGTATGCCAGTCCCAGTAAAGCTTAATTTATGCTCCATAGCATGGTGTTGATCTCCAAGAAGATCTGATCTACAAGCTAACAACACATAGTGATGTGACATGTTGGTAGCTTGTATGTCTGCTGTTTTTATGGTGTATGAATTAAGCCTGATGTTGACTGAAAGCAATTTATGCTTTATTTCAGACCGAGATGAGAGGGGGGATCATATGGCAGTAAAGTGCCTCAGGTCAGATTTGACCCAGCCAGCTGCGGGAAGGACTATGGCCATACGTGGTCGTGGTATATGCTCTTATGCTCTCGCCTTGCTTGTTAAATGTTTATCAATTAAAAACAAGCCCTTTTGCACACCAGAGCGACAGGTGCGTAAGAGAGGAACAAACTAGGGCCAAGAAATTGAGCAGAAAAACAACATGTCACACACTGTCACTGTCAAATGACCAAAAAAAAAAAAAAAAAAAAAAAAATATATATATATATATATATATATATATATATATATATATATCCCTGATTTTTGGCATTTGAGGACGTGTGGGACTTTTTTTCAGGCAAAATGTTTGTCATTGCAACAAAGAAACATTCCCAAATGCCTGTTGTGTGTTGTCCTGGTGGCTCAACCAGTTAGTATGCGTAACATTACTACAGACAGAATCAAAACATTGTGAATTTAGCTGGTGGCCCCACCTCCCTGGTGGCATTGATGCATCATTCCTGGCTGTGAGTGATGAGTGTCAGGCCAAGAGAGTGCCTGGGGCCTCTGGGAGAGCTACTGTACACGTGCATTTGGAAATAGGTCAAAGGTGCATGCATGTATTGTACAGTATACAGTCTGTGTGGGCGTGACCTCGTCTGTGATCAGTGTTGTGTTCATGTGTGCATAGGCAAGTGAATGTTTATACATTTCTGTCTGTCTATCGTGAGTATGGGAGTGTTTTACAGTATTATGCTGTATTTATTATTATATTTTTCACAATACAATTAAAACATCTCTTATTTAGCCATGCAACTGCAATTCATAGGAAGCTGACACAAAATAATTTCACCCACACCTTTATATTCCTGGTGTAAACTTGTGATGTGACAATAAACTTCACACTGTCTATACATGCATTATGTGTCTTATGAGTGCAGACATACCTTTTCTTAGGCAGTTTGATGAGCCCCATATAGCTGAGACAGAAGTTGATGAGGTCTTGTAGAAGCTCCTCTCCTATCTGGTTCTGAATGGCCTGCCGAGATGAAAGTAATAAATACCACAGGAACAAAGAGGTGAAGTGGTACAAATGGCTTTTTTCTTTCATACAGTCTTCCATCTAACCAAGCATTAAAACATCTATTGTTTACATTCATTGAGAAAAGATGAGGTCATGTAAGGTAAACTGCAATGTCAGTGTACTCATTAACCCATTTAGACCTGGAACACATATACGCTGTCATACCTTTCAAGCCGGGAACGCCTCTGTTTTTTTTCCCAGACAATTTAGGTCAGGATTTAGAAGGCGTTTTTAGAATCGGCCTCAGGTCTAAATAAGTAATTATCTCTTTTATCTGAGTCTGGGTAACGGTCAACACCCATGGAAATGTAAATTGGCAAAACAAAACAAACACAAGTGCCTTTATGTGCACACTCACATGCTTTGAGATGAGTTTCCCATCTTTGTATTGTACTGTGCCATTCTCAGCAAATACATAGTCAAACTTGTGTATCACTGCAAGACAGAACATGAGGCAATTTAGTTACATAGACAGTAACACAGATCCACCCTGATTATCTAGTGCTCCAAGAACAACAAAGTAGGCTGATCTATTTTTTACAACAGACATCATAAGGTGATAACAGTGCAACCCAGAATGCTGGCCTGCTATATCTGTCTCATGGGATTATGCTTCGTAACAGATTACAGAGTAACACTACCTGGAATAGGCATGTTTAATCTGCATGACCTTCACACTCACTTCGGCTTTCTGTTAATTGGTCAATGGGCCTATATTGCCCTTGTGCATAATGCATAGGAATATCAGCATTACTGTTACATTTGTAAGTGTTGTAATTTATGCTCATACAGTACAGAGTGGCACATAGCAAATGTTACTGTCCACAGGAAGTTCATACAATATTATGGGTACTTCATTTAGTATTGCATACTTTGATGTCATTTTTGGCATCTTTTGCGTCCCTAGCCAATCATGTGTCTCACAGAGTATCAGTCTTAGTTGGCACTAGTTTAGCCTAATATTGACAGGTGGGTTTTGGTGCCCAGCCAGCTGTATTTGATGGCAGGTGGAACTTTGAGGGGTCAAGGATGATGGTGTGTAGTGTTATTGTAAGCAGGTGAGTAAACAAGCTCAGGACATTAGGGTCCCTGTGTGAGCAACAGAAGTCAGTTACGATGACGTAGGTTAACTGTGTTGACTAGGTTCTTGAACATAAATAGACATGAACAGAGGACCCTAAATTACAGTTGAGAAATCTGATGGTCTGAGGGGAAGTCTCAATTATGACGAAAGAAAACAGAGACGAGTAATGACGTCTTGCTGTGTCAGAGCAGGATGACAATAATGACTGATCTAATTACAAGAGCCTCCAGATATTTCCCTTTCTGAAGTCTGATGTTTGGACTCTCTCTGTGTCTATCTATAGTGAATGTATACTAGCCACGTGATCGGTGTATCAGTGCATAATGTTAAGTACTTGGGACACTTGAGTCTGCGTTTCTCTCATGACTCATTGCATGTTATCTTCTCTCCCAGCTTTCCTGTCACACTGGCCTATGAACCCCAGATAACATTCAAATACAGTATACATTCATTTATGTGAATTCAGTTATGCGCTGCAGTATAATTTAAACATACTGTACAGGCTTTTCTTATGTAGGATAGAGAAGCCTAATGGGGAAGTGACACAGTGATTTATCACGCAGTTGCCATTTTTCACTTACTTAATGCAGTACTGAGGGGTATTCCTACCCTGAATATTAAGTAAGAGCTAAATGTATTAGCCTAGCTGGGCTAATACAAATAAGAGCAGTACTCACCATCATCGCCCTCCCCAAGCTGTTCTGCAATCTTGGAATAGTCTGACCCGCCCACTATCCCAATCCTCACTTTCTTCCTCAGACTCTGGAAAAACTCATCCAACTGTGGGTGAATCTTCTGTTGAGGGGAAACACAAAGAGGCAGAGATGATGACTGGCAACAAAACATTTTCAAAAGTTCAATCCCCAGCACCTGATGGACGGTGTATTGCCATATAGTGAGCTAGCTACTGCATGAATTGCATGATGTAATAAGAATATAATTGCAAAGACACAACAGAAACCATGACAGAGATTAAAGAGATGTGTTCATGATCGTTTCATACATATTTCATGTTCAGACAGAAAACATTTGTCTGAACTCAGTGTTGGTTGTCATTAGTGATAAAAGAGAACAGCAACAACCGTAATTGTTTTTAGAGTTGCATTGCAACTGTCAATTACCTTCTTAGTGATTATTCAATTGATTACTTTTCAATTAATCAAATAATTGATAATGGCTTTTTTATATATATATTTTTCAATCATGTCAATCATCAATCATACTTTGTTTACATAGGATCACAAAGGAAAGTCCCAGGACTTTTTTGTGTTATCGTTTAAGCCTAAGTACAGTTTTACTGTACCTCCGTGCTGTTTACATTTTTGACTAATAAAGTATTCAAGCAATCAATCAATCAATCAATGTTTATACTTTGATTAACTGGTTCAACCCTAATTGTTTTGGTCATTACTCATTACAATAGACATAAGAAAAGAAAAAGACAATAGAGTGCAAGTGTTTCAGTACTACTTTCATTGTGGCTGTAAGAATACCACAGCTCACAAAAGGGAAGCTGCATTATGTAATACGTCAGTGGGTTCAGAGAATGTACAATACGCAGGCTTCTGTGTCAAAACGAAGCAACCAATGGCTGCTCAGACACACATCCTAAATACTTACTTTACGTTATATACAGTCCGCACGTGCACACTCACTCGCTCGCGCACGCACACGCACACACACACACACACACACACACACACACACACACACACACACACACACACACACACACACCAGTTCTTTCTTTCTCCTCAATGGAAATAATAAGTATTGGACATTGTTGTGTTTCATCCTCAATTGCTTTTAACCAACATATGTTAGTATGATTTGTGGGTTATGCAATCCAAATAATTATGAAAAAAGTCATATTGGGTAAGAGTTATTGCTTGTAGAGTTCAGTTATCTGATCTGGACCATGAGTGTTAAGTAGCCTACCTTTAACATCTAAGAACATTGAAGAAAGTGAAATAGCCTATTGTGTCGGCCAGTGGTTCTCAAAGTGGATTCCAGGGACTCTCTGGGTTCCTTAGGGCGTTCTAATGCTAAATTGACCCTTACAAGTCTGTAACTCTGTGGACCCTAACAGGTCCTGGCCATTACTCCATTTGTATACTGCCAGAGTTAAGGGGACACCTTGACATTTAAAAGTTTGAGAACCATTGGTGTAGGCAGTAGGCACGGAAAACAAATATGTAGCCTACTACATTAACAATGTTGATGTTTTTGTCTGAGTCTATGAGAGGACTGTGCACTGGTTCTGGCTAATCAATAGTCAAGTAGGCCTACTACAGAAACTATGTCTAATAGGCTCTATTCACAGCAGCCATATCATCACTTCCTTCCCAATGATACTAACGAAGGCTCTGTTCCATTTAGTGTAGCACAGTGGTTTCCACGACCCCCATAACTCTGAGAGTGTACAAATGTACACTCTCATTCTCACTCTCACTCTCATTTGTACACTCTCAGAGTTACACACCTGTAAGGGGCCATTTGGAAGGGGCCATTTGTAGACCCACTGGTGTAACAGTGTTTCCAGTGGGCCAACATGCACAATATCAGCACCCTGACTCTGTTTGACCAGAGTGGAACAGAGCATTCATTAGTATCATTGGTAACACCTGTGAATGTCTTCACTATATGCCTGCTGTGAATAGAGCCTATTCATGTTTCGTGTGTGAGCCACGCGGCTGTGAAGTTGTGTTTATAAACAGCTAGGAAAAGACACCTGACACCACAGGTTTGATTCATCAGGAACACTTGTGTAGCCTACACACTATTATAAGGATACACGCGCACATCTCGTGCGTGTTAGCTCCGAAGAGGATATTTTGTCATGATTTAACAGTAGGCCTATGAATGAAACATGTTGGTAAAATATCATATTGAATTTAGTTTAAGAGAACACGGTGTTCCAATTAAAGATGTTAGCTATAGTGCCTCAAAAACTGTTGGATCTCGAAGGGATTGAGAGACGATCCAATCCAACTAATCAATCATTGAAAGGTAAGATCGGATGAATGCAAGTATTGAAAGAGAATAGTTTTTACATTTAGAACACTGTGTTACTGTCTGTCACCCAATACATTACGTTTATATGGACGGACGCTATTATTGTGTTACACAACAGGGATTGTTGCATCTCTTCTCTCGTAGACAGGCAGCTAACGAAACATATCGCGCATGCTAACATGTTGACAATCCCACTTAAATGGAATACATTGTTTTTTATATGAATTGATTAAAAGATAACAGGTTGATTTGCTTGCAAGTACAAGCATTGATTATATGTCTTACCTCTCTTGGAGGTGTGAGAGTGCCATCCACGTCAAACAGGCATAGGATGTTTCTGTCTGTTGAAAAGCCATTTGATTCCATTTCTACTTATTATCTCATTAGAAAAAAATAGCAATAAAACCGCCTTGATTAAGAGTGTCCTCCTTAATATAAACAAACAAACACAAATAATCACAGCAGGAAAAAAAGGAAGAAAGAAAGAAAAATAAGTAAAAACGATGCTTCAAGATCTTGTAGATAGTGAAATAAATATTACAGCCTGCCGTTTGTTTGTTTGTTTTTTCAGGTCACATCCAACGATTCTCGTACAGCAGTTTCGGTGTGACTTGTCTCTCAACCATTCATTTCACATGGCTGTGTTTCTGTTGCAATGCTGTAACCCCAGACTAGAGGACACTGCACACAGCCTATCTCATCTCACAAGCCGTGACGTTCCGAAGTGGGCGTAGACTTGGCACGTAAACATTGGAGCCATACAGGGCCTACTCGGACCCATTTTTATGGGTCATGAGTAAATATTTTGTTTCCTACATAAAAAAAATCAAAAAATCAATGGTGGGTCCTCTGTTCATGTCTATTTATGTTCAAGAACCTAGTCAACACAGTTAACCTACGTCATCGTAACTGACTTCTGTTGCTCACACAGGGACCCTAATGTCCTGAGCTTGTTTACTCACCTGCTTACAATAACACTACACACCAATTTAATATACACATTTAAAGAAATCTAAGAAATTCCATTAATTTTATCTACAAGCTCTTGTAGATCTGCTATTTTCACTAGTGTGGGTCCCAGCGACCTTATCTGTCATTTGTGAGAGGAAACCAGATGGTGGTCAGATAGGTAACACACTTCCCAAAACTCACACAGACAAAATACAAATTGTTGTGGGTTAGGGTTACTAGGTTATAATAACGCTATATAGAATAATCTAATAGTCTATTAAATATATATATACTACAGACACCCCCAACATGCATATTTGTATTTCCTAATGTTGCACCAACCCTGAGTCTAATAATCAATTACCTTTCATGCATGCATTAAGGTTGTGCAGCCACTTACTAACTGTTGAATATACAACAATATTTGTAGACCATCTGTAGGATATGTTAATATATTACTACCACATCTGCAGGGGTTGCAGGTGGTCTCTCTACTCTTCCATTGAGAAATGTAGACCCTGGTGTCTGAACTGTTTCACATGTAGCCCTACTTGAAGCTCATAAGCCCAATATCTCCCCTGACCAAGGCAGGGGGGTTCCTTCTGGGATGAGGGGTAGATATTTGGTTTCCCATGTGTGTAACAAGGGTTTGAATCCTGGGTAGTTCCTATGACCGTGACCGCTCTCCATCAGTAGCTTTAAAATACTCTCCAGGCCTGTGAGTGTCTGACCTTTGACTTCAAGGCAAACCTTTCTTAATTCTTAATTGATTCATTTTAGTGTCAAATGAGGCATTTGCTCTAATAGGGGACATTGATAGTGCAGGTGTGAAATGGTGCAGCAGCCATATTACGCACCCGGAATAATGCAACTTTGAGAAGGATGGCGGGTATAATGCACATGCGCAAATAAATTCTCTACTACACCATGTGTTCCACAAGAGGGCAGGCTGGAAAAAGAAATTGGTTCCCTGGCTGTAAGAATATCTCTGTCCCTTACAATCTGAACACTATTTTTAGAACCAAACTAATCTTTTCCTAACCTTTAACCTTTTGGTTAAAGAGTAAGTCATAGCAAATAACCGTAGAAGGAAATGCTAATAGTGCTGAATCACACACCCTGAAGAGACACACTCACCGCCTTAATTTTCAATTCAATTCAATTCAATGTTATTAAAGTGTCAAATCACAACAAGTTGTCTCAAGACACTTTACATGTAGAGAAGAGACCCGACAGTCCCACCCTGAGCAAGCAATTTTGCGACAGTGGCAACGAAAAACTCCCCCTTAACTGGAAGAAACGTCAGGCAGACCCTAGGCTCTAGGCTGGGGGCCTTCTGCCTCGACCGTGTCGGGGGGAAAGAAGAGAGAGAGAGGGAGAGACAGAGGAGAGACAGAAAGAGATACAAGTAGTAACAATAACAATAGTAGCAAATATAATAGTGTAAGATAGTATATGATAATATAACATAGTACAACAATAATGTGTATACAGTATATAATGGTATAATATAAGAATGTTAAGATAATATACAGTATAGTGTAGTGGTATAGTGTAATGTAGTAGAAATCCACGGTCGTGCTCCATGGAGAGGCCCGGTCCGCAGTCACAGTCTTGAGCCGCAGCTGGGGGTCTGTAGTGACAGTCCATGGAACTGCGACGTGGGAGATAAAAGAAACTCCGGGGAGCGGGTCCCCGGGTGTAGAATTAGTGGCAGGCCTTACTAGAGCGAGAATCCGTACAGTGTTAATTATGATTGTACCAGTGGGACACAAACCCACACAACCAAAAGGGAGGACAAGAAGGGAGAGAAGCGAGAGGAGAGAAGAGAGAGGGGGGGGAGGTGGGGAGGGAGATGGGAGAGAGGATGACTATAGGGTGACTGAGTTTATACATTTATCATAGAGAAAGGTTTTGAATCTAGTCTTAAATATACAGAGTGTGTCTGCTTCACGGACTGAGACTGGGAGAAGGTTCCACAGCTGAGGTGCCTGAAACTTAAATGCTCTGGCCTCCTGTTCTAGCTTTTTTGGGGTTTCCTGGAGCCGTAAGCATTTTTTCATACTGTGGACGCAATGGTGTTCTGGCTGGTTTATAGGGCTCGTTTGTTCTGCTTTATTGAGAGTTCTTTGAGATACACTGGTGCCTGTCCATTGAGAGCCTTGTATGTGAGGAGGAGAACCTTAAACTCTATTCTGTATTTAACCGGGAGCCAGTGCAAAGAGGCCAATGAAGGAGTGATATGATCTCTTCTTCTGGTTCCTGTCAGTATGCGTGCAGCCACATTCTGGACTAGCTGCACTACTAGGCTATTTAGGGACTTACTTGGGCAGCCTGATCATAAAGCATTGCAATAGTCCAGCCTAGAAGTAACAAATGCGTGAAGAAGTTTTTCTGCATCATTTTGGGACAGAATGTGCCTAACGTTTGCAATATTACGCAGGTGAAAAAAGGCAGTTCTTGAAATTTGTTTTATGTGGGACTGAAAGGAAATTTCTTGGTCATTTCTTAATCTACCTCTAACTGGCTAATGCGTGTTGGACTTCCCTTTGTCCCTACAGTGTATGGCTTATTTGGTCAAAGAACTGATGGGTTCTTTTGTTGCCCAGTATCCAGTGTATGAGTCCTGCAGACGTGGCAAACAAAACCCAACTCTATATGTGTTTATCTGTTTGATGAGGTCTTTTGTTTTGATTTAGAAGGCAGAGCATGTAGTTCAGTCCTGTACTGTCTGCCTGGAAGGGCCATTTTAAATTGTGTACAAATTCCATCATACAATACAATTCAGTGCCCGCCAGGGTGCCTGTACTGTAAATGAGTGAACCCATTGACACCTGTTGGAAAACACCTGTTGTGAGTGAAATTACTGAATAGGTGTGGATGGATGTGGTGTAACATGCTTGAGGGCACGTCACATATGCACAAATTGAATATTCTGTTCACTTCCATTCTATTTGAGCAAAGGGGCGAACACGGTAAAACCTTCACGTCTAGTGCCAAAGTAAATTTGCCTTGTTTGTGTGTGTGTAGTGACACTGTACTATAGGCCACTTTAGGCACATTTAGCCACATTTTGGCCTGTAACTCTTGAATTGTAGGTCTACAATTAAAATTGTCTTTCCCTTGGATGATGTCACAACTCCCCATATACTGTGTAGGTCACACCCATTTCCACCTAACTAGATTTTCTGCCATTTTGCGTTCTCTTCAAAACATTTTATTTTCTACTACTGCTACAGATGTTGTGCAAAACTCACACAAATCGCTATCTCTGTAGTCATACGATAAACATGTATCATTCACATTTTTCATATTCCATTCCGATTGGCTCTATTTTACATTAAAAAAGACAAAAATCACGTAAGCATCATCCGATCGGCACCAAATTTGAATCACACATTGAGGGGCCAAGAACATTTCTATTGTTGTTCGATGTCATGTTTGTGTCCAGACACTCAAAGTCTTCTGGCCCTACAAACAGGGTTTTGCTATACTCCGATTGGCTATAATTGCATTCCAAAATTTGTGGGAAGGGTCTATTTAACAACATGTTGAGGGGCCTCTATACACCACACCCCCAAAACCACTTTCACTTCTGCCCATGAAAGGCACCACAAATGCGAAACGTATACTGTATCGTCTGTATGATGTCATATAAATGCTATTTCCCCACACAGCTTCCTCGGGTCCTGATGGCTGCAACCCATGACTTACACAGCGCTGGCCTGGCAACCCAGGTTGGCGGAGATATGCGCTCCGCGGAGCACCCCTTTCGAGTTGGATTTACCCTTTAAAGGTATAGTAAACAGTTACAAATATTAATGTTCTTTCATCATTAATTTTCATTAATTTTGAATCAGCCCTGAGATCTATTTGTATAAAATAACTGATAACAGCTTTTAGGGTTTGCTTTAGAAATAAACAGATACCAGTGCTTATCACACCTCTCAGACAGAGAGGATAAGCCTGCGTGTACAATGATGGGTACCATAACTGTCACCAGTGACCCATCTTAGGGCAGAATGGTACACAGTGGCAATCCTATAAATAATGTCACCATAATTTAAAACTGAGAGAAAAGTGGCTTCAATAAAAAAAAAAAAGATTATCAATGTGAAATTTAAATTATAGTTTATTGTAAAGCTCCCTATCGTAAAGCCACTTGCAGAGCTTATGGATATATTAAGTGTCACATGACATTCTGAAGTTTATTAGCCACACATAGAGAATGTAGGCTATACAGCACAGATTACAGGAAGATATGTGAGTCATCAGAATTAGGCAAGATAGTAAAACATGACTAACAAGCAGACTACAATTGTACTTCCAACAGTGACATCCTGTGTCCTTAAGGGGCCTGCAGTATCTTGATAAAGGAGCACATGGCATCAGAATAACATATCTATGCTTAAATAGCTTAGAGTAAGTAAATATAGACCAGATCGCAATGTTTGAACAAAGAGGTATTTCCAGGTAGACTGTCTATGGACGTTTTAACAATATAAAATAAAGAGTTCAGAACATGTCTAGTTTGTCAACCTGTGTACATTGGATGGACAGACGGGGGCAAAAACATAGTCTCTCTCGGCCATGCCTTCGGCCTGTCGGAGAAGAAAAGTAAAAATGTATCCAAAAAGTAAGAAAATAAAAGGCAGACTACAACTCGTCTACAATTCTCAGGCTCAGAGATGACCTAACGACTACCTCCCATTACACATGTGGCCTCCATGCTCCGCCCGTAGGTGGACTCAGTTGTTTCAGTTGTAGTTTCAGTTGTTTCATTTCCTAATGTAGTATTATCCTGCTGCATTTGTTATTGTGACTCACCAGTGCACAAATCATACATAGAAAGCCATTTCATTTATTTTTGAAAAAGGGTAATAAAATAAAAGGTAAAAGCTATTCCAAATGAATGTACAAATGAAGCAAGTCAAAGGACACACACTTCCCTTCAAAGTTTCCAGAACTCTGATAAGCTGTCAATAAACAGAGGGTTGACGTAATTGACTGGGTCAGTATTGCTGCAGTATTCTTTTTTAAATCTAGGTCTACAATTTAACAGCAATCATAAATCAAACCTACCTGGGCCAGTGGTTCATATTCAGCAACAATAGCACTATAAAACACAGTAATAGCATCATAATGCAACACACCACAGTAAAAAGCAGGGTGTTTTTCTCTTTTCTTTTTTTAAAAATACAGAAATAAATATTTGATAGAGGGCAATAATTATTTTTGGCTAGTCAAAAGAACAAGATAGTGTGTCAGACTCCTTTTTTCTGTTTCTGGGTTGTTGAGTTGCCCTCAATAGCTTACTATAAGTCATAAAGATTGTCTTTATCAAGATTAACCTCTCAGCATTTGCGCATGCGGTCTCCTAATAATGGGGTCTAATATGGAGAGTAAGGTAACAGAGGGCAGATAGTGACTAATCATACACTGAATAATCACTAGCTGTTGGAAAGATAAACGTGTCTCCTCGTCTGACTTTAGCATGACTCTACTTAAAAAGTTCCAATCCAATAAGCCAAGGTCTTTAGCACACTGCAATGAAAGGGCCCTGACACAATTACTATAGATAGATGAATGGTGGCCAAATACCATGCGTTTAACATTCTTGTTAGCTATCAGATACTGCCGATCCTCAGCTCAGAATTAAGTAATTGAGAGTGCGAAAATATGTTAATTTATAAAAGTATACAACCCCAGTGGAGAGGCGAAGCCAGTGCCAGAAATGGTGCTATAGTCTCCTTTTAAACTGGACCACTTAAGAACAATTTTATTCTTGACGTACGATTGTGCCGCATGGGGAAAATAGACGATCTACATGCTCACGTGTCACATCGTATTGTGTGCTTGTGGGTCAGCTATTTATTTTTTTAGGTTGTAGGTGGTTAAACAGGGTAAACTGCTTCAGCTTTACACAGCAGAATATGAATTGAATTAATGTCCAATTGGACACTTACAGCTTCAATTCAAGAGGCCTTACATATGCTACTCTATTTCTTTCTCCCATGCTAAATATTTCCTTCAGAACATTCAGCAAAAACAAAAGCACATTCAGCAAACATTTGGCAAAAATAGAAGATCTAAAAGCTAAGGCGTCACGTTGCAATGCGTTTTGAACTTTGCACATTGAAGTATATAGGGTTTAAGTGTATAAGAGGAGGAATCAAGCATTACATCTAGGTGTGTATCAATAAACAACATATGGAACAAGGTTAGAGCCAAGACAGATGAGGCACGGAGTCCATATGGACCATTAAAGTGTACAAACACAAATTAACATAATGAGACCATGTTTTAGGATGTAAGGATTTACAGCTTTGATGTACAGGATATCGAGGCTGTAAAGGCTGCACTCTCTCTCACGCATGCCCGCACGCACGCACACTCACTCACACAGTGTGAGAGCACAGAAAGTTATTTTGATTTAGGGTCACAATTAAGAAGAGATTCAAGTTGGGGTTAGATTAGGCCTTTAGGAGTCAGGTTTAGGTTTAGGGTAAGGTGAAGGTTAGGGTTAATTTTAGGGTTAGGGATAGGGATTTTGAGGTTACGGATCACGATTAGGATACACTTTTGACATCCTCACAAAAGATACTAAAACGTGTGTGTGCGTGCGTGCGTGCGTGCGTGCGTGCGTGCGTGCGTGCGTGCGTGCGTGCGTGTGTGTGCGCGGGTGGTGGTGGTGGTGGGATGCTCTGTAGGGTGAATTACTGAAGGCCTCCATCAAAACCATTTCCTTATCTATTTTTTCACTCTGTGGAAAGTGTTCAGCCGGTTCATCAGACTTACAATAACACTCCTAACAGTGTCATAGCATTAATGTTACTTCTCACTGTCCAAACTGCCAGCAATTGGCTTTAAAGAGACAATAAAACCCATTGTTGTGTCCCTTTCAACACGTTAGTGTTTCCTGCATCTGATAATCGCCTAGGGTGTGTTGAAACGGAAGCACTATGCAACACCATGGTGTGTCTAAATGGCTTGGTCTCCCAAGTCAACCGTGCTCTCATAATATCAGAGCCATTCTGTGGCATGTATGTTTACTCAAGACATTTACAACCCTGCTAGGATGGTGACAAACCTAACAAGGGTTCCATGTAAGTGTTCTGATTCCAAAACACACCGGAACACCCTGAGTGTAAATATAACATAAACATAACGTTCAGTACCATCACAGAAAAATCTATTTGTACTTTACTATGTATACTGCGAGCTTGTATATGAGAGAGTAGGGTGGTGTCATGTTAAAGGATTAGAAGATTTCAGATGTAGTCCATGACTAGACAGCTGTATATTAGCTATACATTATAGTGACTGAGTATTAGGTTGGACCTAACCATAAAGTTATCACACATGACATGAGAACATGTGTGATAATGGAGCACTTGAAATTTTATTATTTGGGGAGTTTAACAGAAAGTAGATATATAACTTAATAAGAAGTTGGGTTTTCTCAGTGGAGTGCTAGACCCAAAGTCCAGTATACACATCAAAATAAGGAATTTAAAAAATCCCAAAAAGGGTAGCACATCCAAAGTTTCAATTAAATGGAGGACAAAGTACTCACATTTCCACTTTATTTATTGGACACACCAATAAATGAACACTTACGCGTTTCAGCTATGAGCCTTCCTTCCTCCGGCAAAATCTGATTATCCACCTTGTCAGACTGTGTGAGTGGAATTTCTGACACTGCCAGAACTTGCTATGATGGTGTGGAATGGCTCATAGATGGCCATACCTAACCCTGTCACACTTAATGACCCGTTTATGCTATGATATGGTAATTTAATCTAGGAAGGCACTAAGACTGTCGATACTGTACATTGTATGTTCACATTTTGAGCCCCCAGTGTTTTTCACTTTTGCAGTAGCGCAGCTCCGAATCTGTTCTTGAGAGATTAGGCAAAAACAAAGGACAATTTAAAACTATTATCTGCGCCAACATTTATTTTTATTAATTTATTTTATTTTATTATTTCGGTTGTGGTTGTATATTCACTGAATGAATTACACATATTATAAACAGCAGCAAAAGCTTTGAAATAAAGTACCATTATTAAAATGAGGAAAAGAAGGGTGGCCTAAGGGTGTTGCAAGAGGAAAGGCCATGCAATCTGCCTATATTATGAGATATCTTGTGTGCAAAGTTGACATTTTGGCCTAAGGGTGGTAGAGGAAAGGTCATTGGGTCACTGAAATGGTTTTGGTTTGTCCTCAGGTGAGCATGAATGCGCTCAGCAAATTCCATGGTAATCCAGCCGTTTGGTTTTGAGATATCTTGTTAGCAAGGCAAAACAATTGGTCTACTTTGGGGTTTGGGATCTCTGCCATTGGCCATGGAAGGCCTATCTCACAGAATGAAGGGACGGTGGTATATGAGTGGCCGGCTGAGACTTTTATTGACTTAATCTAACCTGCTTTTATAACAGACAATATTTATCAGTGCCACACAAAGCCTACACCTTTATGGCCGTATTGTGACCTTTGCTCCTGTCACATTGTAGCTTTACCTTCTCTTTGGAAATCGAGTCTTTGTGACACTCTAGAATGAAAGAGTGAATAGAACATAAGGGGGTAGTATTGATTCCTTTGTCTCCGCATGAGATAATTTATTCTTGTTCGTTGTTCCTATGCAAGTTGCAATCTATGTTCAGGCTGTGTTTGGTTTGTACCTAGTCTGTCTATCTGCTGGTTAACATTTATTCACCATTGTAGTTGTTATTGGAGAGGGGTTCCAGTTTAGTTACCAATCTTATATTCAAGTGACAATCAACTGCAAACTTTACTGTCAAATCAAAACGTATTAATAAGTACTAAGGTATACAAAGGTATTGATGGTCTACCCATTCCGTTTATGATAGATATTTGATATTTGTTATAAGTGTCAATTTCCAATCTACAAAATGTGAGTCTAATCCCCCCCCCCCCCCTTCGAAACACACACAGGCTGTCAGTTGACAGTTGTTCATTAACGCGTGGAGGACAAGTACTGTAGACGAGCTTTTCCAAGCTGGAGGCAAAGCTGTTGATCTTATGCTTTCTATAAAGGACCAAACCGAGTTGAAGATTTTTGTATTCAGTCTTTGTCCTCTAACCAAGGAGGATTGGATCAAACACTCTAAAAAGAGTATTTAATTCTACCTGTGTGGGCGCTGGAGAGTGTCGCGAGTGACTGCCTTCTGCTGGGACATTGAAAATGCTGATTAGTTCTGCTTTTACAGAGAATCCTCTTTGGAACTAACTTCTCCTAAGGGGGTCAATGTACATAATGGAATTCAACCTTCTTTCCTACCTCCCATTTTTGGAGATCTGATCACAGCGTTGGAATTCATTTGACATTATCAACAGATTGTTATGTTGTTGAGAAAACCCAATATCTCAATCTTGATAATGTTCAACATACACTGTTTACCATTTGGGGTTTTGATTGCAGCGGCCGTTGCCTTTGAGATGCTGGACGACTGCCGTGAGCGTCCGTACACCATGAACGTTGTTCTGTTGGAGGACAACACTGAGTGGAGTCTGAATTATGTGAAAGCGGCTGTTCAGCAAGCAATTGAAAAGGACAGGAAACTGAATGAAGAAGCAGGTAGAGCAGTGCTTCTCAAACTTTTTCATGTCAAGGACCCCAAATTGATATGTATTTGGCCACGGACCCCCATCTGAAAAGGTTTTGTGCCAGGGACCCCCTCAGAGGAGAAGATTTGTGTAAAAAAAAATCTAAATTGTTCAATTTTTAAAATATTTTTTGAATAGCCAACATTTAAATGGATAAAACGATTATGATTCTATATTAACTACTTTTCCTGGGGACCCCATGGAACCCCCCCAAAGACCCCTGGGGGTCCTCAGACCCCACTTTGAGAACCACTGAGGTAGAGAATAATGATGTGATGAATGGCTTTAGCTCTTGGCATGTGACTGTAATTGTGATTGTTCTTTTGGTAGGCTACAAAGAATGTACAAACCGCTGAATAATGGACCACATGGTTTGAATCTTTAATGACAATAATTGTGTTAATAGGGAGAAGAAGTAGAGTTAATAGGAAGAAAAGATAGAATTAGGCCATTTTAAAAAACTGTTTTACATTGGAGAAGTAAGACAAATTTCCAGTACAGGGGACAGTAAAATCATTGTACTCTAATCTTGAGAACACGATTAATGAGGTCATTTTTCACTGCAGATCAACCAGTTCAATTTGCACTACTGATTAATGAGAATTTTTCTTTAATAAATTAATGCGTAAATAATACTGTGTCATACTACAGTGTCACACAAAAGTAGCCGTACAAGCTCACAATGCATCACATCTGCTATTTTTGCTATTTTAGATTTCATTATTTTGCAAAAGTGAAAGTGTTTAAGTGTTTTATAAATTTTGATCCAATGAAAAGTATAAGAGCTTATGAGTAAATAATATAACTACATTGGATCCATTTGAACACAAGTTGTTTTATTTTGGAAAGTAACGGTTTAGGACATACTGTACACGATTTCCACCCGACAGCGACGATATCTATCAATAGTTCTGATATTTTAATTTTCCTTTCTCTTTCTCGAGGTTTGAACTTCACGTTAACAGCCAGCTACCATGGGTTCAACACCACGCTATACAGACGCAGAGGCTGTGGGAGCAGCTCGTGTGAGGGGGTGGAGATACTCAAGAAGTTACATGTATGTGTGCACGTATAGTCTCTTTCCCACACAGCACCCTCACTGTTAATTGAACAAATATAACCTAAATGATTTGGTCACATTTGTACAGCCTCAGAGTTACAAGAGGATTTTTACTGTGTATCTACCTATCTATTATGTTCCTAATGACCAGCATGAGATGGAAATGGTGTTTGTCAGGTCTCTCATAGTTGACCTTATGTCATTATAGAATGCTTTATTACGTGTTATGATTATTGTTATAAAGCATTATGAGCATGAATGAGTTCTTATAACTATAAGTATACAGTGTTATAATACAGATTATAATACATTATACGTATGTTTATAATGCATCATAGACATGGGATGCATGGCAAGTGTTACCCAATTGTCTAATATTCAGGGTAAAATCAACGCTCCAGATTTGGCTAATGAAAATAGACACAGAAAAGTGTATTAGACAGGGTGTTACTCAACTTTTTAAACCATTACTCTGCCTATAGCAGAAGAAGATTAGACAATGTACAATGCCAACTATTCGATAGTATAGTGGAGTAACCACAATGTCTTCTGCAGAAAGAAGGTGAAATTGGCTGTGTCATGCTGGGGCCGTCCTGCACATACGCCACCTTCCAACTAGTGGAGTGAGTATGACTTCTTCTCTACATTTATATCATATCTTCTTTTTTTTTGCAGAAACTCCCACTGTGTTGTAGTTAGTCATGAGCATAGAGAGTAGAGAAAGAAAGAAACAAAGTCAGATATGAAGACACTATCAAATATGCAAATGTACATGATCAAAATAGAAAATGAAAAAATTAGGCAGGATAGCACAGTTTTAGTGGATACACACTACCAAACACACACGCACGCACGCACGCACGCACGCACGCACGCACGCACGCACACTCAACCCACACACAGCGCTTGCCCTTAGTTGACTGGTTGTTGAATTTACTTTGAACTTTTTAACCCCTGTCCCATTGTGACCCCTCTCTCACAGTGAGGACATTGGTTTCAAGCTGAGCATTCCCATCATCTCTGCCGGGAGCTTTGGTCTCTCGTGTGACTTCAAGAAGAACCTGACCCGCATCCTGCCTCCAGCTCGCAAGATAGCGTCCTTCTTAACCTCAATCATGGCAGAGAAAGACAAGCTCTGGTTCAAACCAGTGTGGGAGCAAGTCTACGTCTACAAGAAAGACAAAGACATCTCCACGGAGGACTGCTTCTGGTGAGAGAGATCAGAGGGCCTGCCGCTCTGCATGCTGGCTCTCTGAAGCATCACATATGCTACTTCCTCTGCACTGTAAAATTCTTAGGGTTAATGTAACCCTGAGCATGTACAAAATGTATTGCTACAAAATGTATAGATAAACACGGAGGGTTTTACTGTGTGTTTCACTCTACCCATACAGAAATGTTTCTTCTATGTGTATTTCATTTTCATGAGTCATATACTGTATTACATAAAAAGATTAGTTATAAAGGACCCTACCAGGTTCAGACCAGCATCAATACATATCACTGTCTATTCACAGCTTCCATAATCAGTGAAATGTTATAACATACCAAAATGAAAGTAAAGGAATCCAAATGAAGCAAACCATGAGAAAATTGTGACTCATTGCAAATGTATATATGTCTTCCATCTTACTTGTATTTCCTCAGGTACATCAATGCTTTGGAGGCTGCAACATTGCACTTCGCTATCACTACCACGAGGGAAATGCTGCGTAGCGAAGTCCAGCTGTATGAAGCCCTGAACTCTAATCGCAGACACAGTAACAGTGAGTATTTGATGAAAAATATAAGTGAAACAAATGTGAATAGTTTTTTTGGAGGGAGACTGGATAATGGTTCACCCAGTGCCAGACATTGAAAACCATTGTTTTTTATGTCTTGTTATAGACGGCCAATTAGAATAATACAAGCATAGAATAAGTCCATACTGTATATATTTCCAAATAGTAGCCCAGAGTTTTATACGCAAAATCAGTTTGGACCCCGGGCATTTAAAAGGAACCAGGCGGTTATTTGCAGCAGACCCCATGTTAACCTCATAATGCATCACATTGTGACGCGCTGTGAGCTTGTAGACTGGCTATTTTTGAAACATTTTTGAAAATCTCTGAACATTTTTACTTTCTTGGAAACATTTAGCCTATGACAACATGTACAAAATAGGGACACCAGGTTGAAAGTAGTTAAGATACAATATACATTAAAATGCCCCATGTTGTTGAACGTATGAAGACAAATTAATTGGTGTTATGGTTAGAGTTCTGTGCTCTTTATGCATCACAATCCCGCTTGTAAAGTTTAAAGTGAAGTACCTCACTCTGTCTGCTCAGTTTTAATGTGTATGATAATGCTTTGTGTTTATAGTTTTCATTCTGTGTGGAAACCGCCTGGACATTGCGGCATTGAATTTGACGGACATTCATGACGACATCATGTTCATTCTTCTTGATATTTATAAGTAGGTCTGATTATATCTGTCTATCTATCTGTCTGTCTGTCTGTCTGTCTGTCTGTCTGTCTGTCTGTTATTACCGGTACAGTATATTGTTTGCATATTGTAGATAATGGTATGTAAAAATCTATTAGGAATTCCCAGAACAATAGTCTTTCTCTTCCAGCAATGGGTCCTATGTCAACACAACGTCCACTAAGAACATGGAGAAGGTACTAGTGGTCACTCTGCAAGAAAGGAACTTGACTGACTCTGGGTACAATGATACGGGGGTGAGCCAGCATCACTGCAACACGCCTAACCACACCTACAGTAACCACGCTTGTTTTGTATACTGCTGCAACGCGTCTAACCACACCTACGGTAACAGCCCCTGCTTTGCCTACTGCAATGTACATACCCATACCAACGATAACCACACCTGCTTCGTATATTACTGCAACGCACCTAACCACGCCTACACTAACCACATATGCTTCGTATAATGCTGCAATGTGTACGATAACTGTGCTTGCTTTGTATACTGCTAGCGCCTCCTTTCCTGACACACGCACGCACACACACACACACACACACATGTCTTTCTATAATTTACACACCAAGGAGCTGATATCAAGGGGCTGGTGGTAGACAACCGCCGGAGCAAAAATAGACCCCCAGCCCCCTGCATCATTCGGGGGAGTCAGCGGAGTTCATTGACACCTACAAGTTCCTGGGCATACACCTGAACAACAAGCTAAAATGGACTGATAATGCTGAGGCCCTATACAAGAAGGGCCTGAGCAAACAGTTCTTCATGAGGAGGCTCAGGTCCTTTTCTGTGTATAACAGGATGCTGCAAATGTTCTACCAGTCTGTTGCAGCCAGTGTCCTCTTCCCTGCATTTGCATGTGGGCAGAGTTACATCACAAAAAGGGACAGTAGCAGACTGTACAAGCTAGTGATGAAGGCTGGCTCTGTCGCTGGTGCTAAACAGGATGTGGTTGAGGTGGTGGCGGACCGGCGAGTCCAATGACGAAGCTGGTGGCTATTATGGTTAACTCCTCCCATCCGCTCCAGAAGGATATAGTAGGGCGGCTGAGTACCAGTGGTGAATGCAGATTCATCGTTCCAATATGGAAGACAGACGGACTGGGTCAGTCCTTTGTGCTGGCAACCATGAAGCTGTACAATGACGTTAATGCTCTATTCACTACCAGGTGTCCTGGTCTGTGGTCGTGGTCGAATTACCAATGTGTCTCTTGTTCTTGTGACTCTTTATCTTTCACACCTGCTGTGTTCCTATTATCTATTCTTTTTGTCTTTTGCACAGTATGACTGTAGCTGTAACTGCCATGGTGACTACATTTCTATTTAGCTATCTAACTCTTCTATTCTTTATTATCTTCCTCCTCTCCCGTACTGTCCTGCTACTCACTCTTGCTTACAAACACAATCTCTCTCTCTCTCTCTCTCTCTCTCTCTCTCTCTCTCTCTCTCTCTCTCTCTCTCTCTCTCTCTCTCTCTCCAGCTAAATGACTATGTGGCAGGCTACCATGATGGAGCACTGCTGTTTGGCCAGGTCCTGAGAAATAGGCTGCTCAATCAGTCAAGTGACAGTTCCACTTTTGCCCTCAGCGAAAACCCCTTCGGGAATGTTTCTTTTGAAGGTACATTTATAGAAACCCTTTTATTTTTCCACCCATTTGGTCTGGACCCCCCAAATTAATTCATGTATTTGGCCACGGACTCCTCATCTGAAAGGTTGTTATCCCAGGGACCCCATAGAGGATTTGTATCGTTAAAATGTTTCAGAAATATTCCAACTATTATTTTTATTTTATTTTTCGTGCCGTGTTGTGAGCTTGTAAATCGGCTCTTTTGAAATAGGCGATGTATATAGGGTTAAAGTTAGTTTTTTTGTAAAGCTTAATTTATTTTATTTTAATTCAGCCAACTATTTTTTTTTTTCCAATTCTAGTTTTCATTTTTTTTGTTAGTTTGAATCAACTATAATAACCCTGCTAATCATATCGGCAGTATTGTGTCCAGGAAGTCAGAACCACACATACCATAACACACATGTTGCAGTATTGGTCACGTGCGTGTGTGTGTGTGTGTGTGTGTGTGTGTGTGTGTGTGTGTGTGTGTGGCATGCGTGCTTGCGTGCATGCATGCGTGCGTGCGTGCGTGCGTGCGTGCGTGCATGCGTTTGTGCATGCATGCGTGTTTGTCCGTGTGTTCATGTGTGTGTGTGTGTGTGTGTGTGTGTGTGTGTGTGTGTGTGTGTGTGTGTGTGTGTGTGTGTGTGTGTGTGTGTGTGTGTGTGTGTGTGTGTGTGTGTGTGTGTGTGTGTGTGTGTGTGTGTGTGTGTGCGTGCGTGCGTGCGTGCGTGCGTGCGTGCGTGCGTGCGTGCGTGCGTGCGTGTGTGTGTGCGCGTGCATGTGTGTGTGTGTGTAAATGTTATTGCAGGTATGGGAGGACACTATGAGCTTGATGAGTTTGGGGACAGGGATGCCAACTTATCTGTGTTCTATACATCCAAGACCAGTGGCATGGTGAGACAATGACAACCCCCCCCCCAATGTCAACAATGACAGCTACACCTTGACCCACCTCAGCAGTGAGGTGACTTTTTTGTCATACTGTCCCTACATTTACAGTTCGAAATACTGTTTGAGTTCAACACTGCTCTGAATGAAACCACAGTGGTGGACGACAACCCTGCTTTGCATTGGGACGGAGGTCTTCTGCCTGGTGACCGACCAGCCCAACCTGGTAAGGATTAAAATTAGGGGTTCATTAGGGGTGCACAGTTAATCAAACTAGTCGATAAAGATAATCGATAATTTAATAAAATAATCAATTAATAATCAATCCCTATTTTGGGCATTTCATTGTATAGGCGAAAAGCTTTACGAAAATTCAAATATTTTCTGAAATAGTTCAAATAGCCAATCTACAATGCATCACAATGCGACGCATTGTGAGCTTGCAGATCTGACAAATAATGTCCAAATAATGACAAAATATGAAACATATGCTTCTCGATTATTCAATCAGTCAAGACATTTATCAATTCAATAATCGCATCAATAATCGAAAAAAGAAAATCCATAGCTGCAACCCTAATTAAAGGGTTGTAAAATAGGACATTTGCTGTGAAAAATGTGTCTTTTGGTTTTACTATGGTAGAACTAAAAACAGAAAAGATACAACGCATAGATAATCACTAGACACAGGGACAGCATAATAGAGCTCCCAGCACAGAATTATCATAATATCAGAATTATATAATCTGTTGAATTATGTCTGTATCCCATAGTGAAGAGTTAATTTGTTGATTGTATGTTGAAATGATCTGTCATTAAAATGTGAACCTGTAATACATACAGTACAGTATATACAGTATTGTTTGGTAAGCTGTGGTTTCATGTGTGTTGTTGTGTGTGTGTGTGTGTGTGTGTGTGTGTGTGTGTGTGTGTGTGTGTGTGTGTGTGTGTGTGTGTGTGTGTGTGTGTGTGTGTGTGTGTTTCCAGACATTAGTACCATCATCATCATAGTTTTGAGTGTGAGTGTGGCAGTCGTGACAGCCATTGCTCTCATCTTCTACAGGTAAACACACGCACACATCATGAAGTCAATGTTAAAAACCATCAAAACGTTTTATTTCTTTTACCCTTGCGATATGAAACACTGCATAGATCTAAGTGTGTGGACATCTCTCTCATCAGTTTACGCTAGTGAAGTAAAATTGTTTGCTCTATTATACTAATGGATTTGACGAATAAGTAAACACATTAATTTATCTACCTTTAAACTCAAGTGTATAATTATCAGAGTAGTCAAAGGAGGTAAGAAAAGGTAATAAAGTGCGTGTGGGGGATTTAATGTCAGACAGAACAAAAAGGAGCGTCGCAACCAGAAGAGATGGTCCCACCTCAATCCGGACCTGATTGGACCATTGGATGAGAAGGAAGTGTCTCTGAAGGTAAGCTCAATCTACACTCAACAAACGTTCTCAACAAAGGTTTGATGTGTAGCAATGTCAGTACAGCTGGTGGGGGTTTGATGAGATCAGGCTAGGCTGACACAGACTGAGATATTAAGATGAAAGTTCAGGGGAGAGTTCACGAGATGATGGTGGTGAGATAAGATAAAGATGGTCAGAGTCAGATACGGTTAAGTGTGGTGAGATGAGTTACAGATGGTGAAATGCAATAAAGGGTGGTGAGATCAGATGAGTTACAGACGGGGAAATACGGTAAATTGTGGTGAGATGGGTACTAATGACTATGACATACAGTACAGTCTGGTGAGAATGTATGTCAATTTTAGATTCATTCACCATGTGGCATTTTACTAGTTTATTATTATATAGTGGGAAACGATGCTTAGGGGTGTCAATTGCTTGTGTTTATATTTGGAAGCCTCTGTAATGCCCACAAACTTGTTGGGAGAGGCCTGCAGATTGCATGTGCTATGGCACTGGATACATTTTGTTCAATGTCTGCGATAATTCCCAGTCACAAAATATGGAGGAGAGTCAGGAGACGATGCTTCCTGTCTCTGTGAACTGAGACTGAAAACCTATGTTGTTGAGAATTTCTTGTTAAGTGTGAACACAAATAAAGATGTCAAAGATGTGTGATCTTGACACAGAAGTGTGTGTGTGTGTGTGTGTGTGTGTGTGTGTGTGTGTGTGTGTGTGTGTGTGTGTGTGTGTGTGTGTGTGTGTGTGTGTGTGTGTGTGTGTGTGTGTGTGTGTGTGTGTGTGTGTGTGTGTGTGTGCACGCGCGCATACTGTAGATTGAGGATGAGAGGAAGGACAGCATATATCACATGCATCGAGGCCGCTATGACAAAAAGGTATCATATGTACAACATGATTGATGATTTGTAAGATTTACAAAAAAAATCTGATATCCATGTAATGTACTGTATCTCTCTGTATCCTTTTAGCCTGTGATATTGAAAGAGTTGAAACTCACAGATGGAAACTTCAATGAGAACCAGAAGATTGAACTCAATGCAGTAAGACCTTCCATTTCAGTTGTGACTAATTCTTTCTAATACTGTTGATTCATAAAGTGAAATTCTTTGTCATAGAAGCTCCATTGTTGCAGTTTCAAGAAAGAGAAAAGGGTAGAAAGAGATAGAGAAAGCAACAAAGAAGAAACAGATGAGATATCAACATACAGTAGCAGTGTGAAATATAAAGTGCATGATGTGCATAAGGTGCATGGTAAAAAATAATTGCAGATGATGTAATGACAGATATGTGCATACTGTAAACTGCATGGTTTAGGAAAAATCCATGAAATAAGGCAATTAAAAGTAGCAGAGTAACAGCTGTGGCAGAGTGTTCAGTCCAGAATAGTCATACTTAACTGTACATACATACAGTACACACATGTGTGGTGGCCTGTGTGGTGGCCTGTCTAATCGGGACAGCCTGTTGACAGGCAGGCTTAGTGTTTGTTCAACAGTCTGATGGTAGCCAGGTGGAAACTGTTCCGTGGTATGGCTATACATTGGTAGTGTTTGCCTGGCCATGGCCGCAGTAGTGGTGTGAACAGATTGTGGCTGGGCTGGGTGGAGTGTCCTTGATTCGCTCAGCTTTTTACACCATATATTCGCTGGAGGGCGGACCACACCTGCAGGTCCACAAATAACGATTTTTAGCAGCCTCTGCTGGTCACTACCGTCACTGCAAATATATAGCGTAGTCCTGTATTACCCAGAATTCCATTTGTTTTCACTGGAAGACAGAAGCGTTTCAAAAAGCGTTCTTTTAATTGTTTTATAGTCTATAGTTACCCTCCCAGTCCTCGTTCAGTTAACTTTTCTGTCAAACGTTACGCAAGTCTGTTACCACGCCATTGAGCCATAATATTATTGCCTAATGTGTAGCCACCAGTTTGCTTATCGTAACTTTTTAACTGCTCTGGGTTTAGCTAGTTGTTAGAGTTTGTGTTTTGTTGCCAGGTTTAGGAATCTGTTATCTCCCTGTCAAATGAGATTTAGGACTTTCTTGGTCCTACAGGTTAGTGGTAAAGTGAGTGCACCTGGAGAGTTTTTATCACTCTTTTCCTCTATACCTGAATAACACAAATTTACTTTATATAAATTCTCCTCTGGTTTTCTACATATTTAATATAAAATTGAGATGGCAGGGCATGTCTCCTACTTAAAGTTAATAGCTATATCTCTCAGAGGTAAAAACAAAACAAAAAACAATTGTTAGATTTATATTATAATAATTACGTATAATCATATTATTTATAATCTCAGAGATAAATTAATGCAGCTACAGTATCTATCATGCCCCCATGTAAAGCATCTTTGGGTACTCAGAAAAGCGCTATATAAATTCGAGATATTATGGTTACCATTGATTTCCACCGTCTTTGTACAACTGTGTGAAAATAGCAAAAATAGTAGATCGACAAGCTCACAACACGTGGCATCAAGCTTGTAGATCTGCTATTTTTGCTACTTTTGAATTTGTTTTAAAATGTCAAAATAAGGTTAGTCAGGGATAATGTTTATGTGAACTTGCCCCTTCATCTGTTCTCTAACATTCCTGCTATTTCAGCTGATGCGTATTGACTACTACAACCTGACCAAATTCTACGGCACTGTGAAATACGAATACGGTGTGTTTGGAGTGTTTGAGCTCTGCGAGAGAGGCTCCCTTAGGGTAAATGATCACTCATATTATCCACAGTCTGACTTTTTACAATAGTAGTCCTGTCATTGTGCTTTATTGTGTGCATATACCTACATAATATAATATTATTTTTGTATGGAATTTTACCATGTTAGTTAACTACCGTGTGTCAAAGGTAGATGGATGTTGGGACACAGAGGCCGTTTCTACTAACTTTTATCTTTTAATGAACCCACATTCTTGAAATGTTAGCCGCCCCAATGCAAAACAATGGTTAAAGACAACATTTTGTAAAAGATTCAATCCTGGCTTGATTCAATATTGAGGTTGAGTGACCTCCCCCCAACAAGGCAAACAGTAGCCTAGTTTTCTGTACATTTATAGGCAATGACATGTACAGTAAATGCACAGCCAGCGTTAAGGCCCCATGTACACTTGTCAAGAATGTGTTGAAAGTGACCAAAGGTTCACTCGTATTTATCTCATTTTCATTAACAGCATGTTCTGGGCGATAAAATCTCCTACCCCGATGAAGCTTTCATGGACATGGAGTTCAAGATATCAATCATGTATGACATAGCAAAGGTACTTCTATATACTGTAAATATTGCTACGTGCACTGTACACTGGTTTTCCTCAACCTTTAGAATTTCAAGGACCCCCAGTTTGATATGCATGAGGCCATGAACCCTCATTTGATACAAATCTTTTAAATCAATGGGACCCCAATATACACTGTAAAGTCCTCAGCGTTAATTTAACTCTAAGAATGAAATGTTCAAAATTCATTGTACATCCAAAATACAAAATCATACACACGAGTTACAGACCCATAAGGGTCCATTTGGACCCCTGGCTGTCACTGGACCCAATTGTTAATTCTAATATAGTCTAACTCTAAATTGATACTCTTTCATTGATGTTTGTGTTAATGCTAAGGTAGCTGTAAACTCTACAGTTGATTTCCAACTTTTTAAATGTTTTTTTTGTATGTTTTTTTCAGAAATTGAGCTTTGTTCACATAGACATTTGAGCCCCCCAGTTGCGAAAATCACTGTGGAGACTAATAAGACAAATAAAACAATTAGCTTAGTTAATTGATAGATACCTCACTATACCATTCTATAACTTGTATTATGTTGTCTTTATATTCCACATAAGCAGAAATCATACCCATAAGTTAATCATTATGCTCTCCACATCTGGATCAACCAACCTACATACATACATTTATTTTTTCACAGCTCTATCAGTTCTTTGACTTGAAGCTAGATCAGTTTTTTTCTCCTTATTTTATGGCTTTGTTACAGGGCATGTCATATCTCCACTCCAGTAACATCCAGGCCCATGGTCGCCTAAAATCCACCAACTGTGTGGTGGACAGCCGCATGGTTGTGAAGATCACTGACTTTGGCTGGAACACTATCCTCAGTCCTAGCAAGGGTGAGGCTCACTTACATGTTGATCCTAAAAGTGAGAGAGCCAGAGAGAAATTGTGCCACATTTTAAATGATCTAATTAGCTTTAGTATAGTCTGTGCTATTTTATTCTCAAAACTATGAAGATGTACACTACAGTATTAATGATGATTGACATGTTACTCCTGTCCTGTCCTGTCCTGTCCTGTCCTGTCCTGTCCTGTCCTGTCCTGTCCTGTCCTGTCCTGTCCTGTCCTGTCCCTCTCCTCTCCTAGACCTGTGGACAGCACCGGAGCATCTCCGTATGCAGGGCGTGTCTCAGAAAGGCGATGTCTACAGCTACGCCATCATTGCTCATGAGATAGTTTTGAGGCGGGGCCCATTCTATACTCAGATGTGCTCTGATCATACAGGTAGGTCTGGCTGATATGGTGCAAGATAATTATGCAATTCATGACCGTTTCATGTTCATCAGTGTTGAATATTATGTAACTTTATTGCTTTTGTTTCGATTTGCTTGCGTAATGTTCTACTTCATTTCTACTTTGTATTTCCTCCAGTTTTATCATTGCACAGTTGCCCATATAATAATAATAATAATAGTAGTAGTAGTAGTAGTAGTAGTAGTAGTAGTAGTAGTAGTAGTAGTAGTAGTAGTAGTAGTAGTAGTAGTAGTAGTAGTAGTAGTAGTAGTAGTAGTAGTAGTAGTAGTAGTAGTAGTAGTAGTAGTAGTAATAATATAATGTATGTATGATATGTAAAATACTATTATGTAGCAACACAAAAGCACCTCCTGCTGTCCAGATATATGTTTACAATATCTATGTACACTATGACCAACCTCTGCTCTGCCTCAGAGAAGATGAACAGAGTTGAGAATCCAAGTGGCCTGGCTGTCTTCAGGCCAGATCTGAACCTTGACGCTGTATCAGAGACAGAGACAGAGGTAAAAGGCATTCCTCATTTATATTGTGTACCTTTGTTACGGGATAATCTAAACTCGGATTGTGTGCAAATGGACAGTGATAGGTCAATTTCACTATAGCCCTAACACAAGTTATTGAAATTGTGTGTGTGTGTGTGTGTGTGTGTGTGTGTGTGTGTGTGTGTGTGTGTGTGTGTGTGTGTGTGTGTGTGTGTGTGTGTGTGTGTGTGTGTGTGTGTGTGTGTGTGTGTGTGTGTGTGTGTGTGTGTGTGTGCACGCGCTCATGTTTAAATGTATACAGCTGTACATGCTCATTAAGAGCTGCTGGGATGAGGACCCAGAACGGAGGCCGGATTTTAAAAAGATAGAGGGCATTCTGGGAAAAATATTCAGGTATGTACTGTAAACAATTAAGTCAATTGTCTATTTGAAATCAGAAGCACTATTATAAAGTACACACAATCCAACATTAAGACCAATAACTTTACATAGGACTTTTCAAGTTCAAGTATATGAATTTACAGGATTAGCTGAACAGCTGAATGCAGATTCTGCACAGCCCTACTGCAGTTTAGTTGGACATTCAGACAGGACAGGAGTAGTAATCTACCATGAATCAGTTGCTATAGCCTGTCCAACTGTTTGAATCATACCTGTCAGTTAAATCTTAAATTTCCGTTCAAAATAATGGTACTGTACAACTGAACAATCCATGAGCAAAGCTCATCGTCTCAGGGAACTTGAATGTGTTTTAAATTGTTATGTGTTAACCATAATGGTTTTGGGTCTGTTTCCCTTTTCTCAGTAACCTGCACAACCAGGCCAGTGAGACATACATGGACAACCTGATCCGCCGTCTTCAGATGTATTCCAGAAATCTGGAACATCTGGTGGAAGAGAGAACCTCGCTGTACAAAGCGGAGCGAGACAGAGCTGACCAACTCAACTTTATGTTATTACCTGGGTGGGTTCAAAGAAGAACAAGTTAACCAAATTACAGAAAGAAAGAAAGAAAGAAAACAATAATAATACAAGGCCTGCATAGTATATACTGTATTTAATACCCTTTTGTTTGCAGTTTTCAAATATGTTCTTTTGACACATGGAGAATCAAATGTTTTATGGTCATGATTCACCAGGCTTAAAATAATTAATATAAATATGAATGAACGGAAATCAATAGAAATGAATGGGCTTTCTATCTGTGGAACCACAAAACCCTCCATGCCAAGTCATATTTCCATCTGTCATTTATCTATCTTTAAATGCATGGTGTGTGTGTGTGTGTGTGTGTGTGTGTGTGTGTGTGTATTCTTGTGCGTATCCCAAGAACCCTGACCGATAGATTTCAAACTGGGCATTTGTGTCTCCGAGGACCCAAGGGTGTGTTTTGCCAAGTGGGAATTCTGTCAGACTGGCGGTCTCTTGGTGTCTCTGTCTGTTTCTGTCTCTCTTTTATGGCCATATATGGAGATCCCTGATGTCATCTATGTCATGTCATACTGCAACGGAATGAACGGATATATTGCATAACCAGAGGGGCATGCATTCCCAACAGGGGAACTGAACAGACTGTATTTCATATTTAATGTTTCACCCAACGGTTCACAGACAGCTGTTGTTAAACCTCCTGGCCTCATATCATTATATTTTTCACAAAAATGTAACAATTCCCGGAACACATTTGTGTTTGATATTGTTCATTAATACATCTTATAAGTGTTCTCCATATTTTGTGGTGCTGACAGCATGTACTGTAGTGGTGCAAACAAGACTGTCCCTTTGTGACTTTCTCTTTTTCTACCCACTCCCCTGCTACCCCCTCCTACTGCATGTGCAGGCCAGTGGTGCGTTCACTGAAGGAGACGGGTCGAGTGGAGCCAGAGCTGTTTGAGGAGGTGACGGTGTATTTCAGCGACATCGTGGGCTTCACCACTCTCTGTCACTACAGCACGCCCATGGAGGTGGTGGACATGCTCAATGACATCTACAAGAACTTTGACAGCATCCTTGACCACCATGATGTGTATAAGGTAGAACAGGCCTACATAATGTGAATCACTGATTTCATGCTTGGATCCCCTCCTGCAGGAATCAGGCATTTAACCAACAGGTGTGCCAACTAATCAGACCATGGGAAGCACCTCATGCCAGGGATTGTGGTTTAGAAAGAAGTTAGGACCATTCTATTACCTTACGATTAGCTTTTTGTTAAATTTGTAAAATACTGTAGTTAGTACCATCTAATTCTTGACTTCTAGGCTAATCTTTTTGGATGAGTAACCATGGGTGATATTTTGACAACTGTTAAAGATGCACAACCTGCCCATCAAACAATACAACTACTGAATGTGCTGTTAAAAACAGAATACTCAATATTGCATCCATATGCATTTTGTTAAAGACAGATACTTGATTCATAAACATGATCCCTCTGCTATCTGTTCTCTATCTCTCTGTCAGGTGGAGACAATAGGTGATGCATACATGGTGGCATCCGGGTTGCCTAACCGTAATGGGAACAGGCATGCAGTAGATATTGCTTACATGGCTCTGGATATACTGGAATTTGTAGGAAACTTCCAGCTCCAGCACCTGCCTGGCATCCCTCTGTGGATTCGTATTGGTGTGCACTCAGGTACCATGAGGCCCAAACTCTTCATCTCAGAAAGCAAAATCATGTCATTATAGGCAAAAATGTTAGAAAATAGAAACAATAGCAGATTTACAAGCTCACAACACACCGTATCTCGGTGCGTTTTGAGCTTGTAGATCAGCTATTTTCACTGTCACGTGACCAAGCACAAAATAGGGCTAAAATGGTTAAAACTATACCAGCTTCTTTTTTAATTGGGAGGTAAGGCCATGATACAATGGAAGACTTTGAGGAAATCTAGAAGTACAATTTTGCCACAATTACTATAAGCAATAATACTGTATATTTCAATACACTTACCTTGTTCCTCATTCTATCATCCATATTGATCACAGGGCAGTGTTGCCCATCAACGTCTCTTAATGTTGTACAGGTATTATCACTTTGGGCACCTTTTGTTGTCAGCTATTCTGATGTACTAAAGTAGCACAAGGACAGTTCCCTAGGCTAGTCTGTCTTTTGTCACTTCATTCACAAAATATATATACCGGTATGACTGTTTCTATGTAAATGTTCTTTTTCTTTAGGTCCGTGTGCTGCGGGTGTGGTAGGAAACAAGATGCCTCGTTACTGTCTGTTTGGAGACACAGTCAATACGGCCTCACGCATGGAGTCCACAGGCCTACGTAAGACTCATCACATACACATGCACGCACGCACACACTTCTACATACTGTAACTGTGTAATATACCCATTGGACCCTCTATGATTAATCTATCCAATGTCTTCCCTCTAGCCCTGAGAATACATGTCAGCCGGTCCACTATCAACATCCTCCAGAGGACAGATTGGAATTTTGAATATGAAACGAGAGGAGAGACTTACCTCAAGGTAAGCTGGTGTAAAAAGTTTAATGTGTAGGAGTGGATGGAAGACTCAGCAGTACTTTATCCAAAAAGACCATCAACCCAATTAATCAATTGTGTCAACAACAACCAAACAAAGGGTTTGTTGCATTGATCATATGTTGAAATACATCACAATTGATATAATCCCAATTGATAGTAAAGGGGTGTAGGGGGTGTTGTCCGCTTAGTTTAGTTTTGACTGCCTGTTTGTGTTTTTGTTGTGTTTAAGTCTGTTTCTTTTTCTTCCTTTGTCTTTTATGTCATGTGTATTATTTGTTGAAAAATAAGTAAATACTTTAATGACAAAAAACAACAACAACAACAACAACCAAACACTCCCAATGTGGTACTTACTACTTGGTCATTGTGTCTCCATGGTACTGGTCATTGTGTCAATAAGGTACTGGTCATTGTGTCTCGATATCATGGTCATCATGTCAGTATCATTTGACATGATACTGATGTCATTGTAACATGACCTCAGTATCAATATGACACCATGGTAACATGGCAGCCCTGCCATTCAGTGCTGTGATGCAGTGATGTGACAGGGCCTGACACTGACATCCATACACAATTCTACTTATAATCGTAATAGGCTTTTTTTTTCTCTCCCTGGGAATATACCATAAGGAAATCGATGAATGTTTTCTAAATTATATAAACAAGACAATACACAATAGAATAAAAATTAAGCTTACATTCTAATTGGGTGAGCAGTATCCCCCAGCTCTGTGACAGGAAGGGACATGGATATTGTATAGGGGAGATGGCCCAAAAAAGGTTGAGAAACACTGTACTAGTATGATTTCATTAATTCATTCTAAGCATAACATACCTTAGAGGTCCCGGAGTGTCATTGTTCTTTATTATCTGACCTACAGGGTAAGGGCAAAGAGATGACATACTGGTTAACAGGGGTGAAAGGAACTGAATACTACCTGCCAAACCCACCAACAGCGTAAGTCCATCAGTAATGCCTAATTTATACGTAGCTGTATGCCAGTGTGACATTCAGAAAATAGCATGTCCACTTGAGCCTTTATATCTGAAGTACTGTATAACTCAAGCTTAACATAGAATCATTCACCTCTCGGTGAGTATGGCAGTGGCTTATAAGTGGCTGTCTGGGAACCGGAAGCTCCCTGGCTCCTCCTGTGTCACAGTGTCTTTGAGCAAGACACTACTGCTCCAGATGTGAATAGGATACACTGCAAAGTACTTTGGATATAAGGCACTATGGAAATGCAGACATTATCCATCCAATTATTTGGCAAGACAATTTAATGTTTTCCTCCACGTTAGAAAAAATAGCTCCTCTGTCCATCTTCTATCTTTTATATCTGGGCCTTCTCATGTAAATGACCACTTGAGGAGTACAGGAATTGTCTGGAGGGGGCTGTGACGTTTTACTCCTGATTAATATTCTACTGGTAGATTCATTTAAAATTGCTCTGGATATCAGACAAATTCACAAGACATAATAGTACAAATAGAAACCCCCATCTCTTTTAATCTCCACCAGAGAGAACTTCCAGCGGCTGCAGATGGAGCTGGCGGAGATGATCGTGTCCAGTCTGGAGAAGCGGGGTGCGGGGAGCGAGGGGTTTGACAAGAGAAAGACCCTGTCCACCAAAGTGCGTAGGAGGGAGACCAACAGCAGCCTGATGGGGGACGGCCTGCCAGAGTACCTACACTTAGTTGTTAACAGTGAAAACCCCAGTACTTACCTGTGATGATAACCTCCATGCACCAGAATAGGACGAATACACAGTAAAATCCTTAGTGTTAATTTAACTTTGAGAGTCTCTCAGAGTTACAGAGCCTTAATGGTCCATTTGTTTGGAAGTTTGGAAGTTTGGGTCCAACTTCTGTGATGGCCACCTCTGCAGATACACCCCTCCTTATGGTAGAGATGATGGAGGAGAGCTTCATTCACAATACTCCTACAAATGTAGACTAGACTCTATTATGGGCAACAATGGTGTAGCTGCATGGACAATGTGGCTTGATAATATCACATCTTACTAAATGCATTTGGAAAAATGCAAAAGAAGCTTAATATATACATTGTTGCACGAGTGTCACTCAACAAAAATGTAGTGTTGACTGAAGAAAGTGTTTTTTGTCGAGCGACATTTGTCGAAAGGGTTGTGCTGCCGCAGAACCCTTTCCCAAAATTAAAATGAGCCTTTACTGTCCCTACTGACCAGTGTCCACTATGAACATCATGTCTTAGTACTATGTTTAACATAACCTCTTGACAACTTGCCTTTGTTAGGGGCTCTCTTTTTATGTCTTCACCTTTAGACATATAGGTTTTGCAGACTGCCTGTTGATTTAAAGAATGTAACCAAATTATTTACCATGTAAATAGATAGTTCTACTGTAAAGACAGAGTAAAACCTAGATTATATCAAACCAAATGCCATAATACAGTATATATCAGACTGGAGAATATTTCTCTTTCTTATGAAAAATATGCCTAGTCTATTTGTAAAGTCATTAGTGTGTTCTTGTAGTGTGTTTTCATTTTGTGTTGACTTAAATTGATGTGAGGTGCATATTTACACTTACAGTATATAGACTGATATATTTTTTAAAAGTTTCACAGATACATTACATAAATACGTAAATGTTAAAAAGTTTAATAAAATGTGTGAGGTACATATTCATGCTCCAATTACCGTGTCATCTTTTTAATGTTACTTTTGTCATGACTTCAGAATAACATTAATAATACATTCTGATTGTTCATGCTAAAGAACATGAACAGCCAATCTCTGAAGATGGCAATCAAAAACAGACTAAATACAAACACATACATTAACAAAATTGCACATCAAGAGATTAGACATATTTGGACTACAATCTACCTAATAAAATATCATGGAAACTAGCAACAATAGATGTCTGGATACAAAAAAATAGACTGGGTTATAAAATGGCACACAGTGCCAATCAAAATTACAAGGCAAACAATCGAAAAAGAATTCTTGCCTGATCACAAATCAATACACATGCGCATGTACACATCCACAAATACGCACATATTATACACAAACAAATATACACACTCAAACCACAGTATTGTCACAAATCTGATGATTTAATGGCCATAAACCTGCAAGCACACACAGACACACTGACATGCACACACGTACGCAGCACACACACACACACACACACACACACACACACACACACACACACACACACACAGCTCTACGGGGTTTTGGCTGTCACTAACGCAGTGTCCCCCAGCTCTGTGGCAGGAAGTGGAATCCTGTGCTCTCTGAATGTGCTGCACACAACCAGGCCTCCGCCCCCCTCTGTCCCTCCATACTGTGGGGGTCCCCCATAGGTGGCGTGGACCCAGTCGTGCTCCTTCACGCCTTTTTGGGCCCCACCATTCACGTGAGGACAGAGTGGAGGGGTCTCTGTTGCTGTGTGGAACACATCTGTGCAAGCGTTTCTCTCTAAAGGTGGTGGTTGGATTTTGACAATAGGCCCTGCGTTGGCAGGAGAATCAAGTGTAGGCTCTGCGTCATCTGCAGTAGAGGAAAGATGTAATGGTGGATGTCAGATACTGTATTGATTGATTGATTGATTGAATACTTAATTAGCCGTTTGAAAATAGTACAGCAGTACTCTCTCTCTCTCTGTGTCTCTCTGTGTCTCTCTGTGTCTCTCTCTGTCTCTCTCTCTCTCTCTCTCTCTCTCTCTCTCTCTCATCCATAATAACATTTAAGGATAACTGTTCATATATATATATATTTATATATTTATATATATTATTAAAGGGATATTTCACTTTCAGAAAAACTTTTGGTGATTTTATCATCTACTCAAGCCTTTGTGAGCCCCCAGACAGTTTTTAAGTTGTGCGATTCAGTATTTAGATATTTGATTTTCATTTTATCAGACACGCCCCCTTCCTATACAAACCCATTGTAACTTCAAACTCCATTTTTAACATGTTAGATTCATCAAAAACACCCGTCCTTGGTTCTGGTGACTCACCCTGCCCTCCTAATACGCGAGGGGGCCGTGTTTTTCCGAGATTTTTTTTCATTTATTTTATTTTATTTCTTTATTGTATTTTATTTTTTTCATTTTCCCAAAACACGGCCCCCTCATGTATTAGGGGGGCGGTAGGAGACGGGTGAACCAAGGACGGGTGTTTTTGATGAATCTAACATGTTAAAAATGGAGTTTGAAGTTACAATGGGTTTGTATAGGAAGGGGGCGTGTCTAATAAAAATGAATATCTAATATCTAAATATTGAATCAAGCAACTTAAAAATTGTCTGTGGGGCTCACAAAAGCCTGAGTAGACGATACAATCACCAAAAGTTTTTTGAAAGTGAAATATCCCTTTAATTTAAACATTCCTGTGTATCATATGGATAAAGCCCTATTGATAAACAGAGGGTAAGCAATGAAGCTGCGTCATAGAGTACTGGCATTTAGAGGCTTGTATGGAATCTGTCTTTCCATACAAAGCCTCTTGTCTCCACAGTGAAGTTGCATGCACGCACAGTAGCAGTAAATACACAGATGGTACAAGTGAAAGCATGCCATGCAGTAATTTAAGCATGTGATTATGAGTGCGACAGTGAGTGAGTGTGTTTTAAAGCTTTTGTGGTGTGATGAACTTATGTGTCCTCTCTGCAACTAACGGATGTGTGTTCAGACTAGAATAGCTGCTGAGGGATGGGGCTGTCCCACGGGACCCCAGAGGAGAAGAGAACAGAAACTGTGGATTTTCTAGGGTGATGCATGTCACGCTTCACCCCAACTGCCTGCTGCTGCTGCCCCACTTCCTGCTTGCTACCACCGTGCGGGGGGTACTGTGTGCATTATTGTTGTTACAAATTTAGAATAGGCTGAATAAAAACCTCAAAACACACATCAAGTTCCCCTAGAGTTCATGATGCACAGGTTACTGATGCCCAGGCCAGGAATATTCAATTCATATGATCATGACCTGAGGTGGCAGGGGATGCCAACACACAGAGACACCCCACAAAGTACAGTATCTGATATGCAGTGGTGGAAAAAGTACTCAAATTCCTTACTTACGTATAAGTACCAATACTGCAATATAGAAATACTCTGTTACAAGTAAAAGTCTAGTATTCAAAATGTACTTGAGTAAAAGTACAAAGGTATTGACATCAAAATGTACTTAAGTAAAAGTACTAAAATGTTTGAAAATAGCCTAGGTATAAAACAGGGCTGAAGTGGTTAATGTATGTTTTATAATATAAAAAATATGAAAAATAAAGTTTTCAAATAATTGTAGTAGAAGTTAAAGTATTGGAAATCGGAAATACTCAAGTAAAGTACAAATACCTCAAAATTGTACTTAAGTACAGTACTTAAGTAAATGTACTTAGTTAATTTCCACCACTGCTGATATGCATATGGTCCACCCAGTCTGACCCTGTCCTCCACATCAATCTGACGTCTGTGCACGTAGCGAGAGTTGGTCTGTTACTGTAATATACGGTATATGTCACATTACATTCTATATTTCCACACATAAAATTTAAACAAACTTATTTACACTTATATGTGTCCTTAACTATATTTTGCCTGTGGTACATGGTCTATTGTCTGGACGCATGGGAAGTGACAGTTTTGTCTGCAGGTATACAGTAATCCCTTTGAAAATATCCCATTACATTATAACAAACCTGGTCTGCTGTCAAGATACACACGTACAGTAGTAGTAGTAGTAGTAGTGTGTGTGTGTGTGTGTGTGTGTGTGTGTGTGTGTGTGTGTGTGTGTGTGTGTGTGTGTGTGTGTGTGTGCAGGTGTGTCTATTATAGTATATCCCAAATTATTTGTAAATAGTATACTGTACATCAGCCAACAGTGTATTATATAGGATGTCATTACCTGTGCGGCGATGCCTGGTGTGTCGTCTGTAAATGAAGAACCACAGGGCCAGAGCCAGGCTGGAACCGGCTACGATTGCCAATACAGAGACCCACAGAGCAGGACTCAGGACCACCAGGGAATCAGCCTGGATCACAGCATCAGTGGTTCTCAATGGCACAACAATCGGAGGGGTTGATTCTGGATGGAAAAGATTGGAAGATTTAAAATCCCACTTCAGAAAGAAACATTTGTGCATGTACACATGAGTTTTATTGCTCAGGAGAAGTAAGATAACTTAAATTGATTTATTTTCTTTTGCAGCTGAGGAGATGCAGCTCATATCATCAGCTACAATTACAATAGGCATTTAGTAGACGCTCTTATCTAGTGCAAGATCGGAATAAGCAGAGTAAGCATGGACTCTAGCCAATAATCAACAAGGTCACAAAGTCACATAAGTAGAGTTGCAGAGAGAAACTAGGATACCAGGTAAACAATGAACCTACAGTATTATCTGCATGTCAAAAGTCAAAACAACATGCTAAATAATAATATCTTAACAATATAACAGCTAAACACAGCAGGTGTGAGTTAAGTAGAGTGAAATAAACATTGATAATTGTATCTACAAAATTCAAAACAGACCTATTTTATATTTCGTTATATGACAGTCCTGCTGGCCGAAAACATCAAATTAGTTGAAAATTAGTTATTGTTGTGAACTACACTGTTCAAAAATCAGGACAACTGGACAACTAGAACTCCACTCACGTGGACAACTGGACAACTAGAACAACTCCACTCACGTGTACTCACCTGTTGTTGGTTTAATCTGAGGAGCTCTAGGCTGGGGTCTGGTGTCTGACAGTGGCTGTAGCTGGACCTGTACCTGGATACAGTCGTTGCAGAGGTTGTCCCACTTGAAGCCAGGAGGACAATTCTTCCTGCCCATGGTGAAGGCAAGGCCAGTTCTGCTCTGTGTAGAGTCTGCTGCAGGGTAACACTGCTGCACTTGTGTTTGAGGCAGAAAATGACATGTAGTGAAACCAACTAATACTATGAGACAAGGGTGGAGAACTAAATTGAAATACAAGGAGATAGAGAGAAACAAGGATGAGGGGGTATGACTTGTGAAGTCAGTAGGGCCCTAACAGACGTTTCAGTTCCTCTAATTCATAGGAAAGGGTGAATCACTAAATGTGTCCCCTGGGCCAAGAGAGAGAGAGAGAGAGAGAGAGAGAGAGAGAGAGAGAGAGAGAGAGAGAGAGAGAGAGAGAGAGAGAGAGAGAGAGAGAGACAGAGAGAGAGACAGACAGAGACAGACAGACAGACAGAGACAGAGAGAGACAGAGAGAGAAACAGAGACAGGGATGGGGACCAAGATATAAATGTAGACACAGGTGGGGCATTGAAGGGTAGAATTCTAACATTATAACCTACTGCCTCTGTTTTGACATAACTAATCACATTTAAATACACCCTTTTGTATTGCTTTATTAGTATCATTAGTGGCATAACATTATTAACATGAATATCATAGTAATTATTTGCACAGATACCGTCACTCAGAAACCACACATGTGACTTCTGTTTCAAGTATTGGTTCTTCTTCTCATAGCTGAAGAAATACAAATTAGACTAGTTTCATTCATGTCAGGCTAAAATTAAAATGACTCCATTTCGGACAAAGTGTGTGGCACAGCTGAACTACTGTAAAATAATCCACTCAAACAAATACATTGTGTCACACCAAGTGACAAACATGGTGGCTCTTACATTTTATAGTAAGGCGTTAGTCATGTAAGCAAAATAACACATAAGAGAGGCAAAGGAGGTCACGGTAGAGTTCAATGTTTTTAATAAACAATGTGCATAGGAAATTACATTTTCAAAAGTGCAGCATTGCGTGAAAACAGATACTACCTAAAAAGTACAAAATTCAAGGACATTGGTTTTGCTCACACAAAACATAGTCTAAATTATGGCTTTAAAATAGATTTTAAAATTGTTTATCAACAGCCCTGAGAGTGACGTTGAAATGATTGTTTCATTAAGCAAAAAACAATGGCGTTCACAGGCATACATTATGAGTGTTGTTCCCAACCGTGGTCCTCGCGGACCACTGTTACTGAATTGCACAGGTATCATTGGCATCCAACCTGGCATTCTACTGTAGTTGTCTATTCAGGGTCTAGTTATACTGGTAAAGCAGGTGAATAATAACTGACAAGTATGGTTGGCAACCACTGCACTATGAAGACCTTAAATGCTGATCAACTTGCTTCTGGGAGACGATTCATTGTCTGACTCCAAGGCACAAATGATTGCAATCATAAAGACTATAAAAGAGTCACTAAGAATAAATACATCTCTAGTGATTTAAAAATACAATTTCTGATACAACACCCTGAGAATGAAATTCATCACCAATTGTACCTGCAGTGGTCTTCCAGCAATGTGTCCATCGACAGCAAAAAATCAAGCAAACATTAAAAAGTAAATTAAAGTGATTGATTTTGCGTTTTTTAGCAAAGTACAGGGAAAAATAACAGATTGCACGTTGTTCTGTCACACTCATAGTGCAATTTAAAAACTATCGCTCTCATTTACGCACACACACACACACACACACACACACACACACACACACACACACACACACACACACACGCACACACGCGCACACACGCACACACGCACACACGCACACGCACACACACACACCCCCCTCAGGGCATGAAGAGGCGGGGCTGCATGCTGACGAAGGTGAAGTTGTAGTAAGGTGGGAGGCCCTGGTGGGCAGTGCTGTTGAACTTGTCCCAAACAAATGGAGGGAGATTGTCTTGTGTTGTGGGGCCGTTTAACGCCTCGGCGTGGAACTGCTCAGCCATGGAGTAATCTGTTACCTGGGTGGAGAAACAGGAGGCAGCCAACGTGGCAAAAGGTGAAGTCAGAAGCTGCAATTGTTTTTTAAAAGTAATCTTTTGAAGTGTTCTGATTATAGTAGAGCGTAGAGAGACAGGAATGATGGAGAGAATGGGGAGTGACATGCAGTAAATGGTCTGGCTGGCCAGGAATCAAACAGGGGACTGACTGTCAGGCATTAGTGCCTTATGTGTTATGCACCATAACCGCTCAGCTATTGGGTCAACCGTAGACTCCTTTTTCAATCTGTGGTTTCTGGTTTCAACCATAGAAGACAGGGAAGCACCATAGGAAGCACCATGGAAGACGGGGAAGCACCTTAGGAAGTGCCATAGAAGACAGGGAAACACGCACCACAGGAAGCACCATAGATGACAGGGAAGAACCATAGTATTGTAGGAGATATGAAAACCCTTCACATTCTGTAAGTTGCCAGAGCTACTACCTTAGTGTCATAGCAGCCTCCTGGAGAAGGTTTTGTGGCCCTCAGGTCATTACGGCAGCAGATGGACTTACAGGGATCACCTTTGGAGTATGGATCCTTTTTGTACTCTGGTAAAATAAAAGCCAAAGGTCAAGTAGATAAGGCAGCTTTCAGAAGGAGAGTACTAGACAAACCAAAAAGTTATAAAAAAGTAATGTTATACCCTTAAAAATGCTCTGAATACTCGTAAATTACTAAATGAATTACTAGTAGCATACACAGCATTTACTGTGAGTCTACTGCCATGTCATTGTCATCATCATAAGGCTGGGCGATATGGATAAAATCAAATATCACAAGATGTTTGACCAAATACCCCTATCAATATTGTGACAATAATATAGCTTTGTGACAATAATTGTCTTTTACATTTTTTACAATGTTTGAAAGTATAAAAAGGCCAAAGTGATTAAAATCCGTAAAAGACAACACAAAATCCCAGACCATATCTAGTCTCATATCGCGATATCCAGCATTGGAGCTTAAGCATCAGAGGTTCCTGTAGATGAACTACTGTAAGGCCCAAAACATTTCAACAACAAAAAAAGAATCTCTTTGAATTCTTTTCAAGAAAAGTATTTTTTTGTCAAGTTTTTTTTTTTTTACTTTGACAACAATCTACAGTACAAGCTCACAACCTGTTGCAAGCTTGAACATTATCTATTTTTACTATTTACATTTTGCTTACTTACTCTTGTACACTCTTGACACTCTTGTACGATGAAGTAGGGCATTCATTATGGAAAAACATAAAAAGTTGAAATATGGAGATACAAGGTTTCTGCCCTACAGCAACGACATGAAGAAAAACTAAAACACACAACAACCCCACTGACTCAGTTGAACACGAGGAGTCAAAGCTACCACTAGCTGCAATAATGAGAAAAATGAGAAAGGAGCACACACCATTGAATCTCATGATGTACTTGAGGGAGTCCAGGTCCTTGACCACGGCCTGGTCACGGCGGAAGATCTTGGCTCTGGGGCAGAGGTCATAAGAGAAGTCGTCTCCAAACTCCTTCCACATCTCTCCATAGCCACTCATCATGTAGATCTTGTGGTGAAAAGGGACGTTGTAGGATGGCCAGAAGCCTGGGAGGAAAGAGACAAGAGATGAGAGCAAGAGAGAATGGGGGGAGATAAGATAAGATAAAACTTAACTGATCCCCGTAGGGAAATCTCTCTGACCCCTTACCACTGATTTGTTTTGATATCAATTTACTGTTATTGCATTTATTATGAGTTACTAGTATGGATGCATGATTCAACAAAATTATTAATAAAGCAAAAATTGCCATTACTTGTGATTACTTGTATTTTTCTTTTTACCAAAATCAAATCAAATCAAATCAAAATAAAATGTGCAGTAAAGTTAACTGTGGTATGTCTGTGTCTTACTCTACCTCTGCGCAGAGTCTGTGTCTGGTCAGAGAACTCCACCAGTCCTGGGATCTGCTCCACCACTGTCAGAGCACCATCGTCGATACTATGGCCGAGCTTCACTTTGCTGCGGTCCACCACCATGTACTGATTGTTGTATGTACCTAGAACACAAAGGTCACATATCATATATCATTTGGTGAGTGCTCTTATCCAAAGGGCCTTACAGTACAACCATTGTGGAAGTTGAGGGTAGGAAGTTGGAAAGATACTTTCTAATGAACCACATATCAGTTGACAAGACTTGACTTCCAGCTAACAGTGAACTGAGAAAAAGAAAAACGGAACTGAAATCTCAACCATGGGTACTGTACATGAAAAGGATCCATAAATATGTTTTGCATTATTGTTTGATCAGAATATTTATTTCCTTTATTATGCATATTCAACTATTGACTTATTGTATGCTTTTTTTTAATGATCAGATCATTTGTATATTCAAGATCTTTCTGCAGTATTAATCAGAGATAGCTTTTTGGGTATACGCATCAAGAGGAGATTCTACAATGGTTACCACCGAACAGTTCCACGCCCGTTAACGATTTTAGATGGCTGGCTGGAATTGGAAATGATCCAACAGACAGAGAAAAGTAGCGAACAAAAATGTCTGTTTCGCCACAACTGTATTCACAACTATATTCTGCTCTATCTGCTCACCGGAGTTGTGCCTAGAGAAGGTTTTGGCCCACTCCTCCCCAGTATTTGCCAGGCTGTGAGCCAGTCTCACTCTCTGCCATGATAGAAGACTCTGGGGGATGATGAGGGACAAGAGGGAAGAGTTGAAGACATTGTTGGTGGTCTGGGTCATCATCAGACCACTTCCCAACAGATAGAAGTCATCCAGAGATACCAGGAAACCTAGGAGAGGGTTGGTGAAGGGCAGAGGAGATTGAGGGCAAGTGAGGAAGGGACGGGGAGTGACACAGAGAGACAGACAGAGGGAAAGAGACAACAATGGGTAAAGAAAAGACAGCTGATAAACCACTCTCTTTATTCAATGTTCACCAGTAAAATACATTCTAATAGAAGAATTCAACCCTGTGAACACTTTTCTTTCAAAACAACACAAACAACTTGTTAGTGTTATTTTTAAAGAAAAATATCCTACCCTGTAATATATAGCCTTGTTATTAATAATATGTTACAGGGTAGAACAACATAGAGAGGGGAGAACCATGAGAGCCTCCCATACAGTGTATACTCCCAAAAAGGTCATGTTGTTGAAGAGCGTCTTTGACCTACCAGGGTAGCTGCTGAACGAGAGTTTCCCGGTGGCTGTGTGGGGCTCAGTGACATGGAAATCCCAGTGTTTATAGATGCGCATGGTGGCCGCATAAGTGTACCAGCTGGAATGGGCAAACAGTAGGTTCTCGAAGCCTGGCAACATCTGGTGCAAAGGAAGGTTGACAGAGAAGAATTAATGAAGCCTAAGATTCAAAATGTTGTCTTGCATTGTCATGTCAACAGTGGTAATTGGAATTTGCATCAATGACACAGTAGACAAACAAGAGACATATCACTGACTCCTCACTGACCCATAATATTATTCCACTTTGAAAGATGAAAAGGGTTAGAGCTTGCTGTATGTGAAGACACTTTATTCATGTTAACCACTTAACCCCTATATACTGTACTTAGTTGACCGGGGTCCCCCAGAGCTCTATACTTCGTCCACTCCTTTTTTCTCCTCTACACTAATCTCAAGAATAGAAATACTTCATGAGGTTAAAATATATTTTGAAATAATTAGTAAAATAGGTATATTGATAAAGAACGTGTTACCAACATTCTGGAGAAGAGAAACTTTGAGAAACAAGCTGACCTTTATCAGTGCAGAGCAGTGTCCCATCGATGGTAGATGGAAGTCTCTGAGGGGATTATTGGAGTTGGGAACCAGAGCTGGAATCAGATCTAGGAGGTCTCCCACTGCATTCAGGAACTGGATAGAAAACATGGACAGGGGCTGTGGGAAGGAAACCAGATAGACAGCTGTTAGTTAACACGCGGAAGATTTACTGAATATGGAAAGAGCAGGAGAGAGTCGACACATAGTTCATTTTCCCTTGATCTACCCAAGACAACTCATTTATTAGTAAAGTGGTCTCATATGGTTCTTTATAATTGGTCATGAGATTGGAAGCAGCAAGAAAGAGAAACATTTTAGATTTTATAATTTGACTAAGATTTAAATTGAATTCTGACAGGTGTCAAGGTCAACACATACCCAAAATAGAATGACTCAGTGTAAAAATGTGTAATAAACACATTTCAATAAGCGCTGTGTGCTTATTGAACACAATTTATTTCACCATCATTTGGAACAAACTCTATAGGACTTTGTTTGTGTATTATTAAAGGCCTTTCTTGACAAAAGACCACATCCCTTTGTTCTTCATGGTGATAATAAATTTACATTTCATGCTGATTGTGTAATAATAACATAATAAAGATTTTCTGAGTTGACGAATTCGACAGACCTTCTTCCCTTGTTTCTTGGCCCAGTGTGCAACTCCAGCCTGGAGTCCGTCCATCTGAGCCACTATGAACCCTGTGTGTCGCCACAGAGGATCCGAACTCTTATTCATTTTCACCTGTTCCCTCGTCCACATGTCCTGCTTCCTGAAAGCAAAACAATGTGAAGTGTCCTGAAGTGTCCATGGTGGTTTTTGCTCTTCCTCTTTCTATTTTTCAGTACTTCCATAATCTGCACATCCAAATACTAAATGATAGTGAAGTTGAGAAGTGGATTCACAGAATATGTGACTTATTCAGCAGTCAGTTGCTATACTTTGATCGGTGTAACATATTCACTCTGCCAAGGTTTGGCAACAGCCTGAATAAGTTCTGAATAGTTTTTCTTAGCTTCATAGCATATTTTGAAAAAACCCAGAAGGCATTTTTAATGATTGAAATGTTGTAACTCACAAGAAATAAAACAATGTAATGTAACCCATCGTCACCGGTTTGCCTCTCAGTCCGCCCATGTCTACCTGTCATCATGACCATCTGAGCAGCTATCAGCTGGGTAAAGCTGAAACTGAAAATCCCCTGTACAATCAACAAAGGTCCCCCTCCCCATAGCTCTAGTCAGCCCATGAGAATGCATCCAAAAAGCATCCCTGCTAATGCAGTCAGTCTTATTAGACAATATGCTTATTGTCAGGCCAAACTATCTACTCCCATTACAGAGTGAGCTTCCCTGTTTGGCATCATGGTCATATGAGCTGACTGTAGCACAAGCTAGAGTCTTACCAAATAACTTTTAATATAAGGATATGAAACTAGAAGAGACAGTGAAATGTGTCCGTTTATAAGGGCGTGGTGAAACAAAGGAGCACCACCAAACTCACTTCATGAAGCTCTGAACTGCGTTTAAGACCTCTGGGCTGCTGATCAGCTGCGGGTACATATTGGCATAGTGGTCGATCATCTGCCTGTTGGAGTGACAAATCTTAATTTGGTAATACACATCAAAAGAGCGAAGCATAGCTTACTGAGCGCTGTATACTAGTGGTTTTACTACTTTGCAGGATTTCCAGTAATGTTTCATTGATATGTAGGTGTATGGCTGTATATTCAGGATACGTACTGGGCAGTGAGGAAGCCTTCAAGGTACCCAGCTAGGAAGAAAGTGACTTCATCTGGCTCAGGTGTCTCCCCATATCCTGCACGAATCTCTAAAACACTCCAGCCAGAGCTGAAGAGGGTGTCATTGAGGTATCCATATGCATCCCCCTCTGTCTCAATGACACCCTCTTTCAGTAGGACAGTCTTGTGAGTGGGATCCCAATACACTGTGGCCGATGTCATCTCTGAAAATGATCAAGAACCATAATGAACATACACCCATTAAAATAGGTGGTAGGGCCACTATGGTATATATTTACAGCAATCATAGGCTAGTAAATGGGCACGATTTGGGGGTATTTAACACTACAGGAATTATGTCACTGGGGTAACCAGAAGAGAAGTCTGGGTTCCACATTTGTTCTGGAAGACTGGGCACTTTTTAGGGAAAAGACTGGGCACTTGAGGTGGATTTTAGGCGTAAGACTGGGCACTACTCTGATTAACAAATTGTAAGACTCTTTATGCTTTATGTGATATACTAAATACTTTAATAAACATAGTGACAGCTACCCTTCCTGTTGTGTTACTTACAACAAAATGTGTATGTGTCCATATTACTTATACCTCAAAACTACAACTAAACTGGGTCATTCACATATCACAGAATGAATTGCCTGTGAATGGGTGGAAGACTGGGGCAGTTATCCAAATGCAGTTGAGTGCCCCACCATTACATTTTTGAGTGACTTACCAAAAATCAATGCTTCTTTGTTTAGGCAAATTACTGTAAAAATATGCTTTAGTCAGCGCTCAGCTTCAATCAGTATTATGTAAAGACATCTTGTTGTAGTAGTCATGGACTCAGACCTGAATTTTAACACAGTTACAAAGTCAGCCTACTACTACTGAAATAAAATAAGCTTAATGTTTAAGACAAACTAACTATTCCCGGTGCCCACTCTGTTTTTGTGCCTAGATTTAATCATTTACCACGTGCCCACTCTGTTTATCGTGCCCGGATTTACCCTTAGAGTTAGGATTTACACCACATGCCCATTCTACTGAGGTGCCCAGAGTTACTAGTCTAAATGCCCACAATGTTTTGGAGCCCACCGCTTCATGTATTCGTCGCAGCTGTGGCACAAGTTACAAGTTATGTAGCCTACTTGCATGTATGTTGTGCATGCATGCAATGCCCAAGGCAAGGCAAGGCAAACAAAAACTACAACATCACTGTTATATGATTGTGATTGTGGAATCATTCGGCATGGTTCGAGAACACTGGTAAAATTAGCAGGTAGAAGTATACATTACGCTAGCAACTTCACAGCTTAAACCTGGACTAAATGATTTATTATGGTAATGCGGTATACTTACTGTCAGTGTGAGCACTGGCGAAGACCACCGCCATATTTAATAAAACAAAGATATACAACATCTTCTTTAAAAACATATTTAGCTTGTAGTCAAAAATAAAATGCTCTTCGTGGCACAAAGGAGCAACTGTTGCGTCGGAAGATCGTCAACTTAGCTGCCAAACACAAACACAAGGGAGCTGAAACCTGAAAGTCCCTAAAGATTGAGGAAGGTTTCCTTATTGGTGGATACAATACAGAACGATTCCTGGTTGGCTAGCCTCCCATCGAGGACTCGTAACCTAAAGGAATAAATAAAATCAATGTCACGAGTTTACTCTGACTGACGTCAGGTGGTGACAGGTATATGTAAATATGGAAAGACAGAAAAATGTACCACCCCAGATGGGACTCGAACCCACAATCCCTGGCTTAGGAGGCCAGTGCCTTATCCATTAGGCCACTGGGGCACGTGATCCGCATTGACCATGGATTGGTATTTAGTTGTCATAGTGTCATAGTGTATACACAATGGCCCAGGTTTGAACCCCAGCGGCGGTGCCATTGTTGCCTTCAATGTCTCTCCATCATGCTGTATCTACTGTACTTTTGTTTCTCCTGTATCCTGTTTTTAACTGCTGTACTGTCTTTGGCGACTTAATTTCCCCCATGGGATCAATATTCTTATCTCATCTCTCATCTTACTTGAACAATTACTGCCCCAGATGTGTTTGCTGTTGGTTTGAAAGCCAACTAAAGAAATCTTGACACATGGCACACAAACATCAAAACTGCGATTATGTTTTATAATTTAATAAAGAGCATTTTCACATTCACACACACTTTCAAGTCAATGTAGCCTAATAGTTTGCGACCATGATTAGTAATAATCAAACACAAAGATAAAGTAAAAAAAAAAAAAAAAGAACAGCTTTATACAATTAATAAAATACCCTTTGTCTCAACCATTTACATTCTGATCTACTGCTTTGCTTTCAGGAATGATCCTTCATGCTTTATTCCTTCTTGTAAAATAGGACTTTAAATAGCCTCTGTATGAAGCTGCTGGGAACACTTTTAAACAAAACAAAATAATCCCCCTCCCCTGAAAATATATATATATATTTATTTTTTGATAGGTAGTGTTAAGGTTCACATGGTAAAAAAAGAAGTAATTATACCACTACTTAAACCAATATAATTCTCTAGGAACTCATGTGTAAACAAAACATATAAGACACACATAGGTCCCTTTCAATGAATACATTCCAGTGGAAGAGAACAGAAGAAAAACAGAAGCTTTTCCTGCAACAATGTAACGTGCACTCCTACAAGTCATCCATAATTGTTACTTCTGGGCAAGCTACTCTTCACATTTTCACCTTGACAACTGTTTTGGTGAAAGTATTAAGAATTAGCACATGACAAAATAAAATGCTTTTAGCTTTTTTTATTAACTTAAAACCTAACCTCATCCTCACTAGGGACTTTAAACCTAACCATCAGCTTAAACAGAGTTGAAAAATGTTATTTTCAAAAGGTGTCAGAGATTTATTTCAGTTTGTGATGACACTGCCCCCAAGTGGCAAGCTGGATCATATCTACAATGTCTAATTCAAATATTTCAACATGAAGAGGAAAATGTGTGCACTTAAACCCTCTATAGGCTACTTAGTAAATGAATACTTAGTTGACCGGGTCTGCACTTGGTCTGCTCCTTTTTTCCTCTACACCAAATATCATTGCCGAAAATATCCGATCTATAAGCTCAAAACACGTCACGTTGCAACGCATGGTGGATCTGCTATTTTTGGCAAATGGTCCCCCCAGCATAGGGATGCTATTGTTCAAGTGGTTAACTGACGCTAAATCAACAGAGCGACAATTTTGTCCGACTCCAACACAGAGCAACACCAAGTAAAGCAAGATGAAATCAACAAAGGTGGAGAGAAAAAAAATTAAAGTGTACATAATGATATCATACTGATATTAACATATTCAACACATATAAAAGTCCTTCAAAGCAGACCGATATGTCTATTCCGACAAAAACGTTGCATTCTATTCAACCAACAATACAATGGTTTGTCAACAGTTTTACTGATTTCTAAAATGCTTAAATGCAGACCAAAACTAAGAAAACATTTAACTGGGAATGTAACATCACTGTGGCTCAGAATGAAAATAGTCTTCATTTGGTCAAAAACAGCTCTAATCAAATCACACTTTTCCCCTTTATAAATATTTCTTATAATGTATCCAGCAGTTTTCTCACAATACGTCAATCCCCCACAAACAGCAAAATCCTGCACACTGCTTTAGCCAGGTATCACATTTATTAGGCTACTAATGTTTCCATCCTACATTTTTCCTTTGGATTTTTGGACAATTGCACTCATCAAGATTATTTTGGAGGTGTCAATATTTCCCTTCCCGAAAAGTTAATTGGATACACACTTTTAAGTGGGCCAGTGTTCAGCAGCAAATAACACAATGCTTATTTTACTTGATGTTATTTTATCATTTCTTATTTCATAGAAGACTATTTTTTACTTTGACTTTATTTTAATTATCCAGTCACTTGTCATAATGTCCCTATCTTTTTAGGTCAGCTAAGGACAAATAAAGATTGTTTTCTGCCAAGATTGTGACACAGACTCAGTATAAGGAATAATGGGCTGCACACCAAGCAATATAACTATAACTATGAAGACTGCTTTCAAATCGTTCAAACTCAAGTGGATGTCAGAGTCCATACTCCATACCACGACTATATGACAGTGGTGAACGATATAGTTATAGTGCTTGCTGTGGATGGCCCTTAAGATTAAGATGCTAAATGTCAACATATCACCAATCCATAGTGTTTTATAAGTTGCAAAACAGTCCAGACTCCATCAAAGATCAGACTTGATTCAAAATAGACTGAAAAAGGCACTACACATGCACTCATCTAGTTACTCTGAAGCATTCAGAACCCACTCACACCCTTCATTTTAGAATAGGATCAATTTCTACAAATCTCACACTCTGGCTCTCATTAAGCAGTCATCTGATGTCTGAAGCACAGCTATGCCCCAAAACTATGACCACTTTCCCATGAAACAAAAACTAACAGGGATTGATAAAGCTATTATGATGAATCGTTATTCAAATATAAATTAAGTGTAAAGTTCAAATACTGTGTAAAGTACAAGTATGTAATCTATGACTAATTTAAGTATTTGTACTATATGGTCTACTGTACTGTACATCACTGAGATGTATTTATTGAGAGACATTCCAGTGCAAACAGGATTCAGTGATATAGCAGGGTTTTCCAGGCGTAAACTCCAGTGTGTTGACAATATTAACCATTCCATCTGTCATACAATGTAAAACTCACAAAGATCATTGCTGGATGAGTGCATTGAGATCATCTGCTGCAAAGTGAAGAACAGGGGTTTCAGTGGTAGACTTACTCTCCACAGGACCGGCCAACACGGCCCTCATATCAGTCACTCATCATCAATGAGCTTCTCAGCACCGTTTTCTGCTTGTCTGACTGCACTGCTCCCTCCTTCCTCTCCTCCGCTGCCCTCTTCTTCCTCCTCGTCATCCTCTGCATAGGAGTGGGCCTGGCCGCCATAGTTGATCATGGTGCGGGAGAGGTCCACCTCGATGGGGAAGACGTCTGCCTCCTTCAGAACTGCATAACACTCGTCGTAGTATCGCGACATGCCCGACACAAAGCGCTGTAGCTGGAACACAATGTCCTGGACTGGAGAGGGATGAAGGAGGGGGGAAGGAAGGGGAAGATGTGTGTGCAGGGGGGTACATAGAAGTCAGAAGATGAAGTGACAGGCTGACTCAGTTGAAAATCAACTGTCTAAAGGCTGCAGCATACTTAAAACAACGACAAATGCTTTTTTCGGCTTCGGAAGGGCTTGCCGAACTGAAGAAAGTTTGATGAAAGTTTTACAACAGAACTTGGAAACTCGAGCATTGCCAGAGAGTGGTTGAATTTTGTGGTATTGATTTTATTAATTTTCTGAAAATATGAAAGGTGAATATTGTTTATTTTGGGTAATATACTGGTATTGTATGTGCATGGAGTGTAGTGAAATAGTGCCTTCTACTTTTCTCTGCATTGTGGCCTGCCGTAGCAGATATCACATGACACCAATCATGGCAGCATTGGGTTCACCTGTGTGAGCTTAGGTGCTGGTAATCAGAACAAACAGGGTTTCAGAGCTGTGAGGAGCTCTGTGTATGCCAAGAAGAAAATATATAAAATGATAAAAAGTACTAACACTCCTGAGCATATCTGGGCAGAAGGCGCACACGGTATGTCACTTGTTTATTTTGTTGGTCTGTACAATGATTGTTATTGTTGTTTTGTTGTGTGTTTATGCAACTAAAGATGGACATTTCATTTGTTATGTGGACATTTCATGGACATTTAAAAATAATACAGCATGGCTGTCAACAAGGACATAATTCATGTTTATAATTCATTGTGGTTAAAAAATATTATTTGTTATGTCATTTCATTTACAGTTTTTCACGTTGTCTCATCTTGGGAGAAATAAAAGCCCTAGTGAACATCAGTTGGAGCATGGTTTACTCTGCCTCAGAAAAAGACAGTTTAGGAGCAGTTATAGTAAGGAGAGATGAAAAGAACAGACCATGTTTCTGATCCAGAAGTTCTATCTTCTCCAGCACGTCCTTCCTCATCTTGGCGAAGCGTGCCCGAGCCTCCTGTCTACACCGCAGTATCAAACGGTACTCGTAGTTACCAGTACTGACGCGATACATGGGCTCTCCCATGGCCTGAGGGAACAAACATAATCACGACCAGGACTTTAAGTATTGATGAGGATATTTACAAGATGGAGGTGTTCACTGAGATAGATCCAATGTATGTCTAACTGCATACACACAATCAAAGAAACTCAACAAAAACTCACAAAAAAGGTGTATTATGTCTTTTTATCCATTTACTGTATGTCATATATTGGACTTGAAGGTCAAAATTAAATTTCTCCACAGAGCAAGCAGGCAGGTTCTATAAGCTCAGTGGGGGAAAAAATACTCTACTCGGGTGAACAGGAAAGTTACACAGTGCAGCTTTAAACTCTGATGGTCTTTATAAGGCTACTCACAATGCAACTGTACTCTTCATCATCCATCTCCTTCACCTTCAGGCAGTATGACTTAAAAACACAAGGGAATGAATACTGTAATCAGGCAAAGCAACATTTAACTTACAGTAAAGCTATAAAACATGTTGCCATCATCTCATAAAGAAGAACGTTGAACATTTCAGATGTATAATAAAATATGAATTGTGCATGGTGATGTGTCCTCACTAGATATTCAAACTTGACATCCAGGTACTTGCGGATGGTGAGCTTGGTGTCTGGTATGGCCTTGTGAAGGTACGTGTTCAGGTCATGAAGCATCTGTTCAAAAGAATACAATAAGTGTCACACGGCATGGTTTTGACTGCCATTTGATTTTACAGATAAAGTGGGAGAGAAACCCACCACTACAAAAAAGGCAACTGGTCAAGTTGATCCATTGGTTGGCTATTATGCATTGTGCCAATTTGCTATCCATAAACTAACTACAAAAGGTGCCACACACAACTGGTGGAGATCTGTCAAACAAGATTCACCCTTCACATTAAGTGCCTACCCATTGACCTGCATTGAAGAGATTTCAGATGGATTAGGTACAGCAAAACAATAGGACCACATTTACAAAGCAAATATTCAAAACTCCTCGAGGACATCAAATAATGCAGTCCAAACAAGAAAATACACCATTAAACCAATTAAATAATTTCACATATTTTATACTGTGTGCTTAAGTGTTCCCCAAAACATTAAGCATTAAATGCTCTACACTCTATCCTGTACTCACAGGCTTGATGGTCTTCAGGAGCTGAATGCCAAATTTCTCAATGTTGCGGTGTGCCTCAGCAAACTTCACAAAAGCTTCGCTGGCTGCAGCCTGGGGTTCCCGTACGCCAATAACCGAGAACACATCCCCAAATGCTGAGGAGAATTAGAATGATCATCAACCAAATAAGTGTGATTTTTCCAGAGGCTTGAAAGTGGGCAATTACTTTTGGACACTACCTGCTGAGCTGTCATGGGAATTTGCTGTAAACCTTGGTGCTTGGTGGATGAATCTTATTGATTTAGGCCTTTCCTCTATCACCACACTTGGCTAAAATTTCCATTTAACAAGATATGTGCTTGATACTGTATCAACATGGCATATTCTATCCTCACTATTATAAGAATTGTGTTTACAGTGGACTAAATTAGTTTAACAAAAAAAAGTGTTATAATTGGGACATGCTCTGAGTGTGACAATTATTATTATCATTGAACTTATCTAGTGTTGAAAAGGGTGGGGTGACATGCAACATACCTCTGTGAGTTTGGGAGAGCTCAAAAAAGGCTCTGAGCAGTCTCTTTGTGTGTTCCATCAGTCCTTAAAAGAAACAGAGACGTTATGAGAAGAAAAAAAAAGTTATATCTTATTTCTGCAGTTAAAGCATTGAGTTCAATATATGTTCAAGGTCAGTGAACCAGGTCCCCCAACAGAACCAGCTCAAGCCCCAATTAAAAAAAATATCCTAATGACCACTGATAAAGGTGTAATGTACTGCAAGGCAACCTTAAGCAGTTTAAGACCTTTGTAAAGCTCTGCTGTCTTCTCCAGCTCCTCCAGTCGCTTAACCAGTCCATCTGTAAAGAAACATTAGGTACAGATTAACAATATATGCGAGAAAGTCTTTAAAAAATGTAAGTCTTAGTTATATCCTTTACTACACTATTGAAATTGACGTACAGTATGAAATCCAATTAGTGTGTGTGTGTGTGTGTGTGTGTGTGTGTGTATACACACACACACACACACACACACACACACACACACACACACAGCATATTCATATAAATTATACATATCTATTTACGTATACAAAGTATACACATAGTATTTAATCATAAAAATTCCACTCTCTAACCGTTGCATAGAATGGCTCTGCTGAGTCCGAGAGCATCTGCAGTGCCTGAGCTCATGTTCTCCACTAGGCGGTGCTTTACTTTCTTCAGCACTGAAACAAACAAGGAAACAATACATTCATGGTGTTTTAACTGGCTCTTAATTAAAGTGTTTATTATTGTATATTATTGACAATGGGTGGACACTGTACTAAAGCTCTTTCTCTCTCTCTCTCTAAAGGTCGTCCTTGGACGAGCCATCCAGCCGTGTTTTGCAGGAGGGTAATTAAATAATTGTTCATTGTGCGAATAATATGTAAAGGTGAACAATTGTTTGTATTATTACTCATCTATTCCAGTCATTTCCTTATTGGAGCAATTACCTATATCCAGAGACTTCCCCTGTTTGGGGTCAGCCTGAAGTTTGTTGTAGTGGATTGTTGCTTCTCCCTGTAGAAGCATATAATAAAACATAATTAACAATACATAGTAACAGAATACAGATACACCTGTATATGAATAAAATAAGCTGTTATAAACCTATACATATGTTTTATAATTACATCAATGTGGAGATCACTGTATTCAAAAAATATATATATTTATGTCCATGAGGGAACTGAGTCTGACTTAAACTTAATGTCCATCTATTAATTTGCACACCTTGCAACTAATGCTGAGAGTAAATTCCACATGCAGTCTTTGCAATTGTTGGACAGTCAATGACACAATCTAATCCTTTAATTCCTAAACTGGACCCTCATTCTAATCCACTGTAGGGGGGGTCATGGAACTTCCTGTGTGTTCACAATGGAGCCCAAAAACAACACAGCCACTCTGCATTGGTGACAGTATGTCACATGCTACCATCTTTTGTTCCCATTTCTCTAGAAGTGAACTGGGCTTGTTAGCAATGTCCCTCTTCTGCACAGTCTGATTTTGGGATTACACCAAAAATCAAGTGAGGTCAGTGACATACGTTACAGGACGTACCTTTCATACATACTGAAGTAATCTGTAAGTACTGTAACTTGTTCTTGGTTTGAATTTTCATTGACAATGTACCGCAGCCAAAATAACACATGACATACATAATACATATATACAGTACATGAAATGCATATAATTAAAAAAGGGTATGCAATCACTAAAAAAAGAGTAGAAAAGTTAATATTTCATCCATGGCACATGGCTTCCAAAAATCAATCAAAGACGTTTCACGTTGATTCAGCTCATTTGGTTTGTAGAATAGAAAATAATCTCCAGGCAACAGTTACTAACTTAACCTGGCACAAAAACACATGTATCACCATTTGGCTGGTGTTACCATCCCTTCTCAGTTAACAGCTGGGGACCAGATTTTCCAACCGGGTTGTCCATTGTTAAACAACTGAACACTTGAGACAGAATGGCTTTGATGAAAACTATTATTGTAAGGTTATATGTATAAAATTCAATATGTTTTCAAAGGAGAGAGATTTTGCAATAGCCTGGTTTTGCCAAAGTAAATTAGTTAATGACAGCCGTCTATTTCTCCATCCCCCATTACTGTGTACCTGTACAGCTTGAATCATCTTGGCCACCTCCACCTTGGTCTTTCCCTTCACAGGCTTGCCATTCACTCCTGTTATTTCATCACCAGCTGCCACTGTCCCCTCCAGAGCTGCAGGGGTATTGTCAAAGACCTGCGAGACAATAGAAATATGATTTAAAAGATAGATTTTTCACTTAACCAAACCACACCTGGATTTACCACCGTTTTGCCAAACTAATATAAGATTGTATAAAATGAGACTATGGTGCCAATTATGGTACATGTGAAATTAACAATCGTTTCCTAGTTGAAGATGTCTAGTAAATCTGCTGTATTATTTGTACTGCACTTAATCACTGGTACTCTCAAAGGACTGTACAGATGCAATGGAAACTTCAAGGCACCAATGTAGGCTAGTACAACACTTATTCTGAAATCAGTTTACATGTACCTACCTGTACAATGTAGAGACAGGGGCAGTACTGTGCCCCACCCCCAATGCTGATCCCTATCAGGTTCTGAGCATCTTTCTTCAGAGTCACAGTTCCAGGTACTGTCGGTATCCCCCTTTAGAGGAGACACCGTTAAATCATCCCTTAAACCTGTTTTATACTTTGTTGTACAACCGTATCTTCAAGTGAAAAACATGACGCTTGTGCTGTATGATGAAGCATAAACTAGGCTTTACTCTCAATGCAATTCATTTCACTCTACAGTATGTCCCAAAATACAATTCAGTGGATTGAAAATGTTACTGTGGCAATGATTCTTATAGCTTAGAGCTAAGTCATTAAAAAAAATAGAAATGTTCAATAGAACAGAAAACTTAAGGGTGACCATTATACACTTACAACTTGTCCTCTTCCAACTCATAGTCCATGTCTGTAAACATATCAGGCCAGCGTCACCCCGTCCTTGTGTAACCTGATATTGAACAGGATAACATTACAATCAAGTCTGCCTGAACAATGACATAATGTAGAAAGGGGGAGATATAATGTACTTTTAAGGGTGTGTATCTCTAAGACAGTGGTTCTGAATCTTTTCAGGCCGTGACCCCCCAAAATAATCATATTTGAACTGGGGGCCCCCCACCCTAATCACTTGGTATGTAGGAGTTAAGGCATTACATTTTGGGTTACACAGATAAATATTGTGAAAATACAACTACAAGCTCATAACGCCTCGCTTTGCAAGGAGTTGTGAGCTTGTAGATCGGCTTTTTTCACAATCTTTGCCTCTTTCTTATATTATTTAGCAATTTGACCAATGTTTGACCAGTTTTTATAGTATAGTTTGTTGATTATTTTGGAGGCTGTTTTTTTAGGTATTAAAAAGGTCATAAAAATCTTTAAATTGTCACTTCACTGTCATCTGGGGACCCCCAGGGGGGTCCCAACCCCCAAGTTGCGAACCACTGCTCTAAGACATAAAAGGAAGAGGATCCATTGGGTTCCATTTGTACACTCTCGGGAGTTAAATGTAGCAGCAGAGACTATGGATTTAGCTGTCTGACAGCCAGTCACTGTCTGTAGGAGGCTGGCTGCTGCACAACTGGACCAAACAGCTGGTAACAGTAACAGTATACTGACGTTAGCCAGCTGGAATAACAACAATTGAAGTAAAACTCAATTGACAAGATAGAAAGCATGCATGAAGCTGATGTAGCAAAAGAAAAACAAATGAGTTTTGTCGCTGGGTATAAAAAAGACCCTCAAACGGTGACGTTAACGGGAAAAGGGCAAAAGGGCTAGCTAGCGTGCTAGCTAAATTAGCCTCAGACAGTAGCAGCAGGTGTATTTTGGAACAAATGAATAATAAGAAGAAATAAGAATAAGAAGTCGCGAGTTTACCTTTGAAAGAAGGGCCAATAGTTACTCTCATACAAATGTCCCTTGACATCTATATGAAAGCTGTTTTTGATCAAAATGTTCCTTATATTTGCAAGTGTTTCATTTCTGGATTGTCTGACAGATCTGTTTACTTTCCGTCGTCACTTCCGGTAACTCAGCGGAAGTTGGAGAGAGAGAATCAGAAATATGATGCAAATTAAAAGCTTAATTGTTCAATGCATAATATAATTTTAATGTTGATTCAATCCAAGGGTAAAAGCAACTTTAGTAGGAGCGTTCAAAAGGCCCTGAATAATGTTTTTTTTTAATCTCACACACTGTTTACACAGATTACTCATTGATCAAGGCAGAAGTTAATCTTTATCACATTCTTTCAATGTTTAGATTGTGAGGGAAACTGCTGTGAGTGAATAGTGGTTGAAAGTGGTTTGTCACTAGAGTAGCCTACAAGCCTCTGATCATTAAGACCCACTGTGAAGTTTGTGTTTTTTTACAAAAAATACTTTTTTGTTTCAGGATTATTCTCAACCCTCCGAAGAAGTAAAATGAGTATGGTACGTTTGACTGACTTGACGTGTGTGGGGATGATTTTGTAAAATTGTGTGCCATTAGTTGTAAAGGCTACTGCAACTGAACTTCACAGATGATGGTGTTGGTGACGATGATCCAACAAATTAACATATTACAATTATTACTGAAGAAACTTTAAACTGCACTTTAAATTGTGTTGTTCAGGAACTTGAACTGAAGAATGTGGCCCTGAGAGCTGGAGATCAGCTGAAACTGAAGGGCCAGATTTTACATGATGCTGACAGGTAAACCTACTTCATGCAAATACATTTAATGATTCACACTTGGGCCTTTAACTGGGAATATGGTATCGTTGGATTTCGCATGTAAGCCTACTTTATTAGATAAGCAGCACAGTAATTACACTGTACAGACCTATACTGTGTATTTGGAAAATGATATGTGGACCTACTCCTCATCCCAATCATTAACACTACTACTAAGACTTGACTTTTAATTTTTAGTCTATTATTATTATACATATTTTAATCATGTCATTCTCAATCTAGGTTCCAGATTGACCTGGGCTGTGAGGCAGATGAACTGGCGCTGCACTTTAACCCTCGTTTCCATGACGATGAAGATGGATCTGTGCTTGTGTGCAACTCAAAGACCGATGGATGCTGGGGTGATGAGAAGAGGGAAACACACAACCCTTTAAAGAGGGGCTCTGAAGTGAAGGTGAGACAATATTGACATATTGTAAGTAAGAAGGTGTTGGATGTACAGTAGGTGGGGCAAATTAAGAAAATACTGCAGGAGTTTTGACATAACATGAAGTAGTGATATGTCTTTCTAAATGGGTGTTTACTTCAACCTATTCGCATTGATAATGAGGTACATTTGTGCTTGTGCACCATGTGTATTTTTAACCTCAGATACTAGCTGGCTTCTACGGATGCCGTGTCAGACATTTGGTCGGTACGCTGTCTTTAGTGGACTATCTTTACTTGCACACAAGAAGATGCATAAAAATCTAATAGGTGGGCCAGCAGTCCGGGCACTTAGGCTCAATGTAGCCTGACAGTGCGTCACAGGTTCGACGTGTGTCATTCCCCGTGTCTCTCTTGTGTGAGACACGGGGTGTCTCTCTTTCCTGTCTCTTTTCACTTATACTATCCAAAAAATGGACATATGCCCTATAGGATGTAAGTAGTACATCCTCTTCTGTCTACATAAGGCATCTAAATAGGGCCCAGGCCTTAGGTATTGTTTGCTAATAAATTACTGTAGACGAACAAACTGTGAATGTTTATTAAAGCTAAAGTTGTGCACAAAATAAGAAAGGCACTAGGATGGCAGGAATACAGGTAACTGTAGTAACACATGTAGTTGTTACCACATACAGTAGTGCTGCCTGATGAACTAGTGTTCTATACTCACTGTTGTTTTCTTTCCTAGTATTGTGGTATATTTTCTATAGTTTGGGACCTGCTTGGAAACTCTTTCCCCCACTTTTTTTGTGGTTGTATTTCAGTGGTGCCACATAGGTGTAAAGATGCTGGGAATGTCTGACGTTGAACAATAACATTACCATCAACATTTCTTTTCTCTCTAGATTGTTGTGAAGCTGACTGGAGACATGTTTGAAGTGGAGCTTCCTGATGGAGAGGAAGTTCAGTTCCCCAACCGTGACGGCATGGACATCATCAGCTACGTCAGAGTTAGAGGAGACTTCAGACTCACCTCTTTTAAGATCTGCTAGGAAGAGAGCTCTAGATTGAATTAGGCAGTTTGAACTATGCAGTTTGTGTGATAAATTGTTGAAATCATCTTAAAACAACATGGACTAATTAATTGTGAAGTATTGTTGTATTCATGTATTCATTATTAATTCATTCATTCATTCATTCATAATTCATGACTACTGTCTATATATTGCTACACATACATTCTTGTTCAAATGGATATTATCCTTCAATGTACTGTATGTCATAAAAAAGTCTGAACACAAATGGGCTATAAATTGTTGATCTTAATAGAAAATGTATTGGAAACATATTCACTATTTGCAATATAATTAAAGTATGTTTTAAAATGAATCAGAATATAAAGAGATTCAGGGGGCATAAAAGAAAACAGGTGGAAACTGAAAGTAAAATGTATTCTTGTATATTGGTGTCAAGTTTGTCAACAATACTATGATACAGGACTTCAGAACAAGTTGGTCATACTGTACAGTGGCCACTAGTAATCTTGGCTGTGTAATTACTTGCTAGGCATCCTCTACCCTAAAATGTTATATCTTTGCTTGTACTTGGGTGCTGTAAGCTTTTCTCATTCATGAAGCTATATACAGTGTACATGAATGTGGCATTAAGATTAAAATGCAAGACACTTCTACACTTCTAAGCTGTGAAGAGTCTTTTAAATGGCCTGATTTGCTGATAGTATTCATACGAATGACCTTAATAAAACCCATTATGCATTTATATGGAATTATTAGCACTAAAAGCATTTTAGATTACTCCCCCCCCCCCCCCCCCACACACTAAACTCACACTAAAAATGAACATATTTGAATTCAATGCTAACAGTCGGAATAGGCAAGAGTTTAGTTTCCTTCTATGATGTAAAATACAAAGTAATAATGCAAAAGTGATAAATATTTAAAGCAAAGTAACAAAGAATACACAATACCAATTTGCTAGGTACAAATAAATACTACGGTAAATAACAATTTACAGTAAAGTGATATTAATAAAAAACAACTGACTTGTTGATAGAAGTTCAGTATTACTTTCTCTTATACGCTGAATGGTTAGTATTTTCCACAGTATTGTACTTATATCTACATTACATCTCACATCACAACAAAGAAAAAAAGACAAAATAAGAAAATAACCAACATTATTCATTTCAACTCACGAATAAAAGGAATAGTCTAGCACTCATTTTCTTCTAAAACTCGTCTTAGAACCTAATTGTTCATCCCACTGATCCCAGTAATGACCTGGTATTTTTCTTTTTGTTCACCCCTACCCATTATGTCTGTGTTAAGTCATTTGTCATGTATGCAATATTGTCAACAGTATATACTGTATATGTATGTTTGTTTTTAATCTTATATTGGATTCAAGGTGTTACCATGACTGAAGTTACTAAGCTACTACCAGTCTTTAAAAGGTACTATAATTTATTATAATTATGTGCAATTGACAAAGAATATGTCATTTAAGTCATAATCCCCTTTTCATGATATTGTGAACAGTTGTAGCAGAACCCAAAGGGCATTCAGGTGACTAATGTTAACATTGCACACCGGCATTGTTCATATAGATTACTCATTGATCAAGGCAGCAGTTCATCTTCATCACTATAGAAATGCAGACCACCACCACATTCTATCAATGTTTCCATTGTGAAGGAAACTGCTATGCTGAGTGAATCAATTGGTTGAAAGTGGTTTGTTACCTTTCAATAGATTATTTCATCATGATGTATGATTAGTCATGATTCAGTCAATGAACACTCACATGCCCTGCTTCTTCCTTGTCTCATTGGATCTTGTATAAAAAGCCTACTGTTCTACAGCCACTGACAGATCACTCAGATCACTGCTGTTGTTGGAGAGAGGTTTGTGTTTGTGGACTAAAGACCATTTTCTATCTCTGTTCCAGGATTATTCTCAAGCCTCCCAAGAATCAAAATGAGCATGGTATGTTGGACTGCCTTGCCTTGAGGGTTTAATTGTGTTTTATATTATTGTAGTCTGTGTCACCTTGACACTGATTTCAATCGATTTTAAAAACTTAAATAGAGGATTATTTTCTGCAAGTGTGTGTGTGCGTGTGCATGTGCGTGTGCGTGTGCGTGTGCGTGTGTGTGTATGCATGCGTGTAAAGGCTACTGCAATGATCATAGTGTCAGTCAGATATTATCAATTATAATAATTACTGAAGAAACATTAAACTGCAATATCCTATGTGTTTTTCAGAAAGTTGAATTGAACAATTTGGCCCTGAAAGCTGGAGATCGTCTGAAAGTGAAGGGACGGATTTTACATAATGCTAACAGGTAAACCTATATACTGTGTAAGCAAATAGCAAATACATTGAGAAATTATTCACTCTCAGGGCCTTCAAGTGAGAAACTGTTACTCATCAAAAAGAATTGTGGTTTAAAGCAGCAATGGTAATATGTAAATCATGAGCCATGTGTAAATTCACAATTCACATTTAAAAAAATATAGTGTATAGATGTATCTAATTATTGATTGATGTTCAACACAATCTATTCCTCATTCCAAATTGTGCACGACTTGACATTTTCTTAAATGACAACAAATTCAGGTTCTGCATTGACCTGGGCTGGGATAGAGATGACCTGGCGCTGCACTTTAACCCTCGTTTCTGTGAGGAAAAAGATGGATCCGTGCTCGTGTGCAACTCAAGGCTGTCAGGTGGCTGGGGTTCTGAGGAGAGGACACAGAACCCTTTACAGAAGGGCTCTGAAGTGAAGGTGAGACAATATGGTTACACAGTAAATGGTGATGGAAAATAGTGTTTTCACAAAATAAAGTGGTTATATTAGGCCTATCTTTAAACATTTTTGTTTGTTTAATTCAATTCATGGATACTGAGGTCAATTTGCACTCCATACTGTATGTATCTTTTCATAGTTCTTGAACTACAAAATTTGCATCAACATGTTTGTCTTTCTTCTAGATTGTTGTGAAGCTGACTGAAGACATGTTTACAGTGGAGCTTCCTGATGGAGAGGAAGTTCAGTTCCCCAACCATGACGTCAGGCCCATTATCAGCTACGTCTGCATTGGAGGAGACTTCAGAGTCGAATCTTTTAAAATCTGCTAGGAAAGAACTACTTTGAACCAAGTTAAAGCCCACTGAACAACTGAAGTGTCAACATTTCTGTGTGATTTGTATATTTGAATGATTGACAAAGTGAGAATGTACTGTATTGATATACAATAAATATCAGTTATGGCTGTGCCTGTGGGGACAGTCTGAAAACACTGACATTCAAAAACTATAACTTGTATTGTGTTATTTTTTGAAAAGTTGCAGCAATGAAGTATGACATATAAGCATCATTATCAAAAATCACCATTTTATTATGCCAGCACTACTGTAAGTTTTAGACATACAGTAGACTAAAATACTAACATATGTTAGTAATATTGGAAGATGTTTTATAAACAATCATATGCACTGTTTTGCAAACGTGTTACACATACAGATAGTTATCACATATGGAAATCATTCTTCTTAAAATCAAATCACAGATATAAAAGACCTTGTTGTCTGTCATAGTTTTTGTAATACCTTCATTATTCACATGAGACAATTGCCTGCTTATAAAGAGGGTAGCCATTACAACAAGCAAGACAGTTCTGCAAAGATGCTCTTCAAGTTCATCACTGAATGGGAGTTGACTAGAGATACCTTTGATAACTTTAATGTATATGCCAAGAGAGAAATTGATTACTGAATATGAGAGTGTGTTAGGAGAGCAAAATAAATGCACATCACTGTTCATTGTTTGCAGTGTTCTCATCCTGCAATAAACACGGCAGGAACATCATCATGTTTCATTCTCTTTTCAATCTATGTTAATGGCATAGTGTGCAATGATAAGAGTCAATATTGTTAGTGACATGTCTTGGACAAATAATACAATGTTGGTAGTTTCAAATGTAAGTTTGAGGAAGTCTTGAAATAGCTTTTTTTTACTTGTAAAATTGTGTTAATGATCAAAAATATAATATGTCTTACTTGAGGGACCAAGAACCCAGAACAGTGAATGGTTCTTATGGTTTTAATAGGCTTGATAAAGGTTATATTGCCTTTCATACAGACTTTCAATGTCTAGACTTTGATCTCTTCCTCCTCCTCAGAGAAGGTATATGTTGTTTTTTGGCTGCAGGTGAAAGCAGGTGAGATGGTGTCCTTAGCCTGTGTCAAGGACCCGCACCCATAGTGACGTGAAAGCATGTCAGCTGCCCTCTGAAACCTTTCTGCCTCCATCACTGGTTCCACTATTGGAGGTGACCCCATGGAGGCATCTGGTGTCTTCACAGATGTCCTGTCTTCATCTTGTGAGCTACAAGAGCGCTCTCTGTTATTTATGCTCCCTCTTAATGACACGCTTCCCACAATGGTGTTGGGTGAACTCATTACAGGGCTGTCCTCAACCATCTCAGTGATGGAGGTCCTCTCCTCATCCTCCTCCTCCATTTCTCCCTCAGCCTGGCTGTGATTGGACAGCTGAAGGCAGCTGGGGTTGTCGATTAAGCTCAGCACCTCACTCATGAGGGAGGGGCCGAGGTCTACTGTGAACGAGGAGAAGGAGTCAGAGCGTGTCAGCGTAATGCCCCCACTGTCCAGAAAAGAACCACGGTGGTCGTCTCCATCCTGAAACTGTCTGTCGAGGCGGGAGAGTCGGGGCAGAGTTACAAAACCAGACTGCAGACCTGCACACAGTAAAAGAGGGAAAGAGACATTGGTCAAAGACATGACATGGATCAATAGTAAACAGCATCCTATATTAAAATTGACTCAAGGGAGGACGGGCTGGCCGGCCGGTGCGCGGGCGGGCGGACCTCTGACTCATGTCAATGCAGCAAGTCCCAAATATGGAGTGTGTTGTCTAAACCTCAATGTGTTGTCATGGCATCAGGCGCAAACAAATCAGTCAGCTCCATATATAGGCACAAAATGGGCATATATTACATGGGCATATACTAATGACATCAGAGATCTCCATAAATGGGCATAAAAGGGACATGGACTGACAGATACAGAGACCTCCATATGGGCATATCAGTTGGATCAGCGGTATGACGTACGTGTGAGGGCCGCCCAAACTCTATATACGCGGCCCGAACCTCTAGTAGGTGAAAAGATTACAGAGAAACTTTTAATTTTGTGCATGACAGCTCATTCTCTTTTCAATGGGGCCCCTATTATAGGAAGCTGAATTTGATCATATTTAGATAGCCATGTGATCAAAGTTGTGGAATGTCTGAGTCTACAAGTCTGAGTTGTTACACAGACCCACACAATTTTTTCTATAAGGTGTTGTGACCTTGACAAACACAATTTGACATTTGGACTGAAAGACGTGGAGTATATAAGGAAGGACAGAGCCTGTTGTGAAGTTGAAGTTGAAAGTGAAGTTCACTTGGTCTTGATTGCTAGACTAAACATATTTATAGTTAGAAACATGTGTATTGTTTGAACTGATTCACCATCTCCTTGCTCAACCTCTCAATCAAGAAATGTAGTGTTACTGTATGTACTGCAGTGTAACTGTTCCACCAGAAGGTGGAAGTATATAACAGCCCAATGGTATTGTAGGTGTTTTCCATGCCACCATTCTAACCCACACACATTCCAGAGTGCCATGACTTCACTGGCTCTGAATGCTCCCTGAAGGGACAGGCTGAGTTTTTATGTCTTCTGGACAGTCCCATGGTGGTTTTGAAAAGAAGAGTTATAAAAAAGGGAGAACATTAACAGAGAAGTAAAAAAATAACAGTAAAAGGGAAAAAGAAAAGGGTCTTGGCTAAAAGGAAGAACAAACAAGAGCTCGCAGGGCATACAAATGCCAAGTGAGAGGAAAGTGAGAAGGACACTGGCTGGAGACGATAATGTAGAGAGCAACCGTTTAATATATCAGAGGACTAACTGGCTTCAGAGCCTATAGGGTCGCCAAGAAAAAAGCATATTCATTCATACCAATAACAATAAATGAATGAAACAGTGATGTTAACATTATCATTGGTAAATACGCTACCTTTCTTTAAAAGGTGCTAGAATTAATTTGCATTCTGTGCCATCAACTGACACAAATTATTCACATGCAATAACTGTTCATAAAGAAGAAGTTTCCTAATAACAAAGAGCTTCAATCAACTCCCTGGCTCACTGACTGTCTGTATCCCTCAACTCACTGATCACTGTCCGTCACCAGTGGTGTACAAAGTACTCAACTCCAGTAATTGAGTCAAAGTGTAGATACTCCTGGTCAAATATTACTCAACTACATGACTGTGCAAGTTGTTAGATTCATACTTGAGTTAAAGTATGAAAAGTACTGTACTGCATAAAAGTACATTTTCTTTTTAACATCAATGCATTGCTGTATTGACATTTAGACATTTTCACAGAAAATTCAAATAAATGTAATAAAATAGTGATAATAGCCGATCTACAACAACGCGTTGTGAGCTTGTAGTTCAGCTATTTTCACTATTTTTGAAGTAGTTAATGTAGCCTACTTTTTTCACCTACCTAGAAATGTAGTGGTGTAAAAAGTACAATATTTAAGTCATACGTATCCCAAAAAACTAATGCTCAAGTAAAATACATATACTCAAAGATTTTATTGAAGTACTGTACTCAAGTAAATGTACTTTGTTACTGTCCACCACTGTTTGTCATGGTGTCGCCCCTCAACCCACTGCTGACTGACTGTCTGTGCCCTCACTCCACCGCTCTCACTTTGGGTAAATTCTTTCTGGGTTGGGTAATGAATCCAGAGTTGGAAGGGGGAATTCCAGATGACCCACATATGCTGTAATGAAACTCAACGTGCTCCACATATACACCCATTCACACACACGCCCACGCACACACACTTCTGTCCCGTAAGCACTGATTGGTTAGTGGATATAATGAATGGTGTGTTTATACCATGCAGTCAAGCAAGCACATAGATGACAGGAAATGCCCTCTAAGTATCTTTCTCTGCCAGCTGTGTATGTTCTTGTTTATAGACATAATTGTGAACAGGTGTTGCCTAGGTGAGTCCAGGAAAAGTTATTCTGTTTGTTGGTTGCCTTGGAGGGAAGATGTCGAAGGGAGGTCAAACTCCCTCTTTGCGTGCAAATATGTTTGTGGTGTGGTGTGGTACAGTATGTGTGTGTGTGTGTGTGTGTGTGTGTGTGTGTGTGTGTGTGTGCGTGCGTGCGTGCGTGCGTGCGTGCGTGCGTGCGTGCGTGCTTGCGTGCGTGCGTGCGTGCGTCCGTGCGTGCGTGCGTGCGTGTGTGAGCATATTTGTTTGCATATGTGCAAGTATGGTATGCATGCGTGTGTCTACTGTATGTGTGCGCCTGTATCATGTTCAGTTCATCTCTGAACCTCCTCTTGAGCACCTCCTCTTGTCTTAGATAATGTGAACATAGAGAGGAGAAAGGGTAGAGCTCCCTCTTTGTACAAAGTGAATATTTATGTCACAGTTTGCTGTAGTTAAGCTGACTTTCGTGAATTTCAGCACGTACCAAGATCACCCTCATGCTGAAACTTGTTTTTGCTGAGGTGGGTGAAAGAATACCAATCTGGGTTTTGCTATATAGTGTGCTGTTTTAGTCCACAGATATACACTATCCATGGCTGTTGCTAAAATCTCATATCCCCTGATTGGGTCTTTGCTATAATGAGTGTGGTGTCAACCTTAAAGGAGTAGTTCACCCAAAGAAATATTTATTTTCTATCAATTACATAATTAGAATTACCCCTGCGTAGTCTCTGGTAAGAGACTCAATTTACCAGCCACCCCGTCATCAAATTATTGGCTCAGGAATGCGACAAAAAATAAAAATCTCCATTAATTCAAGACTTCATGGGCTGTGTAATTGATAGAAAATAGTATTTTTTGGGGGTGAACTACTCCTTTAAGGGTGATGTGTTATGAGAAATTAGCACATTATCTGTGATACACTGTGACCAGCTCTTGGTTTGCGCTTGAAGATGTTTTGACATACAGACAGACCAACAAACAGCATGGCTAATATGCATGGTCACAGTAATAATAAGCCATTAGTTGTTTGTTTTGTTTTTTAGGCTTGGCCTTTGGATTTGGGTTGGGCTTGGTCTTGGGTTTATTTTTCCCTGAAGGTCAACTTCACTTTCCGGTTGGGACACAATAGTTTTTCTGTAGATTTTTTATGAATTAATGGTGATTGTATCATAAGATATTTCTGGAAGCCTTTTCCCTATGCTCTGAGTTATCATCTGTTTTCTCACCATATGTGTAGAAGGAGTCATCGGCAGAGCTGACAGAACTGGGAAACAGCACCCTCTGTGAGCAGCCGTTGGGAGAGTCTATGTTGAGCTGAGGCAGGGAGATGGCATTCTTGATGATGGGCGAGATGGGCGGCGGTGGGGGCGAAAGGTCACGGGAGCCCCCCCTCGGTCGCGGTTCTGGGTTTTTGCGTACAGTCCGAAAATTTCGTGTGAAAAACCCAGTGGACTTGGAGCTGTTTGCTGAGTCTGGACTTCCTGGCTCCCCTTTCCCCCCATGGTTACTAAGGAACGAGGTGTCACCAAACACATCCCCACCACGGCCAACGTGCATGGTGTGTCGGAAGTCACCCATGGGTGGGCTGATCATGTCCACAGAGAGGTCGCTCTTAAACCGACGTTTCCCCTGAGAGGCGGACACTAGGCCCTTTATCCCTGGCATTTTTCCCAGACTCATGGTGGCAAAACAAAAATCAAAACAAAGAACAAGAAGCAGTAATATCCCTTTTGATTCAATTCAGGATGTCAGAATTCCAGTTCACCAGTCCAAGTTTGAGTTCCAGTACAAGATCCACTGTGAAGAGAGAAGAAAATACGAACTTTGAGAGGCTGGATAGGGAAGACAGAATATACAAATATTTTATACAAATCTGTCTCTCTTTTTCTATCGCTTTTAGTCCTCCTTTCTCTGTCCCTTCTCTTTCTTTGTGCCTCTTTCCCAACAACAATACATCTCTTTAAAAAATCTGAAAAGTCATAGAGAAACCTCTTGACTCCTTCATTGCAGCAGCTTTCAACCATGTGAAATAAAAAAAAGCAGATAAATTACAAGGTCAGATCTCAAGGCTTCCTCTGGTCACCACAGCTTATGTGGGTGGAGAGCTTGGGACTGGGTGTATTTTTGACGTTTTGGTTTGTGAATGTCAGTTCCAAAATACATGCAGTTGTGGCTTTAAATGTATTGAGATGTGATCCCAGAGCGTAGGAACTCAATTGTACTCAACTCTTTGTGAACCGCCCCAAACACACACAGACGCACAGACACGCGCGCACACACACACACACACACACACACACACACACACACACACACACACACACACACACACACACACACACACACACACACACACACACACACACACACACACACACAAAATAACGTTTTGATTATATGTCTTTTTGGAAGTGGATGACAGCTTAATTGTTAGTCTTTCATTTGTGACACTAAAACCATTCAGATAGAATCTCCATTGACCAGCCCACACCTGCAAACATCTCAATTTGAATCAGTCAACACAGAATTATACGTACAACTGTATCACTAAGATGCAATCTTGTCTTTCTTACCAGTTTATAATACAGTATAATTTTACTTCCCTTAAATGTTATTTGAGCTGTATCCTGGTGAATCAAGCAGTTAGTGTGACTTCCAAATAATAAAAGGCCAAAATTTCATGGGTTTGAATTTGGCACATAGTTATATACTTGCTCTCAACCTGCTCTTTCCTGTCTCTGTTTATCCAATAAAGCAGGAATGCCTTCAAATGACCTTTAAAAAGTGATTTTACATTTCCACCAACGCAATGCTCCTTTAGAGAGAATGGCAAACAAGTCGTTAATCTGGGTTGTGAAGTACAAATGTACTACCTGGTTACACCAGCATCCTAGCTACTATATGAGCCTGTTTACAAACCGTTTACTTACAGCCCACCCGTCTAGACACTAATCACTACAGTGGAGGTTTATGAGAGCCTTGTAAAACCCAAAATAAATGTTTCTATCTTCTTCTTTTTTTACTTCCCCGAGACTAGAATGACTGTTCCAGTTCTGGCATTATAATTGGCAGATATGTGTGCTTTTTTTCAGGTAATGCAACATAACATTATACTGATTGTATGTCAGCTTTTATAATCTGCCAACCCAAAACACGTTTTCGTTATAAATAACTTTGTAAAGCAAATCTAATTTGTGTTTTCCCCACTCACCACTACTTAGGTTACAGGGTAGATGACCTTTGTTTCACACAGGAAACACTTTCGTTAGTACTGCAACTTTCTTTTTATCCCTGAGAGATTAATCAGAACTGTCACTTCTGATCCCATCCAGCACACTTATACACTGTACAGTACTAAAACTTATCTGCTTATCTAATGTTGCTGTTTTTACCTGTCCTGATTGTTCTGTTAACTGCAACATCAAAAGCAACACAGTCTTTAGTGGTGCTGTGATTCAGGATGCACCCAAAGAACAACACAGTATTACCATCTTCAATCTGTCACTTACTGGCAGTGGGTCCCTCTGGTTCACCTTTAGCCCCTCAGCCCCCCAACAGCAAGTGTACAGAGGGGGAGGGCTGGTCTGCAGGCACACACCGTCGTCTGCTAATGAGATTTATACATGTGTACCGCACAATACTATAGTATAGTCTAGTCCAGTACTACAGTTCAGTAGTCCAAGAGTCACCAGGATGCCAGTTGCTTGCCAGTTCCAGGATGCAATGAAAACACACACAGCGGATGAGTGAGGCTTCTTTACTTTACTTAGCTTTACTTTGAGGCAATGAAGTAAAGTGCTGTAATCTGAGTGACTGTTTTGTCTGTTTCGCCTTGGAGAAAAAGCAGGGCTCCTCCTGGATTGGACGTGTGCTGGATTAGCTCCTTAATCTCTTGTGTCTTCAGTCGCTCTCTTAATTAACGGCTGCTCTTCATAACTCACGCATCCCTCTGCCTTCTTCAATCCACTTACTGCTCTGCTGGCATCCAGGTAGGGGGCTTCTGTGTTTTAATTCACTTCACTTAAGGCCAGCTAAATGAACTGTGGAGAGAAAGAGAGAAAGAGAGGAGGGAGGGAGAGGTAAATTATAATCAGCAGAGCAGCCAATCAGTTCTACAAAATGTTTGGACTGATGCTGATGATGCTCTGTTTTTACCTCTGTTTTGCATCTCAAGGCTGCATGTCAATGACAGGTAAATAATTCTAGTTGTTTCATTTTTTGTCTATATCCATTTATTGTATTTTTTTGTGAAGCATTGAGTTTACTTTGTACGAAAACCAAAGCTTACCATTTCAAGTCAGGCATCTTGGCATCTTAATCACATACTGTAGGTGGCAGTATTTGCATGTTATGATCTGTCCTCAAAAATCCATCCATATAAAAAACGTAAGCCTTGTTTGATGACTGCATAATGTGGTCCCTGTGGGAACAGAACAGCCATAGCTCTCTGCATGGGATCACGTCCCTCTAAACAATCTCAGCATAACAACACGATAAATCCATAATGTTTAGAGTTCTCACTACTTCCTGAGGTAATGTTTATCTGTTTTCCTGGATATACTCTGAAAATATTCTTCCTGTCTGCTTAGGAAATGACTCCAGGGTGCAGAAGCACCTACTACTGTATATAAGCACCTCAACACGTGACCTCGTTCTGAGTCTCTATACCCATCCAGGCTCCAGCCGCGGCAGGATTAGCGTCACAAACTGTCATCAGAATGACTGCAAGAAACTATGGAGCTACTACTGGGCATTGATCTGGGGTTAGACTGCCTTGCCTAAATCTTAATCAGAGCTGAGCTGTACAGTGCTGCATATTTGAGAAATGTGGGTTCAAATCAGGCAAAGCAACTAAGCAACTAACTAACTAACTAACTAACTAACTGACTAACTGACTGACTGACTGACTGACTGACTGACTGACTGACTGACTTGTTGGACCTGTTTCCCCCCGATTTTATTATTTTTTAACTCTCACAGCATGTGTTGACTGGACCATGCTGACCTTTTACACAAAATCTTTCTCCCCTGGTGAAGAACACTTCATTCAGCTGAACTCCAGATGCCTTTATGAACAAATAAAGCTAAATACCAGTGCAGGAATCCACTTCAGGCTCCTCATTAAGTATATATCCTCATTAGAGACTCACACAGAAGCGCGCGGCTCCACTAAACATACCATTTATCCTTAAATTGTACCTGCACACATCCGTAAACAAGGTTTTGGCCGCGAGGCTAGCGTGAGCTGCCTGACTGATTGCAGAGACAGAGACACACAGGGAGTTCGGGAATTGTAATGGGAACAATGTGCGATAGGAGAAAGTCAGCCGGATGCCATCCATTAATGCCGTCTATTAAAAGAGCTGACTCTTGATGGGAAACACATTTGTATGATTGTTAACTTGGGTGATTTATTTGTGTCTTCTTAAGCTGTTGTACAGTTGCGTTCATTCAATACGTTGTGCTGTTTGTCCTATCCTTTCCTTCAGCAATGTCTATCTATCTATCTATCTATCTATCTATCTATCTATCTATCTATCTATCTATCTATCTATCTATCTATCTATCAATCAAAGTGTACACATATGAAACCTTATGTCTTTAATAGTGTGTGTGTGTCTCTCACACACACACACACACACACGCACGCACGCACGCACACACACACACACACACACACACACACACACACACACACACACACACACACACACACACACACACACACACACACACACACACACACACACACACACACACACACACACACACACACACACACACACTCCCCTTTCTTGTGTGCATCATTCTGCCTGTTTCCAGTAAGTAGGTTTAATGTTTTAGTCAAACATCTGGTACCACAGAACCACTAAATTGCAGCAATGGAGCGGTTGAGGGACCGTTCTGTCACAGCAGCTTGCACACACATACACACACATAAACAGCCACTCATGCACAGATACGGACACATGCATGCACTCCTTCTGGGGCTACTGTTTCCGCTGGGCCGGAGAGCCACTTGAAGGTCGGGCCTAGCACACAGTAGTTTAGGTCACACCAACCCTTCACATGTCTCCAAAATACAAGGAACTACTGCTGCAACGTGGCTATAGCAGTTCTTGAAAGGCACCATATAAAATGGTATGTCAGTCCTCACGGTGTGTGTGTGTGTGTGTGTGTGTGTGTGTGTGTGTGTGTGTGTGTGTGTGTGTGTGTGTGTGTGTGTGTGTGTGTGTGTGTGTGTGTGTGTGTGTGTGTGTGTGTGTGTGTGTGTGTGTGTGTTGTGTGTTTACTGTGTACTGTACGTAATGCATGCTTCTCTCTATATGCCCTTTTTTGCATTTTATTACAGGCATTTGCTTTTCACTCCCTAACCCCCATCCTCCTCTTAATATGCTTTCAAGTCAACAAATGAACCCACAAGGGCAAACAGTAAAGATAAGAATTCATTTTTCACGTCAGTCATTGCACTGGTTCATTTACTTCTTTTAAAAAGGAGGCATACATTTCAAAAGCAACATTGCAACACAGCCCCAGTTTGAACAATCAAATTAATCTTTAGAATTTATTCCCAAACACTTTCACCCCTTCAACCTCCCTCTGCCCCTCGTTTGCCACTTTTATAAATGATTTTCTTTTTTGTTCTGGACTTATGTCAACATAACAAGTGGAATACAAACAAAAATCCTTCCCATGCAATAGCCCCATCGAACAATGAGTGTAAAGAACTATTAGCTCTCCAAACTTCCACCTAGCAAACATAAATAGAAAGGCATGGCTAATGAATCATAAATATAAAAAGTGCTGTTGTAAAGCTCCTTTGTCAGAGATGTAACAAAAGACTAGCTGTGACCACAAGTCTGCCATGACTGACAGAGCTCTAGTAGTACTGTGGCATATTCAGACAAAATTACTCATTACATAGCCTTGATTGCCACTTGAACTCTAGCGTCCCTATTCTGGGCATGTCATAATACAACCCTATGGCTGCATAATAGGCGAACGTTCTGCAAAATTTACCATTATCAGTCCTCATGGTGTGTGTGTGTGTGTGTGTGTGTGTGTGTGTGTGTGTGTGTGTGTGTGTGTGTGTGTGCGTGCGTGCGTGCGTGCGTGCGTGCGTGCGTGCGTGCGTGCGTGCGTGCGTGCGTGCGTGCGTGCGTGCGTGTGTGTGTGGTGTTTGGCTATTTTGGTGAAGAGATTTGGGGACCCCTAGGCCCCTGGGGGACACCAGTCTACAAAGTTTATAGGGTTTAAGTGGTTAATGCATCACTTAGGCTAATTATTAGTATTAATCATTACTTATACAACGCACAACCATGTCATTGGACAAAAGAAAACAACTTAAAAAGTGTCAACGCCAGTTGTCATCCATTTATGATTTGCAACTTTGTCAGCCACGGTTTCCATCACTGTCACTGAGAGTAATGTAAGGCATTTTTGGATAAAATTACACACAATTTTGTTTTATTTCCCAAGCATTTATAATTGAATAGTTTACAGATTACAGTTCACATAGTTTACCCACTGCGCTCTATGAGCAACACAATTAAAAAAGTATTATATATTAGTATTACATTATTATATCATACTGGTTATTAATTGTATAATAACATCAAAGTCTATTCTGCTTTCTGAATGAGTGTGTGAGGCAAACAGCACTATCATTTGACCATAATTAATGCAGTTGTTCATTGGTGTCACTAAGTAACCACAGTAACCAAATAATTTAAACTGTTCCTATGAAGTTCACATGGCTCCCACTGGAGTCAGTCTTCATCAAGGGCACAATGGATGAAGAGAATGATGTGATTTTATATTATTCCTATTACATTCAGCCACTATAGTCAAGGAGTTCAGAAGTCTAAAAGTGTTCCAATAATGCCCAATCCAATTTTCAGGGGAAGAACAATAGCCTACATGTCAGGGGGAGTCAGGACACTTCCACTGAACTAATGAGGCCTATATAATACCCAAGCAACATACCCTGAGGGAATTAAACATATAGGACTCACCTTTCACCTAATTGTGAATAATGTACAATGATGAAGTCTAATGGTTCAAATCAAATCATGGATGCAACTGAGAGCACATCTCATACTTTTTACTCAATCTAGGCATGCACGCACGCATGCGTGCACACCCCCCCCCCCCCCCCCCACACACACACACACACACACACACACACACACACACAGTTTTTAATAAACCTGCCAATAATAAACCGACTAATTAACCCCTTTCAATGGGCCTATACAGTATAACGGCTCACATGACCATTGTGAGCTTGTAGATTTGATATAAAAAATAAAAAAAATCGGAAATGCCAGAGACGCCAAGTTGAAAGTGGTCGGCTTCTAATCTAGAGGGATAGACCTATTGGATAGGTAGCACTGGCACAGTGGCACTTGCTCTGCACCCGCGCCTTTCTTTTCCACATGCATTGCTCACTGCTCCTATATATGTATGTAGGCTACTCACTACTGGGCTACTGCGCTTTGATTGATTGATTGATTGATTGATTGAATATTAATAGACAGTAAAACAGCACGAGTAGGTAGGTATACAGTCAAACACTTTGTCTAAAGGATAATACCAAAAAGTCCTTGCGGTCTTGTTTCCTTTGGAGTCCTTCCTAGGTATTCAATTCATAAACTTACAAATATAGCTACTGCTGCGCTCAACTCAACGGGACTAAAAGAAAATCAAATATAAAGTCGTGTCTATAGTCGGCAAATTAATCATCATCAAGTCACATGCACATAAAATTAGGCAACTTTAGCCTAATTAGATCATGTAAGTAGCCCGTTTTTGTAAATAAAAAATTGCAAACCTTACCTTAAACGATTTAAAAACGCATCTCCGTCGTGATAATGCAGGAAAACAACTCCAGTTCCACAATCTCTTACATGGCTTTCTTGGCTTTTGTAGGCTGCTACTTTACACTTCACTATAAAGTCCACATCACATCTCAGCTCAGCAGCCCAGGGATGCAGAGGCATTGAGCACTGCAGTCTGCAGGGCTGCGCTGCCTCACACTCTGCTTCATAGAGGACTAGAGGGAGGAGGTGGGTGGGACATGAGCAACTCAAATAGGATGAGGAGCCCGCAATGTTCAATGGCATAGCAGCACCCTGAAAATAATATACAGAAATTTGGACAAAGACTTGGGCGAAGACTTCATCATGATATAATTCACAGTTTTATATAGCCTATAAAAATATGTTTAAAAAAAATAAAATACAAAAAAAATACAAAAAGAGAGAGGCGCACAACAAAATCTTCAGTGTTATTACCAGGGGTAATTGCTGTAGGCAGGCTACTATTTTGTTGCAACAACGAATAACAGCAAAAACAACAATAGGCTAGCCTACTACTAATAAATATGAATAAATAGGCTACTGTGTCAGTGAGAGGGTGACAGAGAAGAAGGTTAGAGTCAGTTGTCTTGGCACTGTGACAGAGTAGCTATAAGCTATAAGTTTTCCCGCAGTTCAACAGGGCACACCCCATAATGACCCCTTAAGTATCCACCAAGCAGCAGCCAGCATTGATGCAACAGTAAAAAATAGTTTTCAAATTCCAATGTGGTTACTGAGGGGTCTAACCGTGAAGAACTCCTTGACCCGTGATGGCCCCTGACTGTTGCCTATTTCTCAAGCCAATTAGACAGCCAGTCAGTTCACCAGATAGAAGCTGGGGTCATGGGGAAGTGTCAACCAGATCAACTGGCAACAGCCATCAAAGAAATATATGTATATCACTTGGCCCAAGGTAAGGAACTGTGGGATGGTTGGATTGGAATGGAACTGGTAAGTGCGTGCGTGTGTGCGTGTGTGCACGTGTGTGCGTGCGTTCGTTCGTGCGTGCATGCGTGCGTGTGTGCGTGTGTGCGTGCTAGCTGTATTTAATCACAAAACATAGCGTCAGGTGAGCAGAATATAATTAGACTTAAATGTAAAAAAGGACTGATCAACATCAGAGAAGTACAACCTTATGTCAGCCTGAGGTCAATCAGTGAAAACAGATATTCAGAGCTGTGTACATTCCCATGTGTGACTCTGTGGGCTACAAGGCCTGCAATAATAAGCAGTTGTGAGTGTTCCCAGACTGTGTCTTGTCTGTGTTTGCGGGTGTTTGTGTGTATTTGTGTGTACTGTAAGTGAAGTATGTGATGTGTGTTTATGCATCTTATCCGTTCCATTTGTGTGTTTGTGAGAAGGAACCTCCTACACTCGAACTCATGCATCATGTCAGCTTTCTCACCCTCTCTGTTCTGACATTTGGAGCCTCTGATGAGAAGGACTGCTGTTCTCTTGCAGTTTTTGACATGTATACGTATGTGCCTACATGCATATGCGTGTGTATGTGCGTGCGTGCGTGTGCGTGTGCGTGTGCGTGTGCGTGTGCGTGTGCGCGCGCGTGTGCGCGCGCGTGCGTGCGTGCGTGCGTGTGTGTGTGCGTGTGTGTGTGTGTGTGCGTGTGTGTGTGTGTGTGTGTGTGTGTGTGTGTGTGTGTGTGTGTGTGTGTGTGTGTGTGTGTGTGTGTGTGTGTGTGTGTGTGTGTGTGTGTGTGTGCATGAGGCTTCACAGCATCTCATAACAGAACATTTATTCTCCTTGGACTATGTCAAACGATAGCCCACAACGTTGCTCATTTGTCATCTGAAATCCTTCCCTGTCACTCTGATTCCACGCTCTTTGTTGAATTGATTTACTTGGAGCATGCAAGTAAAACACAGGCTCATTTTCGCAGTCTTTCTGCATAGAACGGCATGATGACGGAGATCAAATGTCAGACATGCAAAGGAAAGATTTAGCTTCAGACATTTCATCAAAACCTGTCATGCAAAGTCAAATACTGAGATGGAAGTAAATTGAGATGGTAATTATGGCCAGTATGGCACAAACACGTGCATGCACACACACACACACAAACACAGCATAGAGAGGCAGACACATGCATGTGCATTAACTTATGCGTACGCCTCTCACACACACACACACACACACGCACGCATGCACGCACGCACGCACGTACGCACATACACTTATATTCAGAGCAACATTTATTTTTTATTTTTTTAGCATGTCTTTACAGTGCACATGCTTGCACTAGTCACTCTTCACTCCCCACTGGTCAACTTCTGTTGGCTTTATGTGATGTTGTGGTTCAGTGGACTGGCGTCTCCACGGTAGCTGGCTACTAATGGAGTGTGAGATTGGCATGCATAGTTGTCAGTCCCTCACAAACACCCATATGCATTCATACAAATCCACACCAACGTTCATGCAAAAAGATACAGGCTGACATGGAAACACAGAGATATACACACACACGTTCACACAAACAAAAACATACAACACTTATGTACAAACATTTAGACAAAATGGCATGTCTCGTCATGAAGCACACACATACACAAACAAACAAATACACAAATGCATGCATGCACGCACACGCACACACACACACACACACACACACACACAGACACACACACACACACACACACACACACACACACACACACACACACACACACACACACACACAAATGATTTAAGCTGCCATGCCCAATAAAGAGATATAGATCAGTGTGTATTTGTTCCAGAGTACGAAGATGTGATAGAAGGAAATGAGATATGGAGACTGAGGTTGATGAGCCTCGAGAGAGTACTTAAGAGATCATATATTTTCAGTCCGCTTCAAGGAGCAGAAAATGGCTATGTGTGTGTGTGTGTGTGTGTGTGTGTGTGTGTGTGTGTGTGTGTGTGTGTGTGTGTGTGTGTGTGTGTGTGTGTGTGTGTGTGTGTGTGTGTGTGTGTGTGTGTGTGGGGTGTGTGTGTGTGTGTGTGTGTGTGTGTGTGTGTGTGTGTGTGTGTGTGTGTGTGTGTGTGTGTGTGTGTGTGTGTGTGTGCGCGCGTGTGTGTGCGCGTGCGTGTGCGTGTGCGTGTGCGTGTGCGTGTGCGTGTGCGTGTGCGTGTGCGTGTGCGTGTGTGTGTGTGTGTGTGTGCACTGCACGTCTCAGGTCCCACCTTATTTTAAATAGTTGAACGAGTTGAACATTTTGGTTATATTTTACACACAACTTGCAGGCCAGAGAGGCAGTTTTACTGTACAAAAGTCATCAGACTAGGATCACATCTGGAATGATCAACTGTATCTGTATAAGATTTGGAATATCTGTGTCTTTTCTTTGTTGATGATCCTATCACAACACTTTGAAGAAGGAAATATTCACGCCAGCTCCTGTTCATTGTTTGACTGTGAACTGGGGTGGAATAGTGTTTTTGTACAGCAGCAGCAGATATCCATTACTAGAAAACGTTTAATATTCACCAAAAAGGAAAACGTGAAGAGAATTAACATACAACACTTGAAATATGTTTATCTTGAGACTCCAATATGTTTTCATGAGATCTCAGACCAACCCAGAAACCCAAAGCCCTGTGAACTGCAAAACAACCATACTTCATGTTCCCATGGCAATGTTTTCATCTGGCCTTCCAGTGGGTTCCAGGGGTTTGAGGGTGCGTCTGTGGTTTCACTTATACGCCTAGCGCAGGAAGGGCCAGCACTGGCAGCAGCTGCAAAAAAAAGGGGAAAAAATAATAGCAGGGAGATTCCTCAGCATGAAGAGAAGATGTTGGTTGACTTGGTATGGAGAAATCAGAACTCTGGAACTGAAGTACATTTTCTGTGAAGGAGAAAAGGGGGTTTGAATACGAGACTGGGGATGAAGGGCATTGGCTAAAGGGTGAGGAAGAGGAGCACAAGAGGACAGACTAGTAAAAAGAGGTTGCAGTAGTGGAAAGGGGATACGGAGGAAGAAAAAGAAGGGAGGCGGCAGGTGGGCGGAATTGTGTAAAATGAGAATCAATATAAGAAATTGCGGAGTCATCTTCTCTGTGAAGAGAACCAGCTCTTGTTGACAACAGCTGCAAGGCATCAGACACTTTTAGAAAGTGACCAAGACAGAGAGGGAGACAGAGAGTGAGAGAGAGATACATCAATGAAATCACAGAAACTAAATGGCATTATTAGGTCTAATTCATACACCGTCATATGACTGTCACTTGACAAAATAACTGATTTTCTTTTTCAAGATATTTTTGGGCCTTTTTCTGTCTTTATTGATAGGACAGTAGGCTGACAGAAAAAGGGGAGTGAGATGGGGGGGGGGGGGTGACACACAGCTAAGTCGAACCCACAACATGTGGTATGCGCCTGGACCGCTTGGCCAGCGGGCGCCCAAAATAACTGATTTTCACTTGGAAATGTAAGCATTATTGTGTGTTTTATGGAATTGAGATCACATTTTATCTTGATCCACAACACAGTTCTCATGCTTTACTGTATTTAGCAAACACATTATATGGAAAGATATCAGTGTCTGGGCTGAGGAACAGAGATCAATAGGTCCAGTAAAGGGAGAGAGTCAGATGCAGAGCGAGAAAGAGGGAGAGAAGTGGGTGAGAGAATGAATCTGAGCTTAATAAAACAGGATCAACGGATAAAAAAGGAGAGCCCAAAGGGTTTGCCAGAGAGGAGGAAAAGAGGAGGGAGAAAGAAGGAGGTTGGAGGGAGAGAGGAAGGAGTGCTAGTAAAACAGGATGAGAAGTCTCCGAGACAGAAAAAGCTTTTCTCCTCAGGAAATGACTTTCACACAAATCGAACAGTCTGCCAAGAAACCTTTAACTCTTTTCATGCTGTCAAATCATGTCGGTCAGACAGTACCGCACTGACTCTACATCACCGTTAAGTAGCACCAGGTATACCAAATACTGTATAGTTCTTCAGTTGCCTGACATTTAACTAATTACTGGACATGGACATAGAATGCATTACAATGTAAAAATGTATTACTAGTCATTAAAATGTGATTCATCATCATGTCTCAAATATTACTATCAATCATTTATAATATTGCAAGAAAGATAAAATGATGATTCTGCGCATTGTTGGGAGCCAAATGTTCCCCAGAGCATCAGCCATCAATCTCTATGGTTAGGTCAGAAAACACATCAGCCACAAACCCACGTACCACATCCTTCAGTCGTGATTAATTACAGTTGTGTCTCTGCTAGTATGAAAATAACCGTTGAATCATGTTGCATGTCCACAATCCCCAAAATGGCCAAGCAAAATGTTAGAAATATTTGTGCTGTTCAACATAATGCCAAGAGCAACGTGGGGCAAGGGACATAAGCATAACATTTTACTGCTCTCCCTGGGCGTAATGATGTTTTCCCTTTTTCTTCTTTTTTTATTACTCCACAGTGTTCTGTAACACTTTTGCATTTCAGTGCTGCTACTGTAATTGAATTGAATTGAATTGAATTGAATTGAATTGAATTGAATTGAATTGAATTGAATTGAATTGAATTGAATTGAATTGAATTGAATTGAATTGAAATGATATCAATTCAATTCAATTCAATTCAATTCAATTGACATGCTGCTGACATGCCGCTTCATGTCACGGTGGCGTGTCAGTGGCACAGTGCTGATTTCCAGTCAATTTTACAGTTGAAATACATGAGAATCTGTTGTCAGGCTGGAGTCTATGAGCTTATAAAAGCCAGATGTGATCCAGATTGAGTGTAGAACATCACAGGGAGGAGGTGGGGTGGGGGTCATTGTGTATACGTGTGTGTGTGTGGTGAAGTGGATGATGTATAGAGGGGTTAGGTTAAGGGGTACACTAGAAGCTGACCCCCGTGTTTTTGTTTGGGCTGCGCCCCTGTTTCCGTGAATTCTGACCCGCCAGGAAGACCGGGTTTTGGCCGCAAGACAATGGACCATTATGTCCGACCTCAGCGTCTTCTAGGCAAAACAGGGAAACACACACACACACACACACACACACACACACACACACACACACACACACACACACACACACACACACACACACACACACACACACACACACACACACACACACACACACACACACACACACACACACACACACACACACACACACACACACACACACACACACACACACACACAGCGAGAGAGCCCTACATGACTAACACAGTGGGATCTTACATGACATGATGTGTTGTTGAATACTGTGTTTTACAACCAGGTCTAAATATAGCCCCCCACGCAGCCACCCACCCACCTCTATGTGTCTCTGTTTCAGGGGTCAGGTGTTTTATTGAAGATGACTTGACTGATGAATGATCCTGAATGGATTTTGAGGAAACATGTTGTGTTACTAGTCCCACTGATGCACAGAAGCAGTTCATTACATTTGTCTACATTTCAATACTAATATTGTTATTTATGGCATGACGGCAGACGTTGAATAGCCCATTGAATCCTACCCACAGCATGGCCACTGCTGATTTGCACTCCAGACCTACGCACGTTGTAGATCTCGTATGACAAGCTCCAAGTAGAGCCAGGAAATGTCATTTTCGGTCTGTGATCTGGATCTGTGAAACTGCAGTGAAATGAGAGGTCATTACCATAGCAAAGATTTTTAGTTTATTTTGAGTGGAGTCTCTGTTAGGGTTGCTTGCTCCCTAGTTCCCAGTGTGTCTGTCTCCAGGAGATGGACCATGTCTGTCGGGGAGGGGGGGGGGGTGCATTGTATAAAACAAGCCATTGTTTCATACAATGTCCCAGACATGCACTCATTCATGGTTAAAACATGCATGCAGGCACAAACTCATCAGACAGGACGGAGAAATAGTCCAGATGCCAAATGCTGCTGAATGTCCATGTGTTCTTTAATGTACAACTAATATGTGGCTGCAGTGTTTTGCACGTTAATCATTGTAATTCACTAAGTTTCACTAAGAATTTCTGACAGAAACATTTGACTCCAAATCCCTTTCACTGTCCAACAAAAACAGAGACACCTCTCCTTGTTGAATTAACCTCAAGCATGTTTAATTTGAAATAGGCTATTTCCATTGTAGCACTGTAGACATAATATTATGGTTAGCTTGAAATAGTGACTACTGCAATACCCAGATACCGGTATACAATTGCACAGATTGGAATGTCTATTTCCATATCTCAACCTCTTCCTACTCTAATGTAACCATTCCCATAAGAAATGGGTTCCCTAGATGTGTTTGATTAGATGATGCCAGTTAAAAAGGAAATGCCTAAAGAGAAGGGAATGTGATAGGCATGTCATGTGGCTGTCATGGAAAATGTCCCTTTGACTGTTGACCTGTGACAAATAGGGCCATGACCCCTGGATGTCATGTCCAATAATAGGGGCTCAGATATGTGCACCATACAAAAAGACCAATTCATAGACACACGAATGCAGAGGTGGAGTTGTATGTGCTAGACTCATATGAAAATAGCAAAGAAAAAATAAGAAAATAGGTCTACAAGACATGACCTCTTTGACATTGAGACTAAATGTCTCAATAGAAGAGCAGGGAGACAAAATACAACCACACCAATTGTAAGTTCTATTGTATTAACATACTCTGCCATACAGATTGGACAAAATTACATTTTATTCATTTAAAAGAATAATGCCGCTTTTAAAAGAAAAATCTCTCTCTCACACTTATGCCAGTGTGCCAGTGATCACCCTCCCCTGTGTCAATGTTGGCACCCATGCCTAAGGTTGCCTACCCCTGACATACACAGTCAACCACACTGCATATACAGAAGCATATCAACGCAACCAAATGAACATTTGGTTTTAATGAATAGGACAAAGAAGTTAACATGCGGTGTGGCTAGCTTGCCACCTTCCATCTCTGCTTGTAAGCTTTAACTCAAGTTCTATCAAAACAATCAAAACCTATTTCATTTAACACAGCGCTTAGTATGTCTTTAGCAGAAGATATATTTTTTAAACTGTTTGTTTATCTGAAATCGGTTCACAGTGGTTGGTAAGGCTATCTATGTATGCAGTTTGTACTGTAGAAGTGTGGTAGAGCTCAGATTTAGATAGCTGCACTACACCCTATAATTCACATGTCAGCTCAAACCTCACAAACTGTGAAGGAAAGTGAGAGAAGCAGGCTCAGGCAGAGGCTGACAGTGGCACCACAATGTTATGTTTGTCTATGTGTACAGTATGAGTCACACAGTGCAGTAGGCCTATGCCTTGGATAAGTGCATTGTTATGGAACTGTCTCTCCCCTCTTCCAATCCAATCCAATCCAATCCAATTTATTTATAGCATTTTAAAAAAACAACTGTTGACCAAATTTGATTGTTCTCCTAGTATCATTTGACCAAACTCAGATGTTGCAGTTTAGAGCATGCACCAAGCATTCACCAATTTTTTGGGTCTTTTTCTGCCTTTATTGATGGATTTGGAAGTGAAGATGGACAGGAAAGAGGGAGAGAGAGACGGGGAGAGACACGCAGCAAAGTCGTCTCAAATGTGGTCGGCAGTCTACTGAACTCCCCGCACTCACATGCTGCGCTGTCTGCCAGGCCACTTCTTCGTTTTTAAGCTGTAAATTATGATGCCTTGCTAGGTTCTGTAACTAGGAAGTTTGCTTAGCCATTTATATGTTAACTGGTGCAGTGGTGGATACAAACTCAGATCAAGCACAAAGTGTGTTTTATGACATGGAGGAATACAATGTTGTCACTGAACTCAGGTGTTCTTCTCATGCCAGTGACAACCTCTTCAAACACTAAACTGAAGCTGATCAAGAAGGCAGGCTCTCAGATCTTCTGATGCTATCCATTGATAGGGACATCCCAGTTGACCCAGACAAGGTCAGTGATATTCATAAACACAAAGGCCAAAAGGAATACTGATATTACCTGATATCCCCTACCCTGAGTAAGCTCCTCCATACTGCCCATTCTCACTAACATCATCAACGTAACTTAACCATGGCCCGGACTGCTGGCGTAGCGGTCCGGGCACCTAGGCTTTTAATGCCTGACAGCGTGTCGCGGGTTTGAATCCCGATCCCGGGGACCTTTGCTGCGTGTCACTCCCCTCTCTCGCCATTTCCTGTCAGTCTACTGTATACTATATCAATAAAGTCAGAAAAAGCAAAAAAATAAATCTACGAAAAAACATAACTAGTATGTTATTACAATATAACAAGCACATCTGCAGCGGTTGGAATTTGGGAGGTGGTCTACTCTTCCATTGAGAAATGTATACCCTGGTATCTGGTAGGACACCTGCTGGTTGACAAGTAGTACCTCATCTATGCAATATCTCTCCTGGTATGCATTTCATCTCTCATGCAGTACACCAGAGTTTGAATCCCGGGTAGGACATAAAAGTTACAAATTCCAACTTTAACTACACATATTATTGGACCACTGCAAACAAATTGTATATGAAATTGGAAATCATATCCAGTAATTCACCTTATAGACACTCCCCTTGACCATCGCTTTAACAAATTGTCCTCAATTTCACACATTGCACATACAAGGTCCAGCTATATACTGGGTTTTGAACAAGAACAATAGCCTACACTTCGTCATATGACTGTCACTCACCATAAAGAATTGGTTTTCATCTAAAAAATGCAACAGTCCGTCAAAACAGTTTTTTCAACAAGCGATGCAGCCGTACGATGAAGTATAAATTGGGCTTTACAGACCATTACGTCTCAGAATACATTCTGTGGCGGACTCGTGGAAAACACATTGCTGTGGATGAGAATGGTTGTGCTGCCCACAGCTCCATGCCCATATCTCTGTATAGCATTCTGTGGTCTGCGGAAGGCCTCAGAATGCTCAGTAGATCTACAAAACACACCGCAGGATAAAGTTGATCACTGTTGTTTGATATAGATATCCTTTTCCTAGAGTGATTTTTTTTTCTTGACTACAGATTAAGTGTGTATATATAGAAACTGCAATTTGTTTTATCTGATTGACTGATTCATGATCCAACTGGGTAGGTTGTGTGAGAGCACACACTTATTTACACACTTGACTGTACTGAAGTCATATACAAATGCATCACATTACAACAATTTTATGTAACTACAGAGTAATATCAGTAGTCTTTGGTTGGCATTGTAGACAAATATAAGTCATTATCTTCCTACATGTGAACACAAGAAAACTCTTCAGTCTTTTTTCAAATGCACGCACTGCACTGCAATTATATTTACAGTCCAATAAATTGTATTTGGTCCAAACCTTTATGGAGTAGTGGCTCCTCACAAGAACATTTCAAATTAACTGGGTGAGCAGAGTTTCTTTTAGGTTTAAGTTTAGGTTTTAAACAAAAAAATGAGTCCCTGTAAAACTGGCTTCTGGATGCCCAATTATGAACCTCAGTATTTTTCCTGTAAGGATGCATCCAGTCCTTCCATCTTGTTTCTTTTCTCAGTGGTTTCTTGTTTGTTTAAATACAAATTCCCATCTTGGATCATGATCATACTGGTGCCTCTTCGTGGTGATGTTTTTGTCTTTAGTGTTGATCCCAACATAAACAGGAAATTGCATGATGTTATCAACACTAAACTGGGATCAACACTAAACCTTTTACAGGCTCACAGAGAGCTACAATTGTGCTGCCAAAATATGACTTGGTTCAAAAGGTAAAAATGTATAAACAAGACCTAAGTGATTAGCTGACTCCACACACTTGTCCTCCTCACTAAATGTACACACATAGAGAGGCTGAAATATTCAAGTGAATATGATGGTTAGTCTTCTTGGTAATCTCAAACATCTCCAAAGAATATAAGATGATATAAGATAAAAGGATAAACATGATAACATAACATAACATAACATAACAACATAACTAATAAGTTAACACCAATTCATTGGGTTGATTGTCTGTCTAACTTGAAAACATAGTCAGACTGGGTCCATACCACATAGATGTGTCTGCTAGCCCTGAAAACAGATTTGGACGCTGTTTTGAATAAAGCTGAAGTCAAGTATAGCTGTAAATTTATAATAATTGCATTTATTATCATTAATTTAAAAACAAATGTGGACAGTTGGAGTGATGAGAAATAGAAAACAGTAGAAGAGAGAGAGGGGAGGCGGAATCAAATTCAGGTTGTGTGTCCTTTTGAACAAAGGACTGTTGAGTCATCCATCCAATCTGTTAACACTGAAGCTGTTACAACGGCTATTAAATCAGTGCACCAATAAGGCTAGAGTTATTCCCCCCTGATCAATAGAGAAAGTATTTGTCTCTGTACTGCACCAACAAAGGAAACATAAATTACAGATCAAGATTTAAATCTGTCTCACTCACTCATGGCCCCCTCCCACCCTTCTCTCTTTCTCTGCCTCTGTTTCCCAAAAAAGCAAGAAAAGACACATTCTTTGTGGACACAAAGGGTTGATTCTGCCGGGGCAGCGTAGCCGCCAGGCTTGGGTCAGGGATAGAGCTGCAGGGGGTCAGCTGCTGGGGTAAAGAGCCAAGGTTGCTGTGTTCTGGGCCAGGCCAGACAACAACAAACATAGACATGAAATACAGAGATTTTTACTATGGTTTAACTTTATTCATTTTATTACACGTTCTATTTGCAGAGAAACCGAACTGAACAAATTCGTATTTGAAGTAATCCTGATGTTGAATTAGCTGCTATGTTGAAACTAGCAGCTGAATGCTATTATGGAACCTGTGTGTGTGTGTGTGTGTGTGTGTGTGTGTGTGTGTGTGTGTGTGTGTGTGTGCGCGCGCGCGCGCATGCGTGTGCTCGTGTGCGCGTGCGTACGTACGTGCGCGCGCGTGTGTGTGTGTGTGTGTGTGTGTGTGTGTGTGTGTGTGTGTGTGTGTGTGTGTGTGTGTGTGTGTGTGTGTGTGTGTGAGAGAGAGAGAGAGAGAGAGAGAGAGAGAGAGAGTTCTCAGTGATTCTGAAAATGGTCAATCCCACACAGTCAGTTCCTGCTGTATTTTCTGTAACATGTGTGTCCCGTTCTGTGACATCTTTGAGTTCTGTTTCTTTGCAGCTTAGCTGCACACATTCCAGCACAGACAAACTGTGGGCTCTGGAGTTGCTCTCAATAGCTTCTCTGTGTCCCCGTCACCTCAGAGACAACAAGAACGCTGATCCACAACATGTCCCCTCCAGCTCTGAACCGTCCATATGAAGACAGATTGGACCGAATGCCTCAGTATGAGAGAAATACAAAGTGTGTGGGGGTGGCTGTAGAGGACAACAGAACAGAAAAGTTTACAAAGTGCTTTACAAAGAAATTCCTATCTTTTTTAAGAGATTAAAATTCCTTATTGTAAGAATATGTTGTTATTATAGATTTAAGAGGTTACTGAGCTTCTGAGCTGACAAGCAACCAGGCCACTCCAAAGCCCCAAGGCTCTGATCACAGGAATTGTGACTGGCATAGATATGTGTATATATATTGATGGTGAGTGAATGGATTAGACAGACAGACAGACAGACAGACAGACAGACAGACAGACAGACAGACAGACAGACAGACAGACAGACAGACAGACAGACAGACAGACAGACAGACAGACAGACAGACAGACAGACAGACAGACAGATACATAGATAGATAGATAGATAGATAGATAGATAGATAGATAGTGACAATATACAAGCAAGAAGGCAGTGGATAATGTTCATGATTTATTTGTGTCTGTTCACTCATGAAGAACACAGCAGATAACAGTTTTATATGAATACAAGCACATTTCCTTAAAGTTTACACTCAAGCATTGATAACAGCGTTTAAAGGCCATTTTCAGGAGACATCCAAATAGCGAAATGCCAATTATGCCATTGTTTACCACAAACAAGCGTTAGCCAAAGTATAAGCACAGTCATTCTGAGAATATCACTTCTCTCAACAAAAGCGTCTCCAGCTATCTCCAGCTATATGGCTTGCCCATACTGTAACCCCCCACCACCACCACCACTACCAACCCCAGTAGTGCTGAGACCCCAGCTATGGGTTTGTTTATTTAGGGGAGGCCCGGAGACCGAGGGTAGCATTACATTTCCTGTCCGTGTGCCGAGAGAAAGACACATTCTTTTGTCTGGCACCCCATATTTCCTGTCTCCCTCTGTACAGTGACTGCGACACACACTCCCCCCTCGTCTTGTCATCATCCTCAGTGCGTGACTCCAATAGTTTGGCTCAGCACCAGAGATGGGGATGAGCATAATAATGACCACAAACTGCCATGCGACTTCCTTTATCATGATTCTCTAAAACTGAAGACTTCATTGTGACATTTTTATTATTTTTATTGGACAACTTTGATCCTTTTTCAAAAATGTAAAGACATACTAATAAAACACATACAGTACATATATCCTATTATTCATGTACTGCAACACAACATCTAATAACTTTATTGTGATTAGAATAAGATGTTGTGGTGTAATAGTAATAGTAATAGTTACAGTAGTATACTATGACACTCATTAGCTAAATAGAAATTATTAAAATGATAGACAAAATGAAAAAATTGTAAAGTGTAAGCGTTTTTGTTAACCTCTTATGCAGAATATGCACTATTACAAAAACTTCCCTTGTAAAAGATTTTCAAGAATTCACTTTTCTCACACTTTCTATTTTCTTGACAAACACACATACTTGACAGTATCAATGTGAGTATGAGTCAAGAAATCACCTTTTATGGTACAGGAGTTACAGACTATAACCTACACTATTTACATTATATTTATTTGATTAAAAATCAAATACAATAATTCAAAAAAATATTTGTCAGCTCAGCTCTGTTCAGATGTTAGTCCTGTTTAGTCAAATGACTGCCATATGACTTGTACAATGAGGGGACCACATATTTGAGTGTTAACCTATATTTATATTTAAATATAAATGAAATATAATTTATAAAGTAAATTGTCGATGGGCATCATAGCTCAGCGCCCTGGTAGACAAGGGCCCCTGGGCACTGGCCCCATTACCCTGGTCCATATCCGTCCATGCTGAGCAGGCATACAAAAGCGTTGAAAACATAATGGGGGTGAAACCATGTGTCATCGTTTTGTAGTACAGCGAACAAGGTTTCCACTTCACAGTCACAACTCAATCTCTTCCAGTGAATCATACAGTGATAGGCCTATCCTTCTTTCTATAGCTGGTTCTGTTGGGTGTAGGCCTAACTATTTTTCAATAATTTGGTGGAGAGGACAGAGGAGACCCATGTGAGTCAGATTTCAGATGAACAGTGACTCACATTGTGAGAGAAGTCTCTTTGCTAGAGGGGTATATTAAAGTTTTCCTACTGTAGCCTATCATGTGATTCATAGATATTGCTCATTGCTGTGCTGCTGCGCAAAGTAAACTCGTGGGAAATAAATGACGGTAAACTGCGCCATCTAGTGACCATATGGTGCACAGTACAAATATTTAATCATAATAATAACTAGCTAGGATCATGGGGATTGCAAACGGACCAAATAGACCTTTTCGTGATTATTCTGTCTTACAAAATAGGTTGAGCCTGTATCTGAGCCTGGTTACATGGGATACCGGTACGTAGTGTGTTTTGTTGAACAGCTTCTGCTTGCTGCTGCCATAAAGTTGCAGGCTAATGAAGCCCTTGCACTGTAGCAGTGGTGGGAAAAGTATTCACATTGTTTACTTAAGTATAAGTATCAATACTGCAATGTATAAATACTCTGTTACAAGTAAAAGTCCAGAATTCAAAATATAGCTACCACTGCACCGTAGCTAGTAAAGTTGAGAGAGGCAGTCCAACTGTTTACTGCCGGTGCGCTGACATCTGCATCGTTTATTGCTCAGCGCTGATTGGAGGGTTGTGTGGTGACACTGACAGAGAGAGGAGAAGGTGTGTGAGTGTGTGTGAAGAAGTGTTCTTCAGAACAGAGACAGGTAGGGCAGAAGAACCCAGCTTTACAGCCAGAGAGAAGTCAAGTGGGATTGTCTACGTTAATGTTCTACCTTTACTTTATGGACAAGTACAAAATAATGTAGCTTACTTTAACTGCTGAGTGCTGAGGATCCGATTTGACTTGTCTGTCTTCAACATAAATTCAGCATCTTGGAGAAAATGAGCGGTAAGTTTGCCAGTTCCAAGGATTATTGTTCATTCTTTACGTTAGATTTTTGATTGATTGATTGAACAGTTTATTAACAGTTTGCAAAGACAAGCACAGGGAAGTACAGTTCTATACAAGGTCTGTTAAGAGGATTTGAAACCCAAGTAAGCAATATGGCTTGTTGTTTCCATTGGGATCCTTTGTACTCAATTCATCGAATAATTGTGAGTCTTGCTTGACACACCTCATTTAGGTAAACAAACACAGATTGACATGTAGCCTATTGCATAATTCACTAGCCTTAGCCTATATTGCATGTGCATATCATAAATCAGCCTGTACAGGAAGAGTGGTTACCTGAGAAGTCTGGGCAGCTGAATGTGAAATTGGCTAATTGTCTTCCAAAATGTGAAATGGTAAAGAATGCTATTATAGTAGGCCTATGCTTTGGAAAATGATGTGAAGTAATGTAAAGTATAGGAAGTACCTCACCTGGGAAGTCTGGGCACTTCAATGTTAAATTAAATCTATTTTTCAAAAATGTAATAATAATGATGCTTTGGGAATATGGTCTGAAATTAGATGAAGTATATATATAATTTGAACATGCTTGAACATTTGACATTTAAGGCTTAATATTTCAATTTCTGCGAATTGCTAAAACCTGTGGATAGTCATTATGGCATAAACAATAAGTTGAGTGTTATTAGGTCTGATAGTGATATTGTCCTGTGAATGGGGGTAGATTTCAATATCGGTGGTATTATTAATAATCAAATTATTAATCATACATTTGGAATTATGAGTAATTAAATTAAGAGTCAAAATTAATTTGAAATGAAAGGGGCACCATGAAAATCAACTTATGAATAAGCACAAGTTTAATTTGTATTTAACCCTTTAAAATCCCCAATAAAATAATTAAAGATTATAAAATAATCAATTATTATTTTATACCAATAAATCTACAAGATCTGAAGGGGAATTCTTTACTCAACATATCCTTGCTGATGTGTGTCAACATATCATTACAGTGTGTTCTATAAAGAAATGTCAACGTGAGCAATGATCAAACTTGATTTGATATAAAGAATACATTATTTTATTCATCAAACCTAAGCTAGACATACAAACAAAATGGAAAAATTCTTAAATGTAATCAAGGTTTTAGCTGGATTCAGATAGTAACTAAACCTAACTTTAATCCTGTAAGAAAGACAAAGTTAAATGAAATAATCATCAAATGCCATGAGATAGCTTTAATTTATTTATTCAAAGTTGTTCCTGAGTTACCGCACATCACAGTTGTAATGTGTTGTGTCCAAGCCAAGGTCCAGTGAGTCGTCTGTCCTGGCAACGTGGTGGAAGATTACATGCAAGGCTGCGATCTGGACAGTAGATTCAGGAACAATGTCTATTTGCATTTGCACAGCTCAGTCCAGTGGCGTACCCACCATAGAGGCAGGGCAGGCGGCCGCCTGCCCAACTAAAATCTAGCCTCCCCTAGAAAATAAAGTAAAAGACTGAAAAACAGGCAGTGAAAAAAATCCAAAGAGAATAGTGGCCGTCGGACCTCGTCCATTCACGCGGGCAGGCAGGCAGCTAATCACTACCGTATCCAAACAGCAGAGCGACGTCGCCTATACTATAGTGATGCAAATGTTTGCCTTTATCTTCATGGGGTGCCAGGAGTGCCAGGTGTGGGGGTCTCTGGGCCATCACCTGTACTCACCAGGCATAAAAGGGGCTCTGAGTATGAGAGCAGCTTGAACCATTAAACTACTACATGAAGAGACCACTGCTGAATAATTGATTGATTGATTATACTTGCATATTGTTTTTATTAACGTTTTTCAGTGTTGCGTTGCGTTGAGGGGGGGGGGGGGGGGGGGGGTAGGTAGGTAGAGAAAAAAAAATCTCGCCTGCCCTAAATGTAATTTCTGGGAACGCCACTGGCTCAGTCTATTGAAAACTAAATTCACGCTGGATTTTGGGTGAAAGCGTGAAATTGTAGTTGTCAATTTGTCATTGGCAGTTTGTCATAGGCTACTCCTTTTGTCTCACAAGGACAACGTCTGTAGGAATGCCCTGGTCAGAGCAGGTCACAGGGCTAAATGTGTGTAACAAGCCAGGCAGAAAAGCAGTTGTCGTAGCTTTGATTTGAAGACGCTTGGTGCCTGGGAGCATCTCACCTGAGAGGAGTAAGTCGAGCAGGAGTGCAGATACGACAGCCAGTATAGAGGAAAAGCAGCGAAGACATGGTCGTAGTGGGGTCAGGTTTGGAAACCCCTAGCCGCAGCGTCCTATACTGTATAAAGGTTGTCAGGGAGAGAGAGAGAAAGAGCGCCACGAGACGAGCCGATCGAGACGATGGGGCTGAGCTAGGCCGTGTTATGGCCTACCGGCCACTGAAGACAATGAAGAGGGGTTAGTCACACAGAGTTTAAATATGTAGTGTGCGACATGTAACATGTTGTGAACTTGTCAGGCAGAGACGGTCCTGAGGAGATGTCAATTTTTGGGAAGTTCAGTGATGCATGAAGTCATGGCTCATATTACACATATTCTGCAATTGTGTCTATTCTAACCTACACAATTATTACAAACCCTTGAATCCAGCGCAGTAAACTACGATGAACGACAAGTAGGGAATGTCATAATTACAATCAAAATCATGATTAATGAATTGAAATGATTAAATAAATGAAACATTCAAACATTATGCCATAATAAATGGTTCCTGATTGGGTCCTTATTCAATTCAGGGCTAGTCTGTGTGTCTTCACATTGGGAAGTTTGCATGAAGACAAGCAAGTGTTTTTGTTTTGGGTAATGTTAAACCTTGTGTTTGCAAAATTAGATGGACTTTCATCTGTGCCACAAACGTTCCATGTCCAGAGGAACATTCTAGAGGGTCAATAGGTCAGGAGGGGGCTGGAGTTATCCTCAGGCCCCACTCTAGTTCAATGTGAGAGAAAAATAGACAGACAGAAGAACTTGCTGTGTCCATTTACTTATCCAATAATGTAAGTGTGGAAACTGGATAAAGTTATAATTGTGCTTTTATATCGAGTCTTGATTACTACAGTATATCATGCATGTTCAGGTCACAACTATTAAATTACAACTATTACAACAGAATTTTTATTTAGGCCTATTTTGTGCAGGGTAGCCAAGCAGGCTACAATGAGAACTTTGTAAATCGCATGGTCACAGGGTACGTTTAAGGACAAACTCCTTAAAGGTGATGACAGAGATTCCAAGGCATCCATAGGCTTGTCTGAACCTGTCTGTGAACCTACTGTACAGACCTGTGGTGGCACTTCTTTAGGTCTCATTGTTGGCAAATGAGACTGCAGAGAAGAAATTTGACTAGGTGGTGGCAAATTAACTTTGAAACTAATATTTGCTAAATCATGACTGCTTGAATAAACAAAAGACTCTTCAGTCAAGTTGTCCCTGTGACATAAAGTAAACTTTAGATCTGCAACTATTTATTATTTTTCTTCGCGATTATTCTATTGATAGCTTTTTCAATCAATCGAATAATCAAGGAGTGCTGTTTTTATTTGAGTAGTAGTAGTAGTAACTTCATCGCACAACGGTGTCATACAAAAATTGTGAAAATAGCAGATCTACAAGCTCACAACGCATTTCAATGCAACGCAAAATAGCAGATCTATAAACTGCGTGTTGTGACGCTTTGATAGATCGGCTATTTTCACTATTTCTTTTAATGTTTTTAATATTTTTGGAAACATTTCGCCTAATAGAAGATGCCCAAAATAGGGATAGATTAGGCTATTAATTGATTATTGTATTAAATTACAGATTATTAATTATTTTGTATAATCAATTAATTGATTAGGTAAATTAAACTGTTGCACCCCTAGTAAACTTCTAAGTTCAGTTTAATAAAAACGAATTACAATTGTAGCCTATTTTAACTTTACATCCTGCTGGCTAAAATGTATTTGTTGTACACTGTAGAAGTCAGTATGGGATAATAGCCTTATTTTTTTATATCAGTGCGTTTAAATACACTTACGTTTGCAGCATAGGTTAACTGCACACAGTAAAATCGATTTTACACTGAGGATTTTACTGTTCACAGGATGCACTTGTCACCAGACACTCCCTCAGCACTACACTAGTAATGCCAGCTGTAAACCATCATTACTATTTTATTAGCTCACAGAGCATTTCTCACAGTTTGTTGAAAGCCACACAGATAAAACAGGATATTCTGTCTGTTATTGTGTGGGGTTCTGGAGGGCTTGTGTTGATCTTGTTCAGAGTTTTACATTTCAATCAGGTGGTCTGTCTAGAGGCCTACAGTGTTATTATCATTATACCCACCCTTGTATCAATTGTGGTGTTTCAGCACTAAAGGACTCTTGTGTTGAGATCAATAAAGCACTACCATTAGTAGTTATAGTAGTAGTCGTAGTAGTAGTAGTAGTAATACTTCTACTACTACAGGCTACTAAGTGCATTTAGTACTAATGGCATTATGTCTGCAATAGGTTTACATTTACTCCTGTCACATCACAGAATATGCAGTATATTATATATTCACAGTATCTCTCTGCCTCAGTGCAAAGGGAAGTAAATGGGGTTGGGAATGTCTTTGTCTGCTACCCCTGGTATGTTTTTAGTTGGGGGTGAGATGAGTCACGCCAGTGTTTTCATTCCTGTGTTCTGAGTCACAGTAAGCCCTGTCCAGCCGTGAGTCCTCCCCACTTTAGTTTATGATCCTCATAACAGCGCAAACCTTTGCTCCAGACTGATAAAACACTGTGTAAATCAGTTGGCTGCTGCCATGTGAATTTATTGCTCACATGTGATTTATGTAAAGTTATTAAATTAAAACATAACTAATCTAAACTCTCAGAGGGATCCGTCAGTGGGTCAAATGGAATACGAATCCCTCAGACTGCTATCTGACAGTGATTTCCCCTCAGCATTCCTTGGGAGACATCCAGTTAACCTCCTTCTCCTCTTCTCACTGTTGTAATGAACAATGCAGCCCATGTCATTCTTTGTGCCTGTAGACTGTCAGTGTTTTTTGGTCGATTAGACATCAGGTCAGTCATCATCACTGTTGAGAACAATTGTGAAACTTTACAATGGATTCAAATGATATGTTCCGAAGCTAACCTGAGATTGTTGCATTTGAAATTTGATCTTACTTACTATTATGAAAGGAGTGTTAGTTTCCAAATGATAGGAGTGTTAGTTTCCAAATGATAGCACCGCTGACAGAACCACTTTAGAGTTTCACAGCATTTCTTTCTTCCTACTTCAGCACTGCCAGCTGTAACAATAATGCCTGGTTTAAATGTGGTAGATTAGCCTGATCCTGGATAAAAACAGAAACCATCAGAATGCTCCTCAGGGAAATTGATTTTGATCTGAACTGGACACGGTCCACGTCCACAAATTACCCTTAAGCAAAATGTATCCTACTTCGTCATACAACAGTGTCACTTGCCAAAAATAACACATTTTCAACTAAAAAACTGCAACGTGTGACGTCCTTTAGTTCAAAATGAGTTACTTTCCACAACGTGTCCCAGCGTGACACGTTGTGAGCTTGTAGATCGTCTATTTTCGGAGAGTGACACCTGCACACAGCTAAGTATAACTAAGGCTTTAGGCTTGAACTGTGCATGAAGACTGCAATTGCTTCTCTCTCTTGCAGGCATCAAAGCCTGGATGGGGGATGATGACACAGCTCAGGAGGAGGCCCGGCCCTCCTCCCCCTGGTCAGAGGAACGTTGTGAAGAGCTGTGGGACCGCGTGGAGGGGGTTCGACATAAGCTGACCCGCATCCTCAACCCGGCCAAACTCACTCCATACCTGCGTCAGTGCAAGGTCATCGACGAGCAGGATGAGGATGAGGTCCTCAACTCCACGCAGTACCCTCTGCGCATCAGCAAGGCTGGTGAGAGGGAGAGAGATAGATTAGGACAATATTGGATAAAGAGAGAGAAGCAGGTGGTAGTAGTTCTAGTAGATTATATTTATTAATAGGAACCTAGCTAAAGAATTTATATTAACCAGTATCTTAAAGGCAAGTAAGTCATTCGCCAAAGTATCCATCAAGTAACCCAGCCACATTGGGTGGTTTAACCAAAAATGACATTGTTCAATGACATTAAAAAGAAACACTGAGATATAACGTCATAAGTCTTTAGAGTGGGTTGTCCGAGAAAAACAGGTGGGTTAAGATAAATAGAGAGAGAGAGGGGGAGTTTTGAAGAGAGAGTGAGATGAAAGACATTGCTGAGCTGACTAAGTCAAGGGGAGTGTAAGAGCAAGAGAAGAGACAGATGGGGAGTAAAAGAAGAGACAGATGTGAGTCTGTGTAGGGGAGGCAAAGAGATGATACAGGAAATGCGGATGAAAGCAAACATCTGGATTAAAGCCATGTTTGTATCATTGTTGCTTCACTGCCCTTGAGCTATTGTGCGCAAGTGAATGAAGGTTTCAGTCGTAATCAGTTATGAAATTCCTGTGATATCATACAGAACAACTGATACACACTTTTTGCTTCAGCACAATGCTAAAAACACAAACGTCAGTCTGTGTCTATTCTTTATCTGTTACTTTAGCTATAGTTACCAATAAAGATAGACGATCGGGTCTTTCACACTCATATTGGATTGGTTCTGATGTTGCCCAGGACGTTTGCTTGACATTCTGCGGGGGCAGGGCCAGCGAGGTCTACAGGCCTTCATGGAGTCATTGGAGTTCTACCACCCAGAGCAGTACACTCACCTGACTGGAGAAAAACCCACACAGCGCTGCTCCCTAATACTGGGTAGGCTTGGGCCTCCGTGCATGTGGGTTACTGTATGTTGGTTCACAGGTCTGTGGGTTATTGTGTGTGTGTGTGTGTGTGTGTGTGTGTGTGTGTGTGTGTGTGTGTGTGTGTGTGTGTGTGTGTGTGTGTGTGTGTGTGTGTGTGTGTGTGTGTGTGTGTGTGTGTGTGCGCGCGCGCGGGTGCGTGCGTGCGTGCGTGCGCGCGCAGAATATGAGACCTCTTGCTCTTCACTTAACCTTAAACCTTTGATGTATATACTTGCCTGACACTTTATCTTCTCTCCACCTTTTAGTGTGAATCATGTCATTCTGCTGTGAAGATGATGTGAAACTCTGGTGGCGATTCTCCAGCGTAGAAAGAAATATCTCATCCACAGAATGAATTGAGAAGTGTTATGTCAGATTTTCACATGTCCTCCTCACAATAGAGTGATAGGAATCATGTTAAGTATCTTTAAGAAATAACCATAACTGATTACCTCATCTAATCTGCTCCCAGATGAGGAGGGTCCTGAGGGTCTGACTCAGTTCCTGCTTCTGGAAGTGCGGAAGCTGAGAGAGCAGCTCAGGAACAGCCGTATGTGTGAGCGACGCCTTTCGCAGCGCTGTCGGGTGGCTGAGGACGAACGCAGCCGCGCCGAACGGAAAGCCCAGGAGTTTCGCCACGACCGCCTGCAGCTGGAGAGGTACGGCCCAATTATCTGGAACCGAGCATGTTCCTCACATCCATATATTCAGGCATGCATGCATAATATATACATACTGTACATTCAATGAGGGTAAATATGGTATAATAAGCGAGTTCAAATCTCACTATGAACAACCAAATTATATATATTTTTTCATTTTCTTCATCATCTTTATCTTCTGAAATCACCATCTTCGCATATTGATCTTCTTCTGTGCTTGGGCCCGTTTGTTGCTGCTTGTGGCTATATTTGTTTTCTTTCCTTTTTCCCCTTAGTTGTAATTGTGATGTGTGTTATGTCCATCTTGGCCAAATATCAGTTTTGGACCACTGATTTCCCTAAATTGATGGATAATGAAAGTCAATCCAATCAAATTGAATAAAAATGAATTGATCAATATCTTCAATATTTTGTCTGTGTTGAATCATGTGTGAACAGGCTACGTCAGGACTGGGATTCTGGCAGTCGAGAGCTGGGCAAACTGAAGGATAGGCACCTGGAGCAGGCTGTGAAATATTCCAGGGCCCTGGAGGATCAGGGCAAGTCCGCTGCCCGTGAGAGAGAGCTACAGACACAGGTGAGTAGCAGAAGGAGACAGAAGCTGTCTTTAACAGAAAGATATTTATGAACAGAAAGTGTGCAACTTGGGGTGAAGTTTAGCTAGCTATAAGCCTGAAGTTCATCATTCCTGTTAAGTTGTACAGTGGCCAACAGAAGAAGTCTGTGGTTGCACGGGATAGCTCCTAGGTGTGAATATTTTTTAAATGTCTGTGATGTAGGCCATTGCTGGGAAGGAGGACATAGTAACTCTCTATGCACAAGGTTAAACAAGTTTAGACTGGTTAGCTCCATGTTATTTGAGGTGCTCTGTGCAGAGACAACAAATGTTATTATTTGAAGGGTGGGAAGAAATAGGGCTAAGATGGCAATCTCATGGCACCAAATAACAGCTGGAGGCACTTTTAAATGAAATTACATCAGTTAGCGTGCAGCTGTCAGAAAGATTCTGATAGCAGGTTGACCCAGTTAGATTTAGCTATCTCTTTTTTTATGCTTTAAAAATCTGTCCCAACATGTAGAACAAAACTTAAAGGAGCTACACCATGAATTTAAAAAATAATAATAATATTTGATATCATATTGTTTATGTCCCTCAAACGTTTTTCAAAAGGTTTGAGCCTAAATCAAGCCTCAGATATACTCATTCCAACTAACTTCTCTCTGGCTTATAAAGCACTTTCACCTGCAATACCACATTGTCCTGTTTGGCACGGGGCGCTATTGAGCCAGTTTGTATGCATGTCATGTCCTGGTTCTGTGTGGAAAAAGTAAAAAAAAAAAATAAGATTTTTTTTTTTTTCTTTTTGGGATTTTTTTTTTGGTTAGAACTGAAAAACGGGAGGAATTGTTCCCAGACGTGACGTAGGGTGGGGGAACAAATCTGACGGACTGTTTTCAGACCAATTTACATGAAAACCACAGATAGCCTATGAAAGCCTGCATGCTCGAAGTCGGGTATTTGTTGGAACAGAAGAGAGGTGGGGGAGACCAAAAACACACAAAAATGAAGAAAAAGTTAAAATTCATGGTGTAGACCCTTTAAGAGGTATGCTTCACATGGTTGCCTATACTCTCTATATACTCTCTATATATATATCTGTATATAGGACAAATGTTAGGCAACAGGCGGCCCGTGGGCCAGAACTGGCCCGCCATCGAGGATATCTGGCCCGGGAAATTATTTAGTAAATAGTTTACAATATGTGAAGGGCCCCAGCTAAATTACTGATAGTTTAGAACTAAATTGACCCTAAAAGGTCTGTACTACAAGTGTGTACTGTACAAATGGACACTCTTGTAGTTACAGAGAGTTCAAGAATGTACAAATTTGTACACTCAGTTATGAGGGTCCATGACCTAAATTTGCATATCAAACTGGGGTTCCTTGAATTTAAAAACTTTGAGAACCCCTGGGTTATAATGTCCAAATAGAGAATCTACCTCCATCTGAAGAATTCCTTTATCCATGTTCAGTAACAGGCAGCTGTTTCATACAGTTTCTCTCCATATCTAAGAAGAGACCTTGAGCTCCTATACTATGAAAGAGCTTGTTTATCTCCATTCGAAAGGGAGTCTGTCTGTCTCCAGATATAATTTTTGAACATTTTAATTAACTAAATATGCCCTTTGTACAACATTCAAGTCATTCAAGGCCAGCACAAAATGATTACCCCACACATTTCTATCAGTATGCAGTTATACCACACACATCTTTATTAACTTTTATAGCAACAGCATATATTAATTGATTATGTTCTGGCCCTTCATCTACTGACTTAGAAAAAAACTGTCCTGAGGCCAAACGTACTTGCCGACCCCTGGATATACATACCATATGTGTCTGCTCAAAATATATCCCTCCAAACCCAGGAAACACTAAACAACAGCAATGATGCTGTGCCATTCCAAACACAGATAGAAGAGCTGAAGGCCAGACCGATGGAGGGAGAGAAACAGACTCCCAGCGCTGCAGCCAACACCCTGTCACTCAAAAGGAACAGTGTGATTTCCAACAGTGTTAATGCTGCTCCACCTCCATTACCAGAAAAGCCGCTGCACCGTATCGATATACACAAGGCTGGGAATACTGGAGCTCAGGTGAGAATTTAAAGGAACACTGTCACACTGTTCAAATGCATTTCAGTTAATTTTTCATGATTATAGTATATAGAAACAACAATATTGAAAACAATATCGAAACATCATTTACTTATAGTATAGCATGCCTATACAGTCTATGGTCCCATTACATCAACCTTATTCATACTTTCTGAAGTTAATATATTATTTTCAACAAGGGTAGTAGGGTAATAAGAGTTGGTAGGAGGGTATTAACTAAGAGTTGTAGTTTTCACCTCACAGGAGTAAACATTTTGGCACAACTTCTATGGAATTTCAGACAATGGGGCGGCGGTGGCTCAGGAAATGGAGCAGCCGCTTGGGAATGAGAAGGTTCTCGGTTTGATCCCCAGCTACCCCTGGGTTAGTGTCGTAGTGTCCTTGAGTAAGACACTTAACCCCTAACTGCCTCCGATGAGAAGGTTGATTCCAATACTTGCACACCATTGGTGTGAATATGTGTGTGAACGGCTGAATATAATGCAGATTGTAAAGCGCATTGGATAAAGCTGCTATATAAATGCACCATTTACAATTTTACACTTGGAAGACTGCTCCGTTTTATGGCTGCTAATGGAACATTAGCTTATTGTCGGTATTGGCCGAGAACGAGGGTGTCTATCCCCTTTTCAATGCAGTAGACCCCTGGGAGAAGGCCCCTGGGAGAAGGATTGCTGAGGTGGAACACAACACCTACCATCAGCTCCCTGTACTTACTGCACGACAAAGTTACCCAAACCACGTCGCTTGGGATAGTTTGCTGTAAATGGAATTTAAGTACATCTGGTCTAAAACAGGTGCAAACATTTACAACATACATCACCAACATCATTCTTAAATTTCAAACAACGCAATTGAATGAATGAAGTAAAGTACTACCAGGAGTCCCTATAAGGTAAACGTAAATGTTCCAGAATTGAATTGATTGCCACTCTTGAGGATTATTAGTCCACACATCAGCAGACACTCTTTATGGACATTCTTGAAGTCCACAAAGTGTACATTTTTGCTTATAGCATGCCAGCGCACTTGGCTGAAGCCCGCAAATGTAGTCGGCTGACACATAAAAAGGCATCTAAATCAAGATAACCACAGAACATCCAAGAAAGAAGCACCGGTTTGCCTTTTTTCAATGGTGTGCATTGAAAATGTGCAGGTTGCACCTGCACATTGTTGAGCATTGCTCATATGCTTACTCTGCTTAGTCTGATTTTGCACTTGTAATTCGCTCTCAATAACTGTGTCTGCGAAATGCCTAAATTGTAAATAGTGAAATGAGCAGGCAGAAGAAAAGGATCAACCTAACTCATTTATAGTTAACACTATCAGGATGTAATCAAAATGACATTGAACAAGTGCCCCTCATGTCCTCATGTTCTAAAATGAATATCCCTATTGGAGACTCTGTTGTGCTGTGCATGGCATATGCTACTTTTTTATTATATAGATATTAATATATAGATATTGTATTCTATATTTCTATTCCCAACACAGTGAAGTAGATTTGCCCATGTAAGGAGAATAACATTTCTGTTCTATTTTTATGTTAGGCGCTGATGGATATTTTACGGCAGGATCGGAGGGAGGCGGCAGAGCAGAGGCAAGAGCTGTGTAATACCATCACTAAACTACAGGAGGAGCTAGAGAGCTCGGAAGATCAGAGAGACAAGGTTGAGACAAATGCTGTTTTTACCATTCATTTACCATCCATCCATTTAATGTCTGTTGTTGTCATTCAGCATCTCAAAACCATATCAGTATGGTGGATGTCAGAGCCAATCTGAACATTACCAATGTTTATTGCTAATAAACAACCAGACTATTTATTGCTCGACAAAATCAAATGTTTTAAATTAGAATGCTCCCTTTGACCGGAGGTTGTCGCCCCTGTGAAATGTTTTGTTGTATAGCTGGAGTCCCAGTTTGAGCAGCTGCAGTTGAAGGTGAGGACACTTCAGCTGGACTGGGAGACAGAGCAGAAGAGAAGTGTGTCTTACTTCAACCAGATCATGGAGCTGGAGAAGGAAAGGGACCAGGTCAGTGGGTGGGAACCTTTGAGCTTTGCACAGAAAATCCTTTCTTTTTGGCTTCCCATAAACCCTGTTTCTCTTCTCAACCCTTTCCACCTGCCTCCAGGCTCTACGTAGTCGGGACAGCTTGCAGCTGGAATACACAGACTGTCTTCTGGACAAGAATCGCCTGCGTAAGCGCATCGCAGAGCTGCAGGCCAACCTCGAGCACCAGCAGAGAGAGCTGGAGAGAGAGCGAGAGAGGAGCCAGGAGCAAAGAGAGCAGAGCAGCCCACTGCACTGTGTGAGTACAGGGTAGATGTATGTACCTATGTGTCTGTCTGTCTGTCTGTCTGTCTGTCTGTCTGTCTGTCTGTCTGTCTGTCTGTCTGTCTGTCTGTCTGTCTGTCTGTCTGTCTGTCTGTCTCTCATATACACAAATAGTCTGCAAAAGTGATGCAAACTCTGTATCACCACCATTGTTCTTATTATTACAGTTCTGACATTACAAGTCTGGACAGCGCACGAAGAGATATAATAGGTTTATTGATGGTTAAGAAAATGTAAAATGGTATGGTTTTGGCAGACTACTGTACATCTAATTTTATGAGTTGTTGCTGCATGTGTGTGCATAGACTTCAATTAGGAATAATATAATCCCTCAATGGTACATAAAAACAAGGCAAGTTTATTTGTGGAACACATTTCAGAAACACGGCAATGCAATGTGCTTTCCATAAAACATTAAGTGAAGGAAAAACTGACATATGAATTCATTAAAAAGGAGATACAAAACACCTATCTCCTTAGTAGGATACACCTATTCAGGACACAGCCATAAAAACACAATATAAAAGGACATTTGAATACAGTAAAAACAAAAATAAAAGGTAAAAATTAGGGAAAAAAAGGTAAAATCATTTAAAACAAAGTTCCACCAGACCTGCAGTTTTCAGATCTAAACAGGTGGACACACTGAACAGCAGCACAAGAGCAGCATGATAGTGAATGAATTAAGGTTGAGTGAGTACGCCATAGAAATGCTTGACATTGGGGGGTGTGAATAAGGGCCGTTTCAGACTATGGTTTCGGGTGCGCACCCTGGGCCACTTGGCTGATGTTGTGGTAGTGTGAACGTTGCGTATCGTTCCCCGAAACGGATCCCCGTTCCGTTCCCGAAACCACCTCCGGAGGCAGTCTCGGATCCGAATCATGCGTCCTCGGAGACGGTACGCTGCAGTGTGAAAGCAAGCGTACTGTTTGACGGAAGTGGCCCGCTATTTGGAATAGGTGACGGTATATAAACTCGATAAAAACAGTCAACAAAAAGACGTCGCAGATCAATCCACAGGGGTTCAACCATGGCCGGATCCCGCGGGTTAATTTCATCATTAAATAACCAAATGAACCCGCGGGATGATGCGCTAAAACCCGCAATATTTATATATAAAACTTATTTATTTATTTATATAAAACATTACATACAGAAATAGAATGAGAGCGCGAGATAGAAAGAGAGGCCGTGTCATGGCCATATAATGACAGCAACAATATATATATATATATATATATATATATATATATATATATATATATATATATATATATATATATATATATTATATATATATATATATATATATATATATATATATATATATATATATATATAATAGTATATCTTGTGGATATCTTGTGGAGTTTCAGCTACTATGCATCCCAGAAATATATAGCTTATAAGGCTTTGTAATTTGAAATGTGTAAGTAAATATAACTCATTTAGATGTAGGCCTACGTAGGTTTATGGTTTCCCAAGGACTATAGCCGTTTCACTCATGATGCAATTTCTCTTTCATAACAGATACATACATGTGCCAGATAATCCCCACACAAAGAGAGTAAAAAAAGAAAAGACGTTACTTTATTTAGTAAGACATGAGAAACAGTACATGGAAGTACAATTCACAATACAAGGTTTCAGTCATTCAGTCCGACTTCACTGTATAGGCTAGCTGCCTTTTCATAAATTATATATTTTTGTACTTAAGCTGTCGTGAAAGTTTATAATATTTAGAGAAATGTAAGGTTTCAAATACAAAAGTAGTAGTTGTTGTGAAGGTTAGCAAACTGGACATTTAGACTGAATGTTTCCTGTATCCTCATCTTGCGCAAATGCACACAAATGTTTCACCAGGTTTTATTTGTGTTGTTTCTCATAAGCGTGCATCCGTTGTCTGTCAACAACACGCGCGCCAACAACACAGCAGTCTGTGCCTTGACTTCTGTGCGCTTGCGTCGCTGTGTGCTCAGTGCGCTCCTGACTCTCTCCCCAGCGGCAACCCCATAGATATATGCAACCCTATATTTATGCGCGACCAGCACAAACATTGTCGCATAGTTGATGACGTCTGTGTCCACTGGGGAAGCACTATGTGCATGCCGCCACCTATAGGATCGGGGGTATATATGCAAGTGTATTCGAGCGCGTTAGAGACTTGGCCAGTGTGAATGCGGGCCAGCCAAGCGCACTCGGAAACGGAGCGGTCTGGAGTGCGCACCCGAAACCATAGTCTGAAACCGCCGTAACTCACATTGCACATTTTAAATATTTGACCATAAAACTTTGTATTTGTATGCTCCCTTTGGTTGTCGCTTATTCCCTATATCCTTTCCTGTCTGGTCTCAGTCTCACCTCTCCCTGTGCAGTGAAGATCAGTGCTATGGTCCCTGCTGTTCCCTAGGCTTGGAACTGACCCCACAGTCCAATGGCATGCACCCCCTGCTACGAAAGGTCTGTGTTCACTTCAATCTGCATGGACATTGTCACGATAAGATCAAGTTCAGGCATGAAATTGATATTCACACTAATATGCCTGTTCACAGCAACATTAGTAGTAGCATCACAATTATTACATAACTTTGTTGAATACTCGATTCTGATTGGTCAATCAAGACATTCAACTGTCTGTTATTTTTAAATAGCAATAGATTCTAAGCTGATAGAATCTTTTGTGAATCAAGATTTTGTGTGAAATTAATCATTTTGTTTGTAAGTAGTCATCATGTAACAAGTCAGATAATGTGAATTTTATCCCTTACTTAATATCAGCAGTCATGGATAATGTACAGCATTAGTTTTCTTTGTCATAATGTGTAATCCTGTGCTGTTCATGCACAGTAACCCTTCCCTTGTATGGAAAGGGATCTGCAGGGCTCAGCTCTGATAAAGACTACAAGTGGCCCAAATAACACATTTGATATGTGTGTAATGGCATGCCTTTTCATGCTCTCTTTGTCAAGAGAAGCGACTGTGTGACTGTTTTTGTGCTAGTGATGGACCTTGTTGTTTTGGAGTTGTAAGAGTTGTTGTTAAAGATTAGGCTTATGTAACTATGGTGAGCATGCTGATACCTGTACTATAATGCCTGCTGAAATTCTTCCTGTGCTTGTCTTTTCTGTGCCACAGTCGCCCTCTAGAGGTCAAGCCACTGCAAACTCTGTAGGTAAGCTTAGTAATTATCTCACAGTTAATAATGGGGTTACCTGAACAAGAGGAACAAATATATTTTGTCTTTACTTTTAATAAAATATTGTTTATCATTTCACAGATTCCCCTTTCAACTCAGAGGAGAATCTTCTGTCATCAGTGAGTTTTTCAGCTCACCTCTACAACACAAGAACACTCAGATGTTTGAATGATTGATTGATTCATTGATTGATGTACTTTATTTAGTGAGACATGAGAAACAGTACAGTAAGGTCTACTAAATTGGATAACTCATAAAGCACTACGCTTCTTTAAAATGAGATCCCCACGCACACAAATCATGATGACATATAAGAGACAGACAGATATACACTACTATACAGAATGTCATACAATCAGCTTACAGGGTACTGGTATGAAAAATAACAGGTGTGAACATACAGGTGTAATTCATTTCATTCATAATGAACCTTCACTTCTTTGAATGTATGTTTGCCTGCGTACCTTCAGACAGAGGACAATGAAAAGGAAATAAACAGGCTGTCTACATTCCCCTTCCCTCCTTGCATGAATTCCATCAACCGACGATTCACCACCGAGTGAGTTTACTTAGCCCAACATCACCCTTTTCCCAGAAAAGTATTTAATCTGGTCAAACACATAACCTCTATTTCTTTTCTTTTATTTAAAGGTTTGACTTGGACTCATGGGGCAGTGATGAAAACTTTACAGGTGAGTTTGATCCCGTCATGTATTGCATGGTCATGTTTTACAGGCTTCTATGGTACGGACCAATACACAAAAATCGGGAGTGCTAATTTATTTTTTACAGAAGAGTCCATGTCAAACCTTCAAATGGAAGAAAAGAAAAAAAAACAATTTAAAGAAAAAAATAGTTTTTAAAGATAATAACAAATGGACCTGTATGTATACTTACGGTAGTTACTGTGTAAAAATTAAAAAGCAATTGGACCAAATTTAGTCCTAAACTCGGGGTCAAATAGAGTTAATATTTATATACAGTGTGTACAATATATAGCATTACATCGCATATATGTGTATATACAGTATATATATGGTTATGATTGATTGATTGTTGTTATTGTCAGTGTATATACAGTGTGTACAATATATTACATCGCATATATATGTATATACAGTATATATATGGTTATGATTGATTGATTGTTGTTATTGTCCTGTTTATTTATGTTTTGTTTTGTTCTGTTTCTTAAATGTATTATTATGTATTCTGTAACTGCGGAGCCCCTTGAAAACGAGATGGTTCATCTCAAGGGGTTATTCCGAATAAAGAATTTCAATATGGTTATACAATATACTGTTACACAGCAAAATAGGCTTCATTTTGTTTCAAATAATTTTAAGTGACTTTTTGGCACATGCCACATTGTCCTGCATGGTAAACCAAATCAAACAGTTATCCAAGAAGGTTAGAAAGTATTTTGAAATACAATTGACCTGGTTCCACACCATCTAGGAAATGTCTTTTCTGACATTATTTGTTGTGTTTCAGGTGAACAGGGTGAGAGTGAGCCTTCTTTGTGGGATTCTTGGAGCTCACTGAGCTCTCATCTCTTCCCCCCTGATCTAGTCAACCTGCCTCCAGTCCCTCCACACAAACCTAAGCCAAATATTCTAGGGTAAGCCAATGACATTTACATTTCTGTCTAATAAAGTATTCAACCAATCAATCAATCAATCAATCAGTCTAGGGGTTGGTGTCGCAACCCTAGAGGCTGTGCTGCTCCTTTTACCCAATCATGGTTTGAACATTGCCTTTATTGTACATATTTAAGAATAAAATGACAAATTTATAGTGCCTTTTAATCAGAAAAGAAGTGGGGAAAGTCAGCCTAAGGGTGGCACTAGACAAGGAAGGGTTATTGGTCACCATAATCAGTAGGGTTCATCCCTTTGGGAGCATGAAGGTGCACAACAAATTCCATGGCAATCAAGCCAGTGGTAAGATACAGTATGTTGTTTAGGACTAACAGTTGACGGACTGACCAACTGCCCTACATCACCATCCTTAGAGCCCTGCCGCTAGCGGGGCTAAAACACTACAGTCTTATTGTCCTGGCTTAACAATCTTATTAGACTTTGTAGACTATCAATTCTACCCTTTCACCCATTGCCAATAATACTTAGGTGCTCAAAGGACTTTATACAGTTTATTTGTTATATACATACCACTGAAATGCAACTTGCTACATTTACTTGCACCTATTAAACGAAAATATTTTTCCTGCTTCCCTGTCCTCATCCTCCACCTCTTTCAGGGTGGAAACCCCTTCTCCATCATCAAGCCCACCCACCAAACTGAAACCAGGAAGATCCAGTCTAGCTGATGGTATCACAATTGTCGGGGGCAACCAGACTGGGATCTTTGTCAGCAGTGTGAGAGCTGGGTCACCTGCTGAGAACTGTGGACTGAAGGAGGGTAGCGAGCTACTGGAGGTGTGTTAAAATGTATGTAAGAGTGTGTACATTAGTGACTGACAGTGTGTTTGAATGTGTGCTTTTGTATGCATTAAGGACTTGCACTGGTAATTGCCCAATTAGAGCACAGACCACTTAATCTCAACACTCTGGGGATTGATTCCGGCTGGATGGTTGTGTTGCCCATCATCCCTGCATTCTGCTCTTGGTTTCCTGTCTCTCTACACTGTCCTGTTTACTTACTGCACAAATTCCTGTGAAAAATTCTGGATCATCAAACACAATTCAAGTGTGTATCTACGGAATCTGTTTCCATTCTCCAAATCCCTCTTTGTGTTTCTCTCAACTCTGCCCAGCTGGAGCGGGTGCTGTTTGGTGGGGGCAGTGTACTGCTGGAACAATGCACAGGAGAGGTGGCCCATTTTTCTCTACAGTGGTGGACTGAACCTTTATCCCTCAAGCACAAGACCAATATAGAGGGTGAGCTTCATCTTACCTTGATTTTTATATTCATTAGCAGGCCTATTTCACTGCTACATTCGCCGAGGTTGCAATGACAATTTGTGACATTGTCATTGCACCAGGCCTAGACACCTACCCAATACCAATCATTCTCTATTTGTAATATCCTACTATAATTCTACAAAGCTCTGTAGTGGTGAGGTGGTGAGGTGGTGAGGAGGTGAGGTGGTGAGGCCAGATTTTTTTCTGCCCGGTTCTCCTCAGTGGCTGGAGCAATTGATCTGAATTTGCACACAGCCATTGACCATTACACATACATTCCGTGCACTTTACACACATGTGCACGGAACAGCGAAGCCCGTTTTTCAATTTCACCAAATCTCAACTGTTTATTAGCGTTTTTATGTAAAAGAATGTCGCCATGGTTACGGCTGCCCAGCTGTGGGATGGCCCCGCGAGCTATGGGACGAACTGGCTCCCAGGTTGCCCGACCATGTGTGCATATTCCCCCACGGGTATGGACTAGTAATACATAAATAGATAAACTATAGCTTGTCAACTGGAAGGATTTTATGTCCTTAGCTTCTTGCTTAGCACAAGTTTTATGTGAAGTATTAAGTACTTTCAATTAAAGTTAGGCTAGGTAACTAGGTTTTTAATGTTTTGTGTCTACTTCTGTTAAAGCTAATGTGGACATAAAAAAGTAATTTGTCATTATACCCATATATTACAACATCTTTTCAGCTTACTGGACAAGAGTTTCTCTTTCCTTTAGTCAGGCTTCAGGGCAGAATGATGCTAAGCTCCCCTGTTCTTGTCCTCAGCGTACTCCAAATTATGCTCTCAGCTCTCCTCGTCCAGTTTCCTGGGAGCCGACTCCTTCTATGTCCGTGTCAATCTGGACATGGATCCCCACGGCGATCCACCCTGCTTTGGGGCACGCTGTGATGACATCTTACACGTGACAGACACACGCTACAACGGAAGGTACCAGTGGCGCTGTTCCGTTGTGGAGCCACGCACAGCCAAGCCCCTGCAGGCGGGGGCCATGCCCAACTACAACAGGTGCAGTACACAATGACGTGGTTCAGTACAGTATGTCTTAGTACTGTTTCATTTTACTATTCAAGTCAGTGATTAATCCTTAACCTTAGGCTTCGCCTCCTGCTGACCTTTAACACTTGACCTAGAACCTGGGCCTTACCATAACCCAAGGCCTAATCCTAAATCAGGGATACTTTGGCTATGATGTCAAATGCCTCCATACACCCTATTGAAATTATGGTAAGTGAGGATTGGTGAACGCAGAACCTTAACACCACGTTCTGATTTGTGCGGCTTTGTTCACAAACTGCACACATACTGTAGTAATTTACTATCCATAGCTAAAGATTGGACAGGTCGGCCATTCTGTTATTAGACGCTACAGTACGTCTTGTTTATACAGTATAGTATAGTGAATACTACTGGTTGCAGCCATGATTACAATGACCATAGTAAAATTCCCATCCCTGATTCAAATGGATGAATTAAAAGTTCATGCATTGCAATATAATGGTATGTGGATTGTGAGAGGACAATATCAATTTGGATTATTCTTTATCTATTCTAGAGCCCAGCAGTTGTTACTAGTGAGATTAAGAACCATGGCTTTGGAGCAGAAAAACTTTAAAAGGAAGGTGGTAAGTCTCGAGTCTCCTCATGATAATTGTCATTAACTCCTTGTTATAACTGTGGTCATCATATAATCAAAGCTTATGAAACGGTTAACCATTCATGTTTATCCATTTCCTACATGTAGCTGTCAAAGAAAATGCCTGGGCGTATACGATTGGTCAAAGCTGTGGCTCCCAGCTGTCGAGGGATTGGTTCATCACCGCAGGTCTTGTACACACTTAGCCACCGTAAGCTACGACCACTATAATATTATCATGATTAAACATAAATCTAGATGCTAAACATTGTACCATGTGATAGCTATTTATGTGAATACAGACAAAGATATTTTGTTTTGAAATGTGCCTCTGTTAAAGTATCAATACTGCAATGTAGAAACACTCTGTTACAAGTAAAAGTCTGGTAATAAAAATGTACTTCAGTAAAAGTACAAAAGTATTGGCTTCAAAATATACTTAAAGTACAAAAGTAAAAGTACTCATTACGCAGAATGTCCCATTTCACAAGTTTTCAAATGTATACAAATCTTTTGAAAATAGCAGATACAAGCTCACAATGCGTCGCATCACAACGCATTGTGAGCTTGTAGATCGGCTATTTTCAAATGGCCCGAAATGTACTGTATATGCGGCTGAAATGGGTAATGTGTGTTTTGTAATAATAATCAAAATCTACTAAGTAACTAGCAACTAAAGTTTTCAAATAATTGTAGTGGAGTAAAAGTATAATAATTTCCTCTGAGACGTGGTGGAGTAGAGGTAAAAGTACTGAAATGTATACTTAAGTACAGAGCTTGAGTAAATGTACTTAGTTACTTTACACCACTGCATGCATGTGAGTACAGTATAAACGTCAGCATCTGTCTTTCTTCCCAGGTCATGAGGAGCACTTGATCCCTTACAGTCTGGTCCAACCAGTTCAAGTTCAGTCTAAGAGGCCGGTCATCTTTTCTCCCTCATTGCTTTCCCGTGGGCTCATAGAGAGACTGCTGCAGCCTGCAGAGTCTGGGCTGGACTTCAACACATGCCCACCAGGTACACACACACACACACACACACGCGCGCACGCGCACGCGCACGCGCGCACACACACACACACACACACACACACACACACACACACACACACACACACACACACACACACACACACACACACACACACACACACACACACACACACACACACACACACACAGACACAATATACTGTGTATATATATGCTGACTATAACATATATCCTATGTTAACTCTTTGACTGCCAGATCAATAGTGTAATAATGCCACTGCTGCCAGCAAAAACAGTGATTTTACTGTACCTTTGAAAAATCATGGAATATTCTCTGTGACCTCTGTCCTCACAAAGATGGGCTTGTTACACACACAGGGTTGTCGTAGTAGAGGAAAAGAAATTGCCCGAACTCTAGAACTCTATTATATATATATATGCTGACTATAACATAATAACCTTCTGCAACTAAAATATTCTTTGCACTGATTGTGTTTTGCAGAGCCCATCCAGGCCTCAGAACAACATGATAAGAGGGTTTTCCTGTTACACTCTTCCACTCCAGAGCAGGCTTTGGGGGTACGGCTTCAGACAATACAGGATGTCATCAGTCAGGTAATGACCATAAGAGACATTAAAGGGGATTTTGTTTTTACTTACTCACTTAGGCCTTTAAATTTCCTGAGGAACATAGGCCATTGATGAAACGCCTTCATCCTCTCCGGTCTGCATGCCCTCCGCTCCAGTTGTTGCCATGACAGCCCTTTAGTCTTGCGCCTTCATCTCCTATTCTGTGGTTCTTCTCCAGGTGGCTAAAGGTCTTCCTCTCTTACTCCTGCCTTGTGGATTCCATGTTAGAGCATGTTTTGTAATTGAACTATTATGTCTTTGGAGTGTGTGACCTATCCAGTTCCATTTCCTCCTCCCGATTTGTGTTTCTATAGTGTCTTGTTTAGTGAGGTCCCATAGGTTGGCTTTGGAGATGGTGTTGGGCCAGTAGATTCCTAGGAGGCGTCGGAGGCAGGTTGAAGAATGTCTGTATTTTGTTGAGTATGTTGGTGGTTATCTTCCAGGTTTCTGAACTGTAGAGTAGGGTGGATTTGACATTTGAGTTGAAGAACCTATTTGTGGATCATTTGGGTGGGTAGGAAAATGATTGGAACTGGTCCATTTGTTCTCCTCTGTGGGTTCCACTTTCCGGAAGTACAAGCCAGTAATTCAAACTATGCCTTTTGTTTTTCCCAAATACAGGCTTAAATTATTATTTGTCTGAAAAAATAATTACTCCGGGGATATCTATCGCTCTGCTGGAAAGGGACGGGGGTTCTGGGCAGAGAGGTTTTGTTAGCACTACTGCTCAATAGTAGCGTACCACTATCTCCAGACTCACATCAGAATATTTACCTGAGTTTGGGCATATATATGCAGTAATTAGCATTTGAGTACAGACCCAACAAGCAGATAGGGGAGACTGCACTGTCTGTTGTTGCGTAGCGTCGTGTCGTGCATTTTGTTTATTACAAAGACCAAAAAGAGAAATGGTTAATTTTTCATATTTCTAAATTGTGCCTGTGAACGGCATTTTTATTTATGAAAATATTGCTTTTTTCTTTCACTTACGCTGTTTGGCTAGCCCAGGCGTGTCCAGACTTTTTTGACTGGGGTGGCCCTATTGAGGCCTGCACGCACACACACAGGCACGTGTAATTATGCACACGCGTGCGTACACACGCACACAATAGCGTTTTTGTCTCCACTACTATATGCATATCTAAAAACTAACATTGCAGTGTCTTCTGTGGGGTTTTTGTTTTGTTTTTTTACTCAGCCTAATTTCTCTATTTTCTGGAGATATATTTTCTTTTTTCTGACAAATTATTCCAAGACAGTATGTTCAAGTCTTACAACAGAACAGATATTAAAGTTTATTTAAAAGACGGACAATTCGGGGAATCAGAGCACTTGGAATGTGGGTCTACAAGACGCAAAATAATTGAATATATGAATGATTCTAACCACAGACATGACTGCTAAGATCAACAAAATAATAGCCAACAGTGTCAGGGTCATTAAGTAAAAGTAAAAAAAAAGAAAAAAAAAGATCAGATCAGATAATTTTCTTAAAGTTCTGCTCAAACTAGTTTCTCTCTGTCTCTCTTGCTGTACGAAACATTCCTTCCCTGTCATTTCCACTCTGTGGATTGCTACAATGGAACTTATGGAAGAAATTAAATTAGGGCCGAGAGTTCTGTTGAACTGAAGTGATGTGTACTATCTATTTCTACTTTGCTCCATTTGATACCAGGGACAAACCCCCTCTTGCCATGCAAGTAGCACTGTAAGTCCACACTGTCTGGAAAACTTGTAGGCTACACAAGTTGAGAGTTGACATGAGATTTGATCATAGCCTCCGCTCACGTCCAAACTCATAAATGCTGACCTTTGCGTGGAAATGACAGTACGCCCAGTCTTCTGTCATACATTCATCGTTTTCAGACTAAATGGTATTTGTTGCATTTATATAGCGCCTTTCTCCAAAGTACTTTACAATCATTCACACACACTCACTCGCTCGCTCGCACGCACGCACGCACGCACGCACGCACGCACGCACGCACGCACGCACGCACGCACACACACACACACACACACACACACACACACACACACACACACACACACACACACACCAGTGGTAGTTGAATGCAAGACACCAACCTGTTCATCGGTAGCAGTTATAAGGGCTCTGTGTCCTGCTCAAGGATACGTCAATATGCAGCAAGGAGTGAGGTGCCGGGAATCAAACTGGGAACCTTTCAATTCCAAGATGGCCACTCTACTTCCTGAGTCACTGACACCCATTCCTACTCAGTGTACATTATTACTTTATCTATGTTTTTCTCCCTTTCTACCTCTACGTCTCTGAATGTCTCAGGATAAACACTGTCTGTTGGAACTGGGGCTGGCCAGTGTGGAGAGTCTTCTGAGACAGGGGGTTTACCCCATCGTCATCCATATCCGACCTAAGAGCAAAAAGCACAAGAAACTGAGGTAGAGATCCATTTATGACATTTTTCCTGTGTTGAAACAAATTAAGTGTAGCACATTACAATTCAATTATGATTATATTAATGTCAAATGTGAGAATTACCTATAACTAGACCATACCCGGTCGACGCATCCGTGGGGGGATATGCGCACATGATCTGGCAACCCGGGAGGCGACATTCTTTCACACATAAACGCTAATAAGAAGCTGAGATTTGATGAAATTGAAAAACGGGCTTCACAGTTAAGTTCAGATGGTAATGGTCAATGGCTGTGTGCAAAATCAGAGCAATTGCTCCAGCCACTGAGGAGAACCGGGTAGCAGCTTCACCACTACAGAGGTTACTAGAATTATAGTAGGATCTTTAGAAAACAATGTTAAAATGTAAAAACAAAAATATTATAATTTTTAAATTAATTAATAAAATGTAATTTGTTCTTAAAGGACGACTTCACCTATTTTCAACCTATCTTTATATAATTGGTCCTCACTAATGCTCATTATAATATGGTACCATTTTTGTCTATTCACTCTGTGTCTCTCAAAGGAGGCCTGTGGACAGTTCAGAAACCCGCCTACCAGTGACATCATCGATGGGGAATCCAAGCTAATAGAAACTGCAGGATTTCTATTCCTGGAAAGTTAGCATGCTATAATGGAAGCCATTGTTCTCGTGTTAATAAAAAATAAAAATCTAATTTAGAAAATTGAAATCTTGTTTGAGAACATAACTCTGCCTCATGCTGTTGTCACTGGTAGGCGAGTTTCTGAAGTGTCCACAGCCCTCCTCTGAGACACAGACAGAGTAGGAAAAAAATGGTACCATTTTATCATGAGCATTAGTGAGGACCAATTATATGAAGATAGGTTGAAAATGGGTGAGGTCGTCCTTTAACCTGCTTTTTTGATTTACCTTCTTAATTCCTACTCTTTACAGGAAGTTCTTTCCAAGGTGCTGGGAGGAGGGTGTGATGGAGGAGGTGTGCCAGGTTGAGGAGCTACAGCTGGAGACACTGCCACTGCTCTACCACACCCTGGAGCCCAGTACCTGGAGCTGCACAGACGAGCTGCTGGCTGCCATACGCAGTGCAATATACAGCCAGCAGAGGGCGGTAGCTTGGCTCGAACTGGACAGGCTACAGTAGAATCCACTGGGTGGAGATGCTTGTTCTAAAAACAGAATCTTAAAACCAAACATGTTTTTTATACAAAGCAGTCTCTCCTATGTTAAATAAAGCCGACATCCTGTTTAAAATGGTCAAAATTATGTTTGATAGTCCTTGTGAAAAAAAGGGTGTAGGGTCTAGGTGTAACTTGCATTAAGGATCTGACACATTTGATATTCTGTGTTCTGTTTTAAGTAATTTGGCAAAGGATCTTCTTCTTTCTGCTAATTCCCATCGGGCCCGGGTCGCCACGGTGGATCATCAGTTTCCATCTGGTTCTGTTTTCTGCGTCTTCATCAGTGACATGCCACCTGCATCATGTCTTCTCTCACTGCATCCATAAACCTCCTCTTTGGCCTTCCTCTTCTCCTCATACCTGGCAGTTCCATCTTCAGCATCTTTCTCCCAATCATCTCTCCTTTTCACATGTCCAAACCATCTCAACCTCGCCTCTCTTGCTTTAACCTCAAACCTTCTAACCTGGGCTGACACTCTAATGTAGTCATTTCTGATCATGTCCTTCCTTGTCACTCATAATGAGAATCGTAGCATCCTTAATTCTGCCACCTCCTGTCTTTTAATTTGGCAAAGGTAAACTTGAAAATTGCTGAGGTGCTTTGGGATACATGTTTAACATACAGTACATAATGGACATGACAACATACAGTTTACAGAGGGAAATAGTACATTAATCCACCAATCTATCCATATATACACACATTGTTGTGTAGAACTACACCAGTCAATAAAGAGTCAATAGCTAATGACTATCAGGTACAACTATACAACTAGTACATCAGTCAATAAAGTGTCAATAGTAACTGCCTATTGCGTTGTAGTAGCTTAGCTTTTAACACATGTAATGTTGTTGTTAGAAGTAATAAACATAATCTCCCGGGAGGAAGTGGACTAAGAAAGGGGAGGAGCCAACCCCAAGTTTCTGTTTTACACAAAAAAGGAGGTGGTGCCTCCTAGGCAATAACAAAGATTTTGTATTTTTTGTATTTTTCTCTTTTTTTTTTTTTACAGAATGGGTTCCCAGACTGTATTGTAATAGAATGACAACTAAGTGCTGAATCTGTTCTCTTCAAGTCGTGTCACAGACAGGTGAAGCTAAGTAGCTACCACTTACCAGCTCACTATCGCTATATATATCACTATATAGAGAACTATATGTATGACTCCACTCGTATTCATTTTTGTTTTCAATTCATTTCACTGTTTTTGTATTTATGTAGCTCACAACTCTTAACGTTTTATTGCATTACTGTATGTAGCCTTGTAATTATTTACTGAGTTCATTTCTAAGGTCTTTTGCCTGGTTTGCCTGGTCATCTAGTTATGGCTGCAGAATAGTTTTTGAAGCTGTGAAGTAGATAGAAAGAGAAAGTTGAAAATGGAAAATGAGAAAATGAGAAAATGATGAAGAGATAAACTCCAGCCAAAGGGATTCATATACTGCTGGTTTTCAGTTAAGTGAGAGAATAATTTAGACCTGGGACACCAGCTGAATGCAATTAACTACCTGGAAGAATCAAAACAAACTGTTCTGGGTAGGGTATTCAGAGACGGATCTGAGATCTGTGGAAGGTGGAAGCAAACAACAAATTGTTCAAATGTCTATCTGACGGACCCACCACTGCTGTAAGACAACAAAGCTGTAGCCAAATAATTGCTGTCAAAGCTGTAACTCTGCTATGATAGTAACATGAATAGAAGGTAATACTGTAGCACAGAATACTACCACACCACTGTATTTCTTCTCTCACCATTTCCCTTATTATATATTATCTCCGCCAGGCTGACAGGCAGAGATTTGTTGTTTGTTTTGCTTTTGCAACTGTTATAGAGCCTTAAAGAATAAATATAATCTTTGTTATCAGTAACATGTTAACACATTTTCTTAAACACAACACTAAATCATCCTAATCTCTTTCACAGCCAAGTTTAGGAATAACAGTGTCAGTAGGCTACACAGTAAAATCCTCAGTGTTAAAGGAGGTCCAAGTGTTGTTTTTATTAGTGGTTAAAAAAATGTAAAGCTCCTATATTCAGATGTAATGTATAGTGTTTGTACAGTAATGATCTCCTCATCTGTCCTATTCTTTAGTAAACAGAAAAAAAACATTTACAGATTGGGATAGCAATAGTATCAGGAGAGAGAACGCCACAAAGATCATTTATCAGCTTCAGTTGTTTATTGTCCCAGTTACAATTGTGTCTGTCTTTTCTATCACTTAAAAGTTTAACTTGTTTATCCTGTATCCTGGATGAGTTTTCTGTATGAGTTTTCTCTCCTGACAGAATAAAGTTGGTATCCCATTCCCAACCTGGCTTTTCTGTTTACTAAAGAGCTGGAGAGACGAGGAGACCCTTGTTACTGAACAAACACTCTATAGCTATATATAGAGCTATTTAGCTCGCCTCTCACTCATTTTATCACTAGTCCCCTTTAATTCAACTATTTGTAACTCTGAGAGTGCACACATGTAATCAAACGGACCATAAGGGGGCCTTTTGATTCAATGTGTACACTCTCAGAGTTAAATTAACATGTATTGAATTTCTAATTTACTTTTTGGGTGAACATTGATGATGTCTGGTGAGACTGCTCTGAACTCTAAGCAAAAATGACGTCATGCTTTGGGTGAGAATACGCCCCCTGCTGCAGAACGCAGATATGCACCGTCCGCCCCCCTCCCCCTCCCCCCTCTGATCAACAACCAGCCTGGTGGTGATATGCTGCTAGCTAAAGCTGCACGGAGAAGCAAAATGGCCGACAGTAAACTAACCGATCACACAGCGTTTGACAGTCATCAAGAGGTTATGCATGTTTCGTTTACAGCTTGAGAACTTACATTCGCGCAAACAAGGACATTTGCCTTCCCACGTCTTTTTCTATTAATTAACATTTCGCCTTTCGGTGATGTCATTTCTTATTCAATTTAGCCTTGAACGCCTCGAAGAACTAGCTGCTCGCGGAGCTAGCTGCTAGCTTGCTAGCCTGCTAGCGTTGTGGGTCTGCAAGAATATTTTTTTTTTCTGCACAGAAGCACTTTATGTTTGTGATTCCTGAGGTGAGTCGTTTACTGTTGCTGTACTTATACAGAACGCTCCTGTGTTCTCCGGTTCAAATGGACGTCCGAGGCTTATGTCACCGCACCGCGTTGTCGTGTTTTTATAAGACTGTTTAACGTTAGCCTTTTAGCTTCGAGATGAGATGCCCAGCACATCAGACGTCACTGAAGTTCATCGTTTAATTACGGCTCATTTATATATTACTTCGTCGCGTGAGCCTTTTGGTTCGATACAAAACTACGTATTTTCAAACGGGGGGGAGAAGAAAGCGTCGACACTTTATTTTTTTTTACCCCCTAGTTGATATTAATACGTCATTTTGTGTCGAGCGAAGGGGGCTCGCGCGAACTACTGTAACATTATATATTATAGTTATAATGCACGAGCTGCTACTATAGCCAGGAGAGCAGGCAGGCGTGTGTTGCTTCTGCTCCCTATAAACAACGTTAGAGTTGACAGCTACCGAATAATAAGCACAACTGATCATCAGTGGTGGAACAAGTACTCAGATTTTTTACTTGAGTAGCAGTACCACAATATAAGTCTGGTATTCAAAATATACTTGAGTAAAAGTACAAAAGTATTGGTATATGCAGTATATTACGTATTGGCATCAAAATATACTATAAGTACCAAAAATAAAAGTACTCATTCAGAAGGTCCCATTGCACAAGTTCAATATGTATTGAGAAAATATTTTGAAAATAGCAGTTGTGAGCTTGTAGATATGGTATTTTCAAATAGTCAAATTACAGTAATATACAGGGTTGAAGTGATTCATGTTTTGTAATAATATTCAAAATCTTCAAAAATTACTAACTAAAGTTTTCAAATAATTGTAGTGGAGTAAAAGTAGAATATGGCTCTGAGATGTAGTGGAGTAGAAGTAAAAGTACTGAAAATTGGAAATACTCCAGTAAAGTAAAAAAAAAAAAACTCAAAATTGTACTTAAGTACAGTACTTGAGTACATGTACTTGGTTACTTTACACCACTGCTGAACATGATGTGAACATTGCAGCCTCCGCCAGCAGCTCGTGCGAGTCGAGTTAGTGTCGCGGGCAGCCAGCCTAGCCCTGCCGTTCTTGCTGCGCGGGCCGCGGGGGACCCTCTATGGGGGGACCGGCTCGGTACCGCCTGGCTGTCTGTGACTGTGGGCCACACAGCGGAGCGGCGGAGACGGAGTGACACCAGCTGCTGTTAGCACTCAGCTAACATTAGCCTCTCTGGTCAGCAGGTCAAGAACCCGTCTGGTCGCAGCGCCCCGCGCTCTACTGGTCGCTCGCCGACAAGAACGGATCTACAAGCTCACGACCTTGTAGATCTGTTCTCGTCGTTGAGCGAAACAGTTGTAATCTCTATGAGCCCCCCCCCCTTTTTTACGTGACAGTGACCCTGAATATGGCTGGGAGGAATGAACTGTTTGTGTGCTTAAAAACATTTCTTCGTATTTACGGCAACTAATAACCAAAGGGTGTCGTTATCTGCTGAAATGATGTTGGTGCACATTATAGGATTACTACTAGAGTAACGTTAGCCCTCGAGACAGTGGCAGCTTTGCTCATTATGTGCAGCTTAGCTAGCTGGAAGGAAAGCTGTGGCTGTGCGTAATTACAGCTAACTAAAGTGTGGAAGCCTAGACGGATTTCTCAATAAATGAGGGTCCTGTCAAAAGACAGTTAGCCACCTGCCTTGTGCATTCCACAACAGAACCAGGCCTTGCATGGCTTGATTTTTGCATGTTCAGATAATAGTGCTTTCCACAGTGTAAACCTGAAGAAACAGACAAGTCTCTCTTCTATACACTAGTTCCCATTGCATCCACACAATCCCTTATTCTGTCCCTTCTAATATTTATCATGAATTTATCTGCTATTCGCCAGCCGTATAAGAATATTATGTAAAAGAGGTTTTTAACCTCAATGTGACTTCCTGGGTAAATATTAAGGTTATATATATTTATAGTACATTAAGTCTCTTATAGCCACCTCCTGTGTTCACTGTTGGTTGTAACTGCAATCGTTTGCTGTATAATGAATTATGCAATGAGCTGAGCTAGGCTACCATGGACTGTTGGCAAGCTGTGTCTCTGGTTAACATTACAGTTCTTACTACATTAACTAATTGTGTAGAAGATGTAAGCCTGGACCTTACTGTCTATAGTCTGGTGTGATAGTAAAGTCTGGAAACGGACTATAAGTAGCCACTTTCTACACGCAAATGCCTGTTGTATGCACACTAACCAGCTGAAAAAGGTCAGCTTCTTCTGTCATCAGTTCATAAAGCCAGCAGCAACAACAAATAACATGAAGTATTCAGTGTTTTCACAATAAAACATTTCTTTCACAAAACTACACACACCAGGTACTACCAGAGCAATGAATGTTACCCTTCAAGTTACTTTAGCTTGAGAGATGCCACGGTGCAGTTGATGTGGGCCACTCCATATAGATACAATGTTGTGAATAAAGTTGTGTTGTTGCGGAAGAAAGAAGTCTACCTGTTTTCGCCTGGTTTGCTAACTTCCCTGCTGTAGATTGTTATATAGGACATTGTATTGCCTGTGTCCATACTTGAGTATCGCTTCAGATTATAGGCACTAAAGTCTGTCCAGAACATAGTAGATGGTAAAAGTCTTTTGATGAAACACATTGTATTTGTTTTATGTGTGTGTGTCTAAAGTGTGACATATTGCATAAACAATATTTTTTAATATTCTAAATATTTTCCCAGACAGGAGAATCAGGAAAGGGAACAGCAGTTAATGGAAGACAAGAAAAAGAAGAAAGAGGATAAAAAGAAAAGGGAAGCCTCTCAGAAGGTAAATAAGTTATGAATGTTTTTTTTTTCTAGCAAAATACAAAGTGATCTTGCGCAGTTCTGATAAATAAGAGTTACTAAAAGAGTTACCTGATGTTAGGAACTTGAAAACCAAGAGTCTGGGCTAACAAACACTTTGTATAGCTGTATGCCCGATTTCTTTTAGTTCATTTATTTATCTTTTTTTGCGACGCAGTGATTTCTTTTGGGTGCTAAATTATTTCCTAGCAGCTATTAGCATATGCTCTGTTCTGCTTGTTCTTTACCAATTACTAGTACTTACACAACCTAAAGCTCATTTAATACAAAAGTTTACACATCAGCCTATATAACTAGAATCACTCACTGACATTGTAAATGGGTCCATAAAGTGTGACGTTTTTACATCACAGACTTTCTAAACGCTTGGATCTCACAATGAAAGTTGTTCATGTTCAATTTTGAGTAAGTTAGAGTAAGTGATATTTCTTGGTTAAACATTTCTTGTGTGAAAGTCTAGACTCTAGGCTCTATATTCTGATGGTAATACTTGCTATAGTATAGAGTAGAGGCGGAAATCGCTAGGTACCTGACGATTCAATTCCAATTCAGAGGGCTACGATAATATTATATTCCGATTATCGCGATTTGCGATGCATTATGATTAATTTACTTCTCTTCTCTTTTATTGATAATAAAAACAAATGGAAGAGATGTGTCACTGTCAAGTGGAAGGTTATATTTGCCAACATCAACAATTGCAGAAAACCAACAAGAAAATAAACAATTTGCACAACGATGCAACGATTTTAATTTCCAACCCTAGTATAGAGTGTTTGCTCAATAACAGGGGTCTCTACTTTCTATTAATTTGCATATCATATTGCTCATTAATTGACATTTGTGATTTCTGTAATTTCAGGTGCCAGAACAGAAAATCAAAGGTAACTTTTTTCTCTTCTTACCTTCCTTCCTCTGTTCTCGAGGGTGGTAGTGGCTGCTTGGGAATCGGAAAGTTCCCGGGTTCAATCCCTGGCGCCCTCTGGGTTTGTGTCAAAGTGTCCTTGAGCAAGACACTTAACCACTAACTGCTCCTGATGAGCAATTTGGTGCCTTGCATGGTTTCTTCTGCCATCGGTGTGTGTATGCACATGTAATGCACATTGTAAAGTGTTTTGGATAAAGGTTCTATATTAATAGCATTTTTACCATTTCTCAGCTTTCATTATGAATGTTTGAGTTGTCTGATTCCTAGTCTTGTTATCAGAATAATCTTCCCTCTTTTTATGCACGTGGGATAAATAATATTTACGTATATTTGTTACCTGACAAGAACACATTATTACAGCGTGTCCGCAGCTAATATTAAAAACCACTGGACCGATCCGTGCCAAATTTCTTGTGAATGCAGCCAGTAGGCCAAGTAAATAAAAAAATAAAAAAACAGAATATATTTCACATATTGTGTTGTCTTTTCTCTTTTTTTATTTTGTTTTAGAACTAACCTTTTATACTGGAAGTCAATGGAGGTCAGATTGGGCCTAAACTTGTTCAAATAATTGAGATTACTGATGTCAAACTACTACTGACATCATAGACTGGCTACATGATGTCAGAGATCCACAAGTAAGCCATGCCGTTATTAGACCCTGTCTTTTTAGTTGGGGAACTGTCCTGGGAGAGAGTCGTTGGAAGCAGAGGGAAGGCTGGTACCTGAGAAAATGTCCAGTATGCTTATAGTCTTGTACCGTTGGGCATTGGAGCAGTTATGGCTTTGTTCAAGGGCACTTTGTCAGCAGTTGTAGGGGAGAGGGGAGAAACACATAGGCAGTCACATATTGCACCCACACACTCCTTCACATTTTGCCATACTTGATGCTAATACAGCTCCATTTTGATATTTTCTCACCCTGTCCTGTATACAGTGCCAGAATCAGCCAAGCCCTCCTCTACCCAGCCACTCGCCACCCCGGGCTCAGCATCCCCCAGCCCTGGCCCTGCTCCCCCCTCGTCCCCCTGTCCTGTTGCAGCCGGGGTTTCCGCGCAGGTCCTTCCCGGTGGTGGGAACAATGCAAAGCAGCGGGCTGCTGTGGCCACCCGACAGCCCTCCTCCTCCTCTGGAAGCCAGACCTCGCAGCAGCAGCAGCGCTACATGCCCAGGGAGGTGCCCCCAAGATTTCGCTGCCAGCAGGACCACAAAGTGCTACTGAAGAGGGGCCAGCCACCGCTGTCCTCCATGTTGCTGGGTGGAGGAGGAGGCGGGGGTGGGAGTGGCCGGGGAGCCACCCCACCTCTCTCCTCACAGGGAGGAGATAACCCCAGTGCAACCACAGCTGGAGCCACAGGTGAGTTGATAGTGCAGAGTAGAAAAATCTGCTCACAGAATTTATTGTCCACAGTGTTTGCTATCGTTACCATCCATAGTAAAAAAAAGAATGGATGCAGCCAAAGTAAGACCCATCTACAGTAAATTATGATATTGAATGGACTATAGCTCTTTAGACTATAGAACTAATGCTCTTTTTGGCTATGACCGGTCGGTCATCATTCAAATCTTTACTGAGAAATATGAACATTTTACTTGTCATCGGAGAGGACGACAAATAATTTCTGTTTTTCAACCAGATCCCAACCTGGATTCATCTTCTCCTTCACCCCCAAACTCATCCTCATTATGTGTCGCTGCTCTGTCGTCTTCTTCTACTACTACTTCAACTTATGCAAATTCCACATGGGGGGCAGGCTCTGGCAGCCAGCCCTCCTCTCAGGGCTGGGAGAAGGTGATTGTGGACGGGACTGACCTGGAGGAGTGGCCTAGCATCCTGGGCGGGGCCAAATCGGGTTCTGAGGGGTTGGGAGGGGGACGAGAGCAGGATGGCCCCCACAACAGCAGTGCCTCATGGAGTGAGAGAACCATCCAGCAGAAGGGAGGAGGAGCATCAGGAGGAGGAGGGAACTTGGACAGTCCCTCGCCGCCTCGCTCCTCTCCCCCTTCCTCATCCTCGCTCAATGAATGTGTCCAGTCGGGTGGCGTGTGGGGCTCCTCCTCTTCTTCTCAGGCGGAGGTCGGAGCAGCAGCGTTCTACAATTCCAAAGTCTCCCATCTTCTTCCTGGGCCTCAGGAGAGCCCTGTGAGTGGTGGCAGCGGGGTCCCTGGTGCCAACTTTAACCCCAACACCAACCCCTCCGCCTGGCCCGCCCTGGTGCAGGATGGGACGTCAGCTTCGACAAGCGAGGGCCTCCCTCTGCACTCGTCCATCACTTCATCTTCCCCATTCTCTGCCAGCAATGCCCTTGCCACGACTCTCCCTCTGTCGTCTGTGAACCAGGCTGGCCTCCATCAGCAGCAGCACCTTGAGAGGGTTGGAGGAGCCAGGGAGGGAGACCAGCAGCCGCATAACTGGGCAGGCCTCGGGCCTGAACTGGGATCAGGAGGAGGAACAATAGGAGCAGGACTGGGACCAAATCAAGGAGGTGGAGATGGGATGGACTCTGGGGTTGCGAGTGTCAGCGGAGGAAGCAGTAATCTTTCTGGTTCTTCACCGTCCTCTGCTGCAGCCTCTTCTTCTTGGAGAGCCATGCCACCAACCTCCTCTGACCTCAATTCAGGTGCCTCGCAGACTGATGGCTGGGGTGGTGGAGGAGCACAGGGGCAGGAGGGCAGTGTGTGGGGCTTTGGTAGCCAGGGGGAGAAGGCAGGGTCAATAATGGGTGACAAAGGGTGGGGCAGAGGGAATGATGGTAGCTCAAATACCCCAGTGGTATCTCAGGGAGCTTGGGAAGGAGGGAGTTCGGAGCCAGAGTGGAGCGGTGCAGCAGCAGCAGGTGGAGGAGGAGGTTCTAGTAACCCAGCAATAGGAAGCAGTGGAGGGGGGAGCAGCAACAGCAGCAGTAGTGGAGGTAGCGCAGGTGTTGAGGGTGGGGTTTCCCAGGATTCTGTCTCTCCATCGTTTGCATCTATGACAACAAGAGCTTGGGACAATCAGAAAGGGGTGGACAGTGGGGATGTAGGAGTTGGGGAGTGGGGGGGTGGAGCAGGAGTTAGACAAGGAGGAGGCGTTAGAGCAGGTGGAGGACCATCAACCTCCAGCGGTGGAGGCTCTGTGACAGGGAGTGGCGGGGCTGGAAGTGGAGGGGGAAGCGGGCCTCACAATCAGAAGCACGAGCAGTCCTCCTCTGGACGCCATCACCCCAACCCGAACCCGACCCCGACCCCCAATGCTGAAGTGGCCTTACAGAGCATGCTCAGTCGGTCTGACCTGGACCCCAGGGTCCTCTCCAACGCCGGCTGGGGTCAGACCCAGATCAGACAGAATGTGGCCTGGGAACTGGACACCAAAACAAAAACAGGAGGAGTGGGGAACAGGAATGAGAGAGGCATTTCATCTGCTCCTTCCACATTCTCATCTTCATCATCCATGAACACTACCACTAGCCGTGGCGCTGGGTACCCGTCTAACCCTGGTTCAATGACTACTGATCCATCTCCTGGCGCCCACATGGCCGGCGGGAACTCTGGTTCAATGAGGGATTCACAGCCTGCCCGCAGCCCACAGATGGCGGGCAGTGTAATGAGGAAGCCTGGATCTCCAGTGGCTGATTTGGAGGGCAGCCAGGGAAAGGTAACTGGAGGCTGGGGAGAACGTCCACCAGAGAGCAAGGGCAAAGGATGGGGGAGTGAAGAAAAAGAATGGGGAGATCACAGAGGAGGTGGACCAGCTGGTGGAGGAGGAAACTGGAGGGAATTCGGGGAACAGGGTAGTGGTTGGGGAGGTGGCCCAGAAGATAAAGGGACAGGAGGATGGAAGGAGATGGGGAGAGGAGAGGCAGGCGGCTGGGCAGCACAGAGAGCAGCAGCAGCAGCAGGAGGTGGTGGTGGTGGTGGTGGTGGTGGTGGTGGAGGAGGAGGAGGAGGAGGAGACTGGGGACAAAGGGACTCCAAGCCTGGAGGGGGGTGGGGAGATGGGAGAGGCAGAGGTGGAAGTAACTCTGATGAGGGTTCCTCCTGGGGTAACCTGGATGAGGGAGGCGCTCAGAGAGGAGGCTGGGGAGGTGGAGACGTGGGTGGAGGCAAGCCTGTCCAAGACTGGGGGGGTGTCAAACCCCACAACGCAGCAGCACACATACCAAACAGCCAAGTGGCAACAATGAAAGCCCCAAATCAACAGCAGCACCAATCACAAGGCCAGCAGCCACCGGGAGGATCCATTCAAGGAGGGTGGAGTGGTCGGGCCGGTATCAGTGGTGGTGGTGGTCCACCATCCAAGAATCAGAACCAAAGTCCAGGTTGGACCACTGGCCCGATCCCTCAGATCTCCGGGGGCAGTGGTGGGGGCAGTGGTGGGGGTTGTAGCAGTGAGCCCCTGGAGCCCAGTGGCTGGGAGGAGCCCTCCCCTCAGTCCATTAGCCGCAAGATGGAGATCGATGATGGCACTTCAGCCTGGGGTGACCCAACGCGCTACAACAGCAAGAATGTGAATTTGTGGGACAAAAAAAATGCCCCAACAGGCCAGGGTCACGGCCAGCAGGGCCCCCCACCACCGCCATCCATACAGCAGCAGCCACCAAGAAGGCAGCAGGGGATGCAGCCAAACAGGGACACGAACCCTAGCAATGCTGGAATGGGTAAGATGCAATCTATTGTGATTCATAAATGAGGTATAAAGTAGGGCTTTTGTTTCCAGAAAATGTAACTTTGTTCCCCAAATCATCAGACATTTCACAAGTGCATTTGCTGTTTAATCAGGAAATGTATTACCACAGTATGTAATGATGCTCGCCCTGATGCCACCATTCTGTAACATGAATCCCCCAGCAGAACTCCTAAGGCTTGAAGCAAATTAGAAATAGAAATCTTTAATGAATTGGCCTGAATAATGTGCAATCTTGCCCCATTACGTTTTGAAACCCTCAATCGTGTCCATGCCTCCAGGTCCAGGTATGTGGGGAGGAGGTGGACAATCTGTCGACAATGGCGCAGCTACCTGGAGTCAGACATCTGACCCACCATCTGGCTGGGGAGACCCGGATGAACCTGCTAAAGCCTCCGGCTGGGGGAATCCCTCAACTAACCTTAACAAGTCTGGTAAGAATAGAAAAAAAGTCTAAGGATAGCCCTATCATAAGGAAAGCATTAAATGAAGGTGGATACAAAGGGTGATGTATAGAAAAAAGCTACAAAGTTTTAATAATCTGAATGACATCAACTAACTAAATTAAGACGGTCTCCTTCGATGGCTATTTTTTACGGTGTGGCTTTGCAAGAGGCTAGCCATCTATAACCGTGTGTCTAATCTCGCAAACCGCTGGCCAAACTTTGTATGCACTCTGCCAGTAGGCCACAGAAGTACCTTATTTTTTTTTTACTCGCACGTTTTGTACTTAAAAATATATATATTTAATTTGAAGTCAATGGGGCTGGGAACCCTTGACCAAATGTCGCCATACTTTACATCATAGACAACGGACATAAAAATCACAGGCTGGTAACATGGAAGTCCAAGATCCACAATGGAGGCATGCCGTTTCTGTGTGTGAGATCCACATAATTCCCCAGTTAACGACCACCCAAACCAAGTTAATCTAACACTCTTTTCCCCCCCTCCCAGGCTCCAAGCCAATGGAGGGTTGGGGAGGAAAGGGTGAGCCGTCCGTGGCAGCCTCCCGTCACTCCAGCTGGGACGAGGAGGATGACGGGGGTGGTGGCGTCTGGAACAGCACTGGCTCCCAGGGAAGCAACTCCTCCTTCAACTCTGGAGGCTGGGGCCAGGGGCATGGGGGAAAGAGGGGGAACATCAAGGTAGGGGCGAAAAAAAATCGGTTTCCACTTTCCAGAACATGCATAATCATTTTATAACACTGTTATTCTAGTTGTTTATCTTGTTAAACAAAACAAGGCAAAAGTTGCATATTATGTTAGAAACATCAGTTTATGATTGAATGATCACAATAAATGACAGGCTGATGCATGTCAACCTACTATCTTTGCCAGGTAGATAAACTTCTAATTGTTGTGGGGTTTTTTAACCCCATATTTTTTTAATCTAAATGTGATTTTTTTTTCTTGTGTATTTGTTACAGGGTGGAGGAGGGGACAACTGGATGGGCCCAATGTCAAGACAATTCTCAAACATGGGTCTCCTGGTAAGATTGAAAACGTTAACCATTCCATCTAAATATATATTTTTACTGGTTCCTCATACTAAACGAGAAACGTCAAATTTCCATGTAAATGTATTTTCCTCTTAGAAGCTTTTGAGATTAATCACATAAAACTGGTTAACTAGTCACTGAAAATGGTTAAAGCCTGACCTATACATCTGTTTGGCCGATATATATCGGCCTTTATTTTACTTTTTTTATGACGTCTATATCAGCAATTATGCGGCTGATGTGTCCCGATTTCATGGCTTTTAAATCTTTCCTAAAATAGCCCATCTACAAAGGTATTTTTGAAAATGTCAGAATAGGGCTTAAAGGAGCACTTTCAGCCATATCTTCATATAATTGATCCTCACTAATTATAATGTGGCACTATTTCCGTCTACTCGCTCTGTGGGTCATTTGCGGGTTATGGATAGGTCGGAAAGATGCCTACCAATGATATCATCAATGGAGATTTCAGCATTGAAAGAGATTGTTCTTGCATTGATCAAAAACCCCAAAACGTTGAAATCTTGTTTGAAATGACCAAACCTGCCTACCGATGATGTCCATACAGCTCTCCTCAGACACAGGGCGAGTAGACAGAAATGGTGCCATCTTAATAAGTAATCGTGAACCAAATGGAATATAATTTGTCCTCGGCCTCCTCACCAATGCTCATTACTGAAGAAACTATCTTCAGTAAAATTATAGGTTTAGCTTGTGTGTTTTATATTTGCTTGTGCATTATGTAAGTGAAGTGAAATATTATTTTCACATAAAGTTTCATATTTATACTTAAAAATGTTATCTATCAAAAAGTTATTTGTGTTTATTTCTTTTTTTGTGTTATAAGTTGAATGCTCTCAATACAAACTTCAAAGCTTAAGTTTTCCAAATTAATGTCAAGATTTATTTATTTAACAAATGGTTTTGGTCAAAATATCGGTAGCCGGTTTTCCAAAATCCGGAACCTGAAAAAATGATAATCTGGCATCAGTCGAACTCTACATCTGACTGTATGAATTATCCATAATGCCTGTTCCATAAACACCCCATCTTTTTACCAGTCGTACTAATGACTAATGAAAAACTTTCATAGGGTGATGACCCAAGTGTTGACAAGAAGATGGAAGGAGATAAGAGAGGAATGAATGACTATAATGGAGATATGCGGAGAGGAGTAAATAGAGGAGGAGGCTACCGCATGCCCGGTTCCAAAGAGATGGGTCCTGGTGACATGGGGCCCTATGGGGACAAGGTATGAGACCTTGTTTGTTAAACAGTGTGTCTTGGATGCTGGAAATCCATTAATATGCTTGCATTTGGAATGTTTTCTTTAAAGACAAGAATGGGTTTGAATTGTTGTGCTGGAAAAGCTAGAAATTGTATTGGTCTACTATTGTAATCAATGTGACTGGCTGAATTTCTCAGCTCACATTTCCTGACAATTTGAGCTACTGGGGGAAACTGACTGTTCTACAGAGGTGCTTGAATTGTGACTTTCGAGTGGTGCTTTCATGGACATGGATTTAATTCTATTACATTTTATGCTGATGTACTGCAGATGGGTACCCATGGTGTGTTTGGTGGCAGCGGTGGAGGGATGCCTCAGCCTCGAGGGATGCACCAACCTGGCATGCATCCCATGAACCCTGCCCAAGGGTTACGTGCTCAAGTGCCTCATCAGTTCCTGTCCACTCAGGTCTGTTGTCTGTTTGCATTTCCCCTCTGCAGTTTTGGATTAGGATGAATGTGTTGTCTGTATTAATTTGGAAGGACCTAATACACTGCATGATACAGACAAAAGAATATTGTGTAATACTTCATCCAAATGTCATTAACACAGTAAAAAAAGATTATTGTGCCCAATATTGTTAACTCTTTTTTTTATTATCATCCTCGAAACTGTTTGTTCTACATTTTTCAACATTTATTTATGCTCAAAAATGAGGTGACCTCAGCACAACCAAGATGTGCTATCTTCATATAATTGGTCCTCATGATAAAATGGCACCATTTTTGTCTACTCAGTCCGTCTCAGAGTAGGGCTGTGGACAGTTCTGAAACCCGCCTACCTGTGACATGATCGATGGGGAATCCAGGCTAGTAGGAACTGCAGGGTTTCTATTCCCGGAAAGTTGGCATGCTATAATGCCATTGTTCTTACGTTAATAATAAATAAATAACAACCCTGCCTATTGATGATGTCACTGATAGGCCTGTTTTTGAGGTGTCCACAGCCCTCCTATGAGACACCATTACCATTTTTATCATGAGCATTAGTGAGGAACAATTATATGAAGATGGATAAAAAAATGTATTGTTGATGAAATTATTCAATGTGACATGTTGCAGGTCCCGGGTCCAATGCTGAAGCAGATGCCCTCACCTAGTGGAAGTGTGGGTGGAGTAGGAGGTGTCGGAGGTGTCGGAGGAGTTGGAGGGGTGTTCCCTCCCCAGCTGTCCCCGCAGCAGCTAGCAATGCTCAGTAACATTTACCCCCAAGTCCAGCAGTTTCATCTGGTGAGAGCTTATATGTCGATTGATTTTGAATTGATTGAGCGAAGGATATATGGGTGTGTGGGTTGTTGTCAGTAATCTCAAAGTTGCATGAAAACATGACAACTCGTGCAGCAGTTTGTTTGTGTGCATGAATACACACGGCCATTCCAATCCAGTATACCTTGCATTTCAGTGTGTAGCTCAGAACTGTACAGTAGTCACATCCTATACCTGAGCATTAAGCTAAAGTATATTCTTTTACCTCTCCCTCCCCCACTCTGCTGCCAACCCTCAGGCCTGTCAGCTCCTGCTTCAGCAGCAGCAGCAACAGCAGCAACAACAGCAGCAGCAGCAGCTACTGCAGAACCAGAGGAAATTTCCCCAGCCTCAGCCTCTCAGGCAGCAGCCGGATCCACAGCAGGTTAGCAGACTTTGTTCTCAGAGAAAGAGACTATGTGGCCCTGGAGCACTTTGGGCAACTTGCTCAAGGGCACGTTGTTTATCCGGCATTGGTGATGCTCTTGCTCAACATTTGTGTCAGGAATGCCATGTCCAATGTCAGTGTTGACTGGTACAATGACTTGGAAAATTGTGACTTAGGTGCTAGAGATGTCAATCTTCTTCTCTAATCCATTTTTAAATGCTTTATTATATAATTCTCTTAATTTAAATATATTTAATTAATTATAAATGCTAAAATCTAACCTGCTACGTAGCCTATAGGTTTATACTAGGAATGTGCGCTGCTAGTTGACTAAAGAGTGCTGCCACTACTAGTTTACTAATTACTAGTAGTTAAAATTATGTATATGTTTTCTTTTTTTTTTATTGCAACATTGTGCTTTTTATTCTGCGAAAATAGATTGTGTTTTCAGTATTGTGATCCCTTCCCACTTATACAAGGTTGTATTGTCCTTGTACCACATGTGTCAGAATAAGTGATAGTTAAGCCATCTGACTGAGACAAAATGTTGTCTACATTTACCGGGCCATATTTGTGACTTTTTGTGATGATTGATGTAAATCTTCTAGTTCCTTCTCTACTGTATGTAGAGTATAAAGGTCCCACTCTGGCCTACACTAATCTATTCTCCTCGCCATCCTTTCATTATTGTCCTCAGCTGGCCAGAATCATGGCTATTCTCCAACAGCAGAGGCAGCATCAGCAGGGTGGTGTGGCTGGTGGAGGCGCAGCTGGAGGATTGAGTTCCAAGCTGTCTCCCTCTCACCTGGGTGGAGGTGCATCCAAACAGCCCATGGTGGATCCCCTGCCACACCCTGGAATGGGTGGCACTCTGTCAGACCTTCATGCCAAATCACAGGGCATGTATTCGGGTGAGTCCAGTGGGCAGGATGACGTTGGCTCTCTCAGGTGCAACTTTTCCAAGCAGTGGCTGATGTTGCTGTGACTAATCATGCCTGTTGCCTCAAACGAGCACTTATAGTGACTGCACAGCCTTCCATTACATTTTCTTTGATGTAATTGAGATTAAAACGACACTGACGGTACTTGTGATTTGGGGGAGGGGTTTTACCCACCAAATAGATTTAGAAAACTGTCAAATTGTACATGAAGGCAATGCAATTCTGGCCATAAATAATAATTATACTGTACTTCATAGAACTAAAACATTTATGGAACTTTATGACGGTATTAAAAATGTACTAAAAGTTAACAGATACAATAGTAAAAGCAGGCCTCTTGATAATTTGTTTGGTACCGTAAGAGCATGTATGTGCATGAGTGATGAATAGTTAATGGAAATGGGTGGAATGTGAAATCTGGAAGTTGTGATTTATGTGTTTTTTATTTCTCCTTCCTCAGGTCTTGCCCCTGGTAGCAACCTGTCAGGACTGGAGCTGGGTTCCATGGTGGGAGGGATGAAGGATGCAGGTGGACAGCAGTCTCGTTTTAAATGGATGATGGAGGGACACTCCCCTGCACCGTCGCCCCCTGACACCACCGTCCTTCACAAGAATGGTAGGGTCAGCAGATGGTGTGCTATGTACCATTTTCCTCAAAGACGAGGTTGACACATTTGTGATTTCACAGCTTACAACCTGTCTTGGATAATTATTGCAGCTGTAATTGCTTTCATTCATGGTTATCTGACTGAGATGAGAAATGTGTTCGACACATATTCGTGTCAATCTGTTATAACGTATTTCTGTCTTTCGCTCACCTAGGCCCTTTACCAAATCCTATAAAGGCGAGAGGAGGCTCCCCGTACTCTCAGTATGATCTGCTGGGGGGTGATGGTTTGGGGATGCCCCCTCAAGGCCCTGCAGACAACTGGCACCGAACCCCTGGAAGCAAGATGGCCACTAAGCCTGGCACATCCAGTTGGCCCCCAGGTAACCGCTTCTTCATCTGCTTTTCTCTCACCTTACCACCGTTAATACATGTCATTTTCTATTCACACCTTCAGCCATATATTGTACATAAACATAGTTCAATTTCCCATTAGTGGCTTTATTATTAAGGATCCGTTCCTGCTAACACTTTGTTCCCAAAGAATATATCTTTAAAACTATTTGCTGGATTTTGCTGTGCATCTTGATAACCCCTAACGCCATGAAAAGTAATGCGTGACCCCATGACCTTTCCTCTAGCGCCTCCTCCCTCAGTCAAAAATACTCACTCTGTTCAGACGTTTTCTTATAATTTAATGGGCAGATTGCAGGACTAACACTAAGGAGCCTCTAGGGGGCTGCTAGAGTTTGAGATTATAGGGATAATATACCAAGTACAGATTTCCACCGGTCTAATGTCCATTCCTTGTGTTTCTTGGCCCAAGCCATTCTTTTATTCTTCTTCCTCTGTAGTGGCCCTTTTGTAGCAATTCGACCATATACTGTTGGCCTGATTCACGCAGTCTCCTTTGAACAGTTGATGTTGAGATGTGTATGCTACTTGAGCTTGAACCAAATCTTGAACAAATAAACATACTGATAAGTTGAACAGTACAACTTTGTACTGAGGAATTTGGCTTTTTAGATTGCAGTTAGATTGCAGTAGAAAGACTTCTCCAAACAGAGCATCATCAGTCTACCTGATCTCCTAGCTCATCAGCTGTCTTTGTTGTTGTGGTGACAGAGTTCCAGCCCGGTGTGCCCTGGAAGGGGATCCCGAGTGCTGGAGACCCTGAATCTGACCCCTACATGACCCCTGGCAGTGTTATGGGATCCCCAGGACCCCCCAACCTCAACGACTCCGACCACCAGTTACTGCGAGACAACACAGGTACTATTTGATTTCTTTCTATGTTTCGGTGTCGGACTTCTTTATAAAAATGTACAATTGTTCAATTGTACATTTGTCATCCTGCGTTTTAACCTTGATATTTTATGTTTGTCTGATATGGCGCGTGCTTTAAAGAGAAAATTGCCATGGTAACCCTGTCGACAGGCAAAACACTGCTTATGGGCAATGCCACGGCTGGTACCTTTTTGTATGCAAGATCATTATTAAGATGGATCTTCAGATGTTTATTTCACAGATGTTTCTTTGCACAGGAGGTTGTTAATTTATACTCCATGGCCATCGGTTGCCTTCTTGACAAAATTAACAAATCTACAAGATATACAGCTATCCACACACCTTGCATTGTAAACCGCTGATGACTTGCAAAGCTGTTTGTTTTGGGAGGCAATGCAGTCAGGTCTATGTAATGGAGTGACGTTGTCTATGTAATGGAGTGAAGTTGCAGGACGATTTTTTATTTTATTTTTGGTCTTCAGCAAATGATGATCCTCCTGATTAACGTTGGTTTGCTTCAATATTGACATCTACCCGATGACTGTTGTAACATTGCGCTCAATTGGTACTTGCCTGTGCAGGCAATTCTAGACAGGTTCTAATTGCCCACAGTTTTCTTTCAATGCCCAGGGCAATCAGGCGGCCCTTATTGACGGACCCTGGTTAGGCTGGTTAGGATTGTTGTACGATGCGCTCAGGTGGCGCAGTGGTAAAGTGCCTGCCCACCACCGCAGAGGTTGTGGGTTCGAAACCACCGTGGTGCGGTGCGGCTCTGTCGAGTGTCTATACAAACACAATTGGCCCGTTTTCAGGGGAGGGAAGTCGGGTGGGGAGGGTGATATTACTGCACATAATCCTATGGCTGGGGTGGCACCTGTCAGCAGGGAATGTTGGGCGGGAGGAGTAGTACGAAGGCTCTACGTCCCCCCCGGTGGGGTCTCCTCACTGACAGGCTGGGGTGGGCAACTGTAACGGTCTGCTCCACCATGTGGAAAGCCTGGTTATGCAAAGTTAGTGGTCGGCTTCTTTGCTCTGCCACTATAAAGTGAGCATCCTATGTAGTGAACACAGAATTTCTGTCCAGAGCCTGCAGTAAACACTGCAACACTTTAGGTTACTTGCGGTTCTCTCATAATATGACTGAGGTGTCCTACTATGGAACGCCCTAATCTGTGTCCCCAAAATCTCTTCTGCCTGGTTCTCCTCAGTGGCTGGAGCAATTGATCTGCATGTGCACACAGCCATTGACCATTACCATGTGCACGGAACAGCGAAGCCCGTCTTTCACTTTCCCCGAATGTCAGCTGTTTATTAGCGTTTTTGTGTTCGCTGGCTCCCGGGTTGCCAAATCATTTTCCTGCAACAAGCGCCGGTGTTGCCACATCTGTGAAACAGGTGGACCATGACGCACTTTGGGTGCTCATATCCCCCGACGGGTATGGTCTAGTTTGCTTAATCTTCCGAAGATGGCTGCCCTTGAATTGAGTTTATAGACTTAAAATGTTCTAAAGTCTTTTCAAATAATTATGATCAAAAATATTTTTCAATATTTGGGAGCCATTTCATACGTCTCATCACTTTTGCTTGATACATTTGCAGGTGCTCACTCTTTAACGCTACCTAGACTCTAGAGTTTCCACATTGTATCAAAATTAAGCAAAAGAAAAATCAGGCCCCTGTGCCATCATGGCATGTCATATCTATGCTTCTGAATGACTTTATTATATTACAATGACAAAATACTACAGGTTACGATTGGTGCACATTATCACATTGAGCCTTGTTATTTTGACAGTCCTTTCGGTGAATTGCTGAGCTAACTTGCCAAATATCTAATTTGGCAGATAACTACAATTAGAGACTTTGTGAAGTGGTGTGCTTTGTATTGCTATAATCTGTCTGTGTCTGCAGGGCCAAACCCCTCCCTCAACACCTCGCTGCCTTCACCTGGTGCCTGGCCCTACAGTGCCTCAGACGGACCCCTTGGCAATGCACACAGCACAGGTACCTTTCTTGGTTCCTAATTGATCCCTCTTTCTCTCTGCTATTCTTGCTCTTTTTCACTATGATCTCCTTTTCTGCGTTTCTTCCCATCTCATTCTGCCGTTGCCTTTATATCTTTTTACTTAAACACAAAGCTGTGCTTTGCTAGATGGAGCTTATATGAGTTGGCCAACCTGTGTCCTTCCTACTCCCTTTTCTGTGTTGTTTATCAAAATTCTCTTGCCCCCACCTCCCCATTTCCTCTTCAGCAAAATACTCCGAGTACAAACCCAGCTGGCCCCCAGAGCCCATCGGACACAACAAGATGTGGAAGACCAATCGCAACAGCTCCCAGCTGCCACGCCCCCCTCCTGGCTTAACCAGTCAGAAGCAGGCTTCACCTTCCCCATGGGGCAGTGGAGGCCCACGAGTGGCCAGAGGTTGGGGAGGGGGTGGGGCTAGCCAAGACTCCAGATTTGGGCCAGGTACTGTTTACAACTTCTGATGAAACTCTGGAAAAGATTTAACCATTTCATAACCAGTTTGTACCAAATATGTAGACCCACAAGTCGATTTCTAAATGCTTTGCTCTAATAGACTTGTGGACAATCTCCAAGCTTTCTTTGCTAAATCTGAGTGGAAATGATTAAAAGATCATTGCCGAACCAATACAAGTCTTTAGTGCTGTCCTTGATATTGGCGGTTATGTGATTGGTTTTCAAAGCATTGGGCGTAGGATTGTTAGCTGCTGTTCTTGCCACTGTTCTAACTACTTTAGATTTACAAGTCCCCAGACGTATCAGTAGGTGCACTTTTCAGGTTGTCTGGCAACGACGACTACCAAAGTAGAAGGATTTATTTGGAATATATTGGAACACTGTCATATAATGGTGTAGACCATATAAAAGAAAATATGAAAATTCCATCATGCAGTAATTAATACATATACATGCTACACAGAATACAAATGCTACAAGATCCATCACTCCCCAGCCATTGTGTTTGCAATAACTGGAGCACTAACCCAGTACTTTTATATACTGTACTTGATCATTATTTATTGGACTATTTATCTCTGCTGTCGGCAGAAACCAGCTAACAACAAAATGTTCATTTTTCAGTAAATGAAAAAAACACAAAGTGGAGTTAGAAGGTTTTGTTAATCATTGATAAGAACTGCTGAATGGACCTCCAAGGCCACAATGAGGTTGGAGGTTAAAAGGGGGTGGAGCTTGGAGTCAGCAAAACCAGCTAACTCCACCCCCCTTTGGTGGAGTTAGCTGGTTTAGCAGAAAGTTTGAGGATCCAATGGAGTTAGCTGGTTTTGTCTGAGGCGCTTTTTAATACTTTTCATTAGTTCAATTTTTTTTTTACCAACACACAGACGTAAAGGGTGCACTGATTTATGGAAAAAAAAAGATTTATGGTCAAAATGTATATATTATACATTACTGACATAATATCTGCTATAACTTAAGGTTAAAATCGTTATGTAATGTCTTTAGTTTCATACTCATCTTTGTACTTGCCTAATGTCCTCACTAGGTTTGCCCCCTTTCATCTGTTTTAAAAACATATTTTTTTCTCTCTCCATAGGCTCAGCTTGGAGTGATGGTGTGGCCTCCAGAAGCAGCTGCTGGTTGCTGCTGAGCAACCTGACCCCTCAGGTACAGAGGAAGGAAAGTGGGGTATAGATGAAACTCTGCAGTGCACAGCCAGGAAATAGTGTAGTGAGAGAGTGAATGGGGTAAAATATGTGACCCAGAGCAATAACTGGTGTACCAGATCTGCGATTGAGAATCTTCAAATACTTCTATCATTCCTCTAAAAGTCAGAACCGAAATCGGTGAGCAAATATGGAAGTAATGCACAATTATCAAGTCACGTTTTTCCTCCATGATTTCACTGGATAAACTCACTACTACTGTTCTGAAATCAGAGGAGACTTCTCCACCGTTGTTCAATCACAGCTGTGTAAAGTCCGTCTTTCATACAATTATGCAGTAAGTTACAAGATTAATCATTTGCTGCTTCTCTTATGTCAAGTCCAAATAAAAATAAATTTACTGCAAACTTGAGTTAAAACTAACTAGTTTTTAAATAAAAGTGCATAGGAGATGTAGTGTGTGCCTGTGAGGTCAAAGTAGACAAGTGATGATTACGGACATATGTTTGGGTAAATGAATTGCAGCATTGTTTATTTTCGTTATAAGATATGTAGGGAGAATCAAAATGTAACTGCAACAATAGAACCCCTATCACATTGGTTAGACACTGAGATGGCTGCCTCTGCACATACTGCTCCAAATAAATTCTGTGACTCTGTCTGGCTAGAGATGACTTTGGACAAAACATCTTTTGTTGAATTTGATGACTATTCTTATTATAAAACAAAATGGAGAATCAGTGTTGGGTTTTAAAGTTTCACTCTGAGACATTAGCAAACATGGATTGGGGTGCTCGGTGGCGCAGTGGTAAAGTTCCTGCCCACCACCACGGAGGTTGTGGGTTCGAATCCACAGTGATACTTCCGGCTTTGTTGGGCGTCAATGCGAACACTATTGGCCCACGTTAAGGGGAGGGAAGCCGGGCGGGGAGGGTGATGTTTTACTGCATGACCCTATGGGCTGGGGCGGCACCTGTCAGCAGGGAGTGTTGGGTGGAAATTTCCCCCATTTGAAATTAAAATGTACAATTTACTGCATTCGGTCACATGAGTGTCCCCACCGGTGAGCTTATGAGCTGTGGATGGAAGACAGTGAAGCAGTTGAGAGGAGAAATGGTGACAGGGGAGCATGCCGTGAAGGCAATTCAGAGTTTTAATGTTCTCGTGACCTATCAGTGGAGCAGAATTTACTGTAGCCATAAAAGAAAATGGCCGCCCAGACAGATCGTCCTGGGGTTTGAATTTCAAACGTGCTAAACCCGGGGTTCTCATTCATCAGCATTCCCCTTCAGTCTATCTTATGCAAATGGAACAGAATCATGCATGACCCAGCTATAATTGGATTGTGAAGTTGGATGATCCATTTAATCAATTAGGGCCTGCGCGACTGACTCTGGCATGGAAGGACTGTTCTGGGAAAAACATAGGATGGAAAGTGTTTAATTATGCAGACTAGACAGTTTTTCTCCCACTTGAACTTTTTTTTTGTCGTATATATGTAAATCTGTCTATGTAATGTGCAATCTCACTACATACTTAATTGACACACGCCTCTTCATCTGCATAAACCTCCAGACTACCTGACCTTTCTCTGGCCCTGTCAATCAATGGCTCAATGCTAAGGACAATTAATATTGTTAATTCATAATTCACACACATCCATGCAGGGAAAGCAATGTTGCACCTAACCTGAATGCAGCTTTCGCTTTCACTACAGATCGATGGTTCCACACTGAGGACTATCTGCATGCAGCACGGTCCCCTGCTGACCTTCCACCTTGGCCTGACCCAGGGCAGCGCTCTAATTCGCTACAGCAGTCGACAGGAAGCAGCCAAGGCCCAGGGTGCACTGCACATGTAGGTTAACTCTAACTAAAGTAAACCCATCTTTTTAAACTTTGGATTCTTAATGATTGACACTTACTATTGAACACGCAATGATAAACTAAACTAGGATGCAAAATTACAACTTTGAATGGACTTGGTAGAGACTATCACCACACTAGGCTAGTGGGTAATATAGATGCTACAATTTGATTTTAAAATTTAAATTTCATTGCATTAAATAACATTTCTAATTATTATCATTTTTTAAAATATATTTTTTACTTTCTGTCAGGTGTGTTCTGGGCAACACCACAATCCTGGCGGAGTTCGTGAGTGAAGAGGAAGTCGCTCGCTATTTTGCACATTCCCAGGCTGGAGGGGCAGAGGGCGCCAGCGCAGGAGGGGTAGTGGCCAGTGGGACTCAGGGGTCGTCTGCAACAGGCACTGCTGTGGCCAGCAGTGGAGGCAGCTCCCCAGGAAGCGAGCGGGGCGGATCTGGGACAACTACCGGGGGGAATGGAAACAGCAGTGGTAGTGGAGGAGGAGGGGCGGTTCTAGGTAGCGTGGGGTCCTCTAGCACCGGCTGGCAGAGTTTGGATGGTACAGGCAGTTCCTCGGATACCTCTTCGGCCCAAGGACCCGGGCTGGGTATATTCTCTCAATGGAGCACCAACGGAGCAGGGGAAGGAGTTGGAAGTACAGGTGCAGGAGGTGTTGGGGGAGTGGAGCCTGGGAGGTCTGGGCTCTGGGGAGGGGTGACTGCGGGGTACCCCAGCAGCAGCCTGTGGGGGGCACCCCAACTGGAGGAGAGGCACCAAATGGACAGCCCTGCTGCTCTGTTGCCTGGTGACCTGCTGGGTGGAGGGACTGATTCCATCTAAAGAACGCCCTTCATTTCTAAGTATAGGTTTAGACACACTGACACAACATACACTGGGAAACACGTGTACTTACTATAGCACATACACAACACAAACATCCACACATTTACATGGTATGCATATTAATGTACTACACAGACATACACACATGCATACATGATATACATAATGTACACACACACACACATATTGCAGAAATGTGACATGCTTACACACATTCTCGTGGCCAGACTTAAGCTATTATATAAACAAATGCAGGGACTGTTAGATGTGTATACGGCCTTTTTCCACAGATGAAGATTTCAACTGCTTAGACTTGAACCTGAAAAAAAAAAGAATGAGAAGTTGGTCGGTCTGAAAGACTTTGACTCGACTGGATTGCAATGTGCTTAGTAAAAAAAAAAGAAAATAAAAATAGGGGACTTTTCTCAACAGATTTACATACACATGCACACACCAAATTCAGACGAGCCTTTAGACAAGGTGGGCACTGTAAACAACATTACCTGCATCGTATAAACTTAAAACTACTACATGATGTGAGGTGAACGTGCAGTTTCCATTCATGTCCCTTAACATTAAAAGAGACTGAATCCAAACACATGCAAACACACTGCTCCGATTGACGACAGAACTGTATCTTACTGTGTATGTTAAAGTTTGTTTTTCTGTTTGTACGTATGGTTGTTTTATTTTTTGTTTTTCAAACAGTGGAAATTGAAAAATGTCATTTTTCCTTTTTTTTCTTTTGTTTTTCAAAATGCTGACCTCTTACTGTTGTATCTCTCCCACACTCTCTCTCCTTCTCTCTCTTATCTCAATCACGTTTGTTACTGTTGCGATGATAATTGTTGAATTGCTGGCAGTTTGAGGCTACGTTGCATTTCTCCACGTGTGTGTGGGATACTGGGCACAGTACGACATGCACAGTATGTGAACGTGTGTATGAGTGAGAATGAGACCAAGTTAGTGGATAAACCGCCGTGTGTGTGTGAGAATGATAATTTTATGTGCGCATGTTACTGCCTGTCGTAAGTGTGAGCGAGGCTGCTTACTATACAGAAGGTCTATACAAAAACATGTTTTTGAGTGCATTCGGTATACTGCTGACTGTGTGTTCAAGAAATATTGGCACTAATGCTTTTGTTTTGTTTTTTTCTCATTTTAAGTTGTGTGTTTTTTAGCAAACTTGTCTTTTTTATCGTCCGACTTGCAATAAGATAAAAAAAGAACATTTTAATGACACAAAGAGCTGAAGGCATACGTGTTTGAGGAAAAAGGACATGCCAAATCTTATCAAACTGTGTGGATTGGGTGGGAGGGGTCGGGCGGGGTTGTTTACAGATGCATAATAAGAGTTACCGTACGTTTTTATGTTTTGTTGTTGTGTATTCGTTTTAAATTAAGACAGGCTTTAACACTCCTGTTCAGTGTTTTTCGTTTTGAGATTTTACAAAGGAAAAAAATTTATTTAAACAAATGAGAACAAGATTAATAATAAAGATGAAAGTATTGGCTTCTAAACGTGTTGTGTGATTATTATGTAATGTGAAACCTTAATAGATATATTGAACAAGCAACTTATAAACAATTTTATTCAACTACCATAAACAATTTTATTCAACTACCATGCTATGTAGCACAAAAAATATGTACAGCATCATGCTTATTGGTGTGAGTTGATCAGTTTAGTGATCCAATTTAGTCAATTTAGACTTTCAGTATGTTTTTGCTTAGAGAAAATACTTGATGTCAAATTTATGAAAACGCATGGAATGTTAAACGTAATGTTTTTTTTAACTACCATCTGTACCATGGGTCTTCAACAGGGGATCCTCAGTCATTTATAACCTTGCGTCACCAGGCTTTCCACATGGAGTTTCTACAGGTAGGAATTTAGTTTTTTACACCACAAAATCATTAGTGCTGTGAAACGAATCTATGAAGTCAACCTATTACCTATAGGCAATCAGCTACAATTGGTGAGCTTTACTGAGCTAGCTTTGAAAGTCCCTTATCACACACATGGATTTTTATACGGATCCCTTCTTTGTCTCTTCTCTGCTAAGAAGTCATTCCTTGGCCTTCGATTTAAATCACCATCTAGGGCCTAGATGGTGATTGCAGCAGAAAAGTTTAGTCATTGCATGAGTAGCCTAGATTCTAGGCTACTCATGCAATGACTAAACTTTAGTAGCCTAGAATCTAGTATCTAGTTTAGTAGAATCTAGTTTAGTAGCCTAGAATCTAGGCTACTCATGCAATGACTAAACTTTTCTGTTGCACTTATTAGTGTTAGTGTTTACATTAGCCCAAACGTGGACAGGAGATACAAATGGTTTAAAGGATGACAATTTTGTAAGTCGCTTATTTAAGTGTCTCCTTGAATCATACACCTGCAGTGACACCAGGCGTGTTCCAAGCTGATTTTGACGTTAGTACATGACGTCTTGACGTTACTACATGACTTGCACTTGCATGCACATAACATTTATTGTATTACTACATGCAACCACTTGTAATTGTAATTGTGATGGTCAAATTTAAATTGCATGCGTGACAGGTGTCCAAATGAAATACATCTGTAGAAATAGGCGTTACATTGTGCAATGTTTAATAGCCAATAGAATAAATGGTAACATCTCAATGTGGGCGACTACGGGGCGAACACCATGTAGTTCATTATTTTGGAGACTAAACAGAATGTACTAACACGTTCTATCATCGTTACGTAACTTTTGTTTTGGATTTCTTGCTTATAATAAATAAAGAAAATAATCCAAGGCGAGGTCCAAACATTTTGTCATCTTTATTTTTTCCAAGATCTTTTTATTTTAATATGTCATCCTGTGAATGACATCATCGATGTTGTCATGGTGCGCTGCAAGTAACGAGAGGGGGAGACAGACTCGAGCAGAAACAGCCATTCGAATCGTTACCGGAGGCTCTCAGGGACTTTCAGCAGGGATTGTAAACCGACGCAAGAGCAAAGAATCGGGGGTATGAGAGCCGCCAGAATCCGCTCCCATCCTTCGCTGCCGGGGTCCAAATCTAACTGACAACTATCGGATCACTACCTTCACCGAACCAGCTCTCGGACAAACCCAATATTGGGTGAGTAGTGGACCGAGGAGCCGCAGAAACCAAGGGGGAAAGAGGGCCGGATTCGTCCGAACCAAAGGCTCCTATTTACGGCTATAGGAGAGGGGGAGGGGGCGAGTAGAGATGGCTATCAACACAAGCTAACCCCGTACAAGGGTGCGGTTACTACAATACATACAGAGGGCACACATTTGCGATACTTTAAATGTCGTGCCAAAAATACATTTCGTAAAACATGCGTTTGAATTGTTTTATAGCTTCGGGTTGTGTGTTTCAGCTGCTAGCCGAGTCAGTCTAGTACTATGTGTTACAGCTACTACAGCTGGTACTGTAGCTACAGCTGGTATTGTTACTCTCAAGTATATGATAGACAAAACTCTCTGGAGAGCTTCTCTAAATTGTGCACATGTATAATTACACATATTTTCCCTTATGTGGTGTTATTAGCTCGTGTGATCACAGATGACTTGCTTCCCCTATGAGATTGTTACAATGTTTACCAGAACTGTTTTGAGTGGCATATCCTCTCTAAATCTTAGCAGAGGCAAACGGTTGTTGTACCAGCTTCGGGCTGTTTACATAGTAGTACATGAAAAACAGTTGTGATAAGAAGTGAAATCTGTGCTGCTTATATCGAACTAAAGTTGGGTTTGGGGGGAGAAAGATTGGATGCTTGTGTGAGAGATGCACAGTAGTAGCAGTGTTTCTCTTGTTGTGGAATCATCATCTCTTGGTTTGAGTTGAGGACAGACGGGAGTGAGTACAGCACATTTTGTCACTTCTGTGAGGGTCACTGGCCCAAGTTACAGCTGTCGTCCTACTTGTCTGCAGGTAGAGGGGTCACTTCTTACTCTGAGTAAATAGGGTGTAAATACTTGCCTAGCACCCTAATTACAATGGTGGGGTATATATATATCTTAGTAGGGGTCGGACCCCCACCTACCACTATGCCCTGTCCAACAGCCACAGTGCCTTTTAAATCCACTACTGTACCTTGCATATACAACCATAGCACTTGATATCATTTAGCCTTGCAGCGTTGTACGATAATTCCAGCTGTCTTCTCAAAATTGACAACTGGTTTCAGATTGTGCAGGCCATTTTTAATAATTTCAAGTGACTATCCCATTGCTTATACTGCACTTCTAGTCAAGTGCTTTTCTTTTAACAATGGAGGGCACTTCTTAGCAGGTTCAGGTTGTGATAATATTGTGTACTCTGCCTACCAAAAGTAATTTCCATGAGATACAAATGGATAAATAAATACATACACTAGGGTGGTGTGTGATTTATAAAACGATGTGTCACCATTCCACACCAAGCAATTAATCACTGGTGCTTAGTGTATGCCATCCTGATTAATGTTGCGCCCTAAATCGGGTCCCTGGCTACAGCACGTGAGAGAACCTCTTGGTGTAATGAAACCTAACCCTTTATTAACCCTAACTCGTCTGCCTCCATCACACATGTATACATCTCACCAGGGATAGTCTCAACTGGCTGGCCTAGAGCCTATAATGTCTTGTTGTGTCATGTGATCTCTACCTAAAACAGTTGCTGCTGTGGATTATTGAATCCTTATTTAACAACTTGATGTGAAACATAGTCTCTCTGCTTGAATGCCATCCTTTGTTGCAGGACAGGCCAGAGATCCATAAACTATCCCTTAGTCTTAGTGGTTTTGGATCTTATAAGCGTGGCTCCTTGAAAGGTTTGGCCTATTGGAAGTAACTTAAAGGGGGAAAACCTCATGGCAGCTTATGGAATAGTTTTGCCATGAGATGTAGAGTAGATGTAGGAGTCCATTGTCCGCTTGGATGCAGACCAGATGCAGGCAACAAGGCCTGCAGAATTGATTAATCTCTCCCATGCCTGAGTTGGTTTGCCCACAAAACTGAGGTCGCCTTGAGAGAATGCTTTGTTTTGCAAACTCTCCCAGCTTAGTCATGAGACTCTTTTCTTGTCGGATCTTTGTTGGAAGTTTATGGTGGCAGAGGAGGCAGGTCTCTATTCATAGAGCAGCATGGAGGTCAATAAAGATGCTGTGTCTTTAGTGTATACTTGTTGCTGCTGCTGTTGATTTCTCTCTAGGGCACATTACAAACTCAACAAGCCCTACCCTTGAAATAGGCCTGGTGGCTTTACAGCTAGATTTTGCATAGTCCAACTAAGTGGACAGTGCATATTTTATATACTGTGAGTATACGCAGTGTTTCTTTACAGAGCTTCTCCAAATTGATGGTGAGGAAGCAAAGTTCCTCCATAAATTACACCTTTCTCTGAGAGTATCATCTGCACTGATGAGTGTCTCTCTCTGAACTTCATTGCAGAGAAATAAACTCAGGGCTTTGACACAGATACAGCCACACCAGCACTCCTCCATGGCTCCCGCCTGCTCTCCCTCACGGTGCCATATAGAACAGAGCTTTGCCTTTTGCAGTGGCTGCACAATGTGGCGTGGCAGAGAGAGTACTAAATAAATGATGATCATGCTTCCATGTCACGTGCAATTCGGCTCAGAAGACCCACTTGCTGCCCTTGTGTCTGCCAAGTCCTACTGCCCATGCTACAGTTGATTCTAGCCCTCTCCTCTACTGACTCCTTACTGGAGAATCTATTTCCTGCCATCTCTTGGTTTAACTTCTCTTCCCTCCTTTTGCTGATCTCACTACAACTGCCTCTCTCTGCTCCCTCCCTCCCAGCGATCCTAATCATGTATTGCTGGTAACCTGACAGCTGTTTATTTATCAACTAGGCTAACCCAGTTCAAGCTGTTTTGTCGTTCCATCAGTCTAGATTAGAAGTTATACTTTGGAGTCAGTCGTTACACCCAGAGGATATTATTTTTGTCGTTATTAATTCAGCTATATTGCTTGGTCTGTCTTTTGTACAGTAGCCTATAGTGTTACAGGATCAGCAGTTGAGTAAAAGAGACTAGACAGCAGACATGGTAGCTGAGGTGTCATGTGTCCTTTGCCTACTTCTTATCATCTTTGTGCCGTCCATTGTTCACAGCGACAACTTGCAACCATGGAGCTGAGAGTGGGGAACAAGTATCGGCTCGGGAGAAAGATAGGCAGTGGTTCCTTTGGAGACATTTACCTTGGTAAGTGGGTGGTGGTGCAGGCCACCACTTCAGTATGCCTCATTTCCATACTCACCTACACTCAAGATTTTTTCCACAGTACACACTAAAGAGTTAATTACAGGTCCATTTTGTTACTTTTGTACACTCTGTGTTAACACTCAGGATTTTACAGTGTAGTCTCTGGATGCATCTCCCCTTTCATACTGAGGAGTTTGTTCACCCGCCTCCCTGGGCACTCGGCCTCATTTTCCTTCATATTCACCCATTGTCAGGCTGTCTGTTTCTGGGGAAATTCTGTTACACTTAACGTGTGTGTGTGTGTGTGTGTGTGTGTGCGTGTGCGTGTGTGTGTGCGCGGTGGCCGTTTGGGTGTGTCTGTCTGTTCTCAGGTGCCAACATTGCCACTGGTGAGGAAGTAGCCATTAAGCTGGAATGTGTGAAGACCAAGCACCCACAGTTGCACATCGAGAGCAAGTTTTATAAGATGATGCAGGGAGGAGGTCAGTGATGCTGATAAGCCTGCGTCTCTGACGCATAATATTAAGAAAAGACTCATTCAACTCACAGTCCGTGCAGGACACACAGCTAGTGTTGTCAACAAAAATGTAGGTAAAAACAAACAAAACAAAAGAAATCCACGGACACCACCACGGACGGAACGCATGATCCTACTTTATCCTGTTACGAATGATAAAATCCACATAGAAACCACCTAAAAATACAAACAAAACAAAAATGTTCCCTGCACCGCCATTTTGACCAGATTTTATAGGCTCACACGTTTTAGTATAACACCCGAAGCAACATCTGTGCGTATGCCGTGAGCTCACCCGATCTTATGGGTCTTACTTTTTAGTATAACACCCGGAGCTGTGTCTGTGCTGTGGGCAGTCGCCAAAATCGACATTTCTTGTGTTGTTAGAGTGGTGTAAAATACCACCTTATTTAAATGCCACCAAAGTATTTAATTTGCTATGTCTTTATTTTATTATACTTTATTTTGGTGCTATTTACTTTATATAGCCTACTGTTCTGTGTTTGCATACTTTTATTTAGCAAATATTGAAGTTGTCAAATTTAGAATTTTGTTTATTTCTTTCAGATACATTTTTTACGTTAATATAACCATATGAGATCAAACTCAAGTTAAACGCTGCACTTTGTTAAAAAATAAATAAAATATTTGGACTCATTTAATTTCCCTGGGACCCATCTAAAAGACCACCCGGGACTCATTACATTGAAAACCTAGCAACATCATAGTTGAAGATGAGTTGTCTGTTCATATACACATGTCAGTCCTGAGCAAAGCAAATGTATTGCATTGTAGTCCCCATGGCTGCCTAGAAAACAAAAACAAAGTCTAAGCAATCATATTTGTGTCAAGACAGCTGCCTTTCCATTGATGTTCTATGCAATCCTGATCATTTTGTGAAATGCACTGGAAAAGAAAGATGCTTGTATGGTGGAACACATGATAGGTTCTTGGTTTACGTATGTATTAGTTATTATTAGATTATTGGTTTACGTGTGTATTAATTTATTATTAGATTACTATTTCTATGTATATTTGATGTATTATCTTGCTTACTGTAAGTCGCTCTGGAGTAAGAGCGTCTGCTAAATGCCTAAATTGTAATAAGAGTGGGGGCCATTGACAACAGCTGTGGCCAGCTAATGTACTGTATATTAACACTATATTTCTTTCTCTGTGTGTCTGTCTACCAGTGGGTATCCCATCAATAAAGTGGTGTGGTGCTGAGGGTGATTACAACGTGATGGTGATGGAGCTGTTGGGCCCCAGTCTGGAGGACCTGTTCAACTTCTGCTCCCGCAAGTTCAGCCTTAAGACTGTCTTGCTACTGGCAGACCAGATGGTATGACACACACATGCACTAATGGAAAGTGTAAAATATTGTAATCACCACTATCCGTTATGGGCTGGTTTGTACAGTCATGAGTGTATGCCCAGGAAGAGATTCCTTTACAGCAAAGAACCCAGTGTCTCGATATTTCCATCTCTATGACGAGACTTAATGCATGGCCGTGACACTTAACTGGGACAGCTTGACTTCTGAAGACATAGCATATTTTATTTGATCATGTGAACCGCTGATTGGTCTTAGATCAGGACTCTGATTCTTGCAAGGATTTATGATTGTGGAGAAAGAATCACATTCATTTGCCAAGTACATAGTGTGCACAAGAAGTGCTGGGTGTGTACTAGATCTCTACGCATAGGCTACATGTTGCACAATTCACCAAGGATTCTATAGAGATGTACATTCTTTGAATGCCATTGTACTCTTCCACACAAGCACCACATTTTGCAGAAGGCTGCCTTATAATGCTGGCCTTTACTTGCACTGTGATGGGCTGTATATTGCATTTAATTTCTCTTTCGAGCACAGCTCATCTTATGTCCTTTTTATTAATTTTGTGCAACCTGTCCATTGGAAATGTTGCCATTTTCTTTTAGTTGGGACTATTACTATTACTGATGGATGTGCGTTAGCTATTGCTTTTAAGCGTGTTGGGCTTTATCGTAAAGTTTGGGTAAAACAATGGGGGGGTCTGCTTAGGAAGAGTTTGAAAGGGGGATACATTATATCTATCTAGTAATAAATCTTTCTATGGCACGTTTCCATTGGATAGAAGTGTCGCAACCTGACTACTCACCTTTTTGGTTTGACATTAGTGGAAAATCACCTGGTACTTATTTGTTATCACCTCCGTTCCAAGGTTCCAACTGAGGTCTTACAATACCAAAAGGTATTGCATAACCAACTGATTGGTCATAGAGAATCCTTACTAGCATCATTGCATCTCAACAGACTTCCCTATACTGTGTGGAAGCTCCTGATTACTGAAAACACATTTTAAAAATAGACATTGTAAATGTGAGTTTAATCAATTTTGAGGAACTGTATGGGCTATTTCTTCTGTAAAAGGTTAACAGAAACTGTGTTTGTTGAACAGTACAGGTTAAATTGATAGTTTCCAGACTCCAGATTAGCTCTAACCTTAGCAGTGTTTAGCATGTTAATGTGACAGCAAGCTACATTGAGGGGTCCTATCTGCAGTGGAAAACGAAGCTAGTTGAGCTGGTTCTATTTAAGCCATTCTGTGGAACTAGTATTTCAATTAACAAAAGTAATTTTTTAATGTAATCTTTCACTGGCATATTTTTCACAATAACCATTCCACATAAATGTGTTTTTGTCAGCTTCTTAAATACTATATTAGTCATGAGTGTTTGCCCTTTAAGTTGACACTCGCTCCAAAATAATATAGGCTTTGGAAATGTACCAGAAATGTGTTTATTTTAAACGTGTGGGCTTTTCTAAGCCTTTATATGATAGGTACAGTGGAGAGAGATGGGAGAGCAGGGAAATTATGACATGCAGTGAATCGAACCTTGCTGTTGTGCATTTGAGGCTGTGTGGTATGCTTCCTTACCACTTGGCTATCAAGCTGCTCACGTTAAGCTGGTTCTGTAATGGAAATGCAGTAAGCGCCATAATAAAAAGGGAAGTATTTGACTATCTGCTCCCGACTTGACTTTACTTGGAAGTTAATTTCATTCTCTCCCTCTCCCTCCCTCCCCAGATCAGTCGTATTGAGTACATCCATTCCAAGAATTTTATCCATCGGGACGTGAAGCCGGACAACTTTTTGATGGGGCTGGGCAAGAAGGGTAACCTTGTGTATATCATTGACTTTGGTCTTGCCAAGAAGTACCGCGATGCTCGCACTCACCAGCACATCCCCTACCGGGAGAACAAGAACCTGACGGGCACCGCCCGCTATGCCTCCATCAACACACATCTGGGAATAGGTAAGATACATCCAGTAATGGGTATTAAAGGACCATATCCCCATCAATATATACTGTACCGGTACATGTTATTTGTTATCCTTTCTCATTTATCCAGCACATCGTTTTTATTTCTTATTTTTACCCTCAAAATATTAAGTCAGGTGTCTTTGAGATTGACAGGTGTCTCAGCGTCTCATGGCCCTGTTGACTGCCTCCCGGCAAAACACAAATTTTGTATGCAAGTCAAGATCATTATGGATCCTTGCACATTCCAATCAAATGAATGTTTGTTGTAACGGCAATACTCTATCGCGCAACGTGTTGCTTTCTTGACAAAGCAAACAAATCTACTGTTGTAACTTGATTTAATATGCTGAGATGATCAGGTAATAGCAAAGTTATTGACCAGAATATGAAGTGATATGCGGTTCTGCAAATACCAGCTTCAACTTACTCACCATCGATGCGTCCGTGGCATGCATCCCACTGATTAAATCATCTTAGAAAAGCTGTGAAATAAAACATATTCCAGCCAACGGTCAAGCCTATTGAAACCTGTTACCCTAGGGGGAGCATCTCACAGGAGACCCATAGACTGAGGAGCAGCGACGGTCACAAATCAAGGAGTGGTGTCGCGCCGCCGTTAAATGCCTATAGGGGACACACTGGCCTAAACATAGACCATTTTTGTGTTAATGGCTTAATTTTTTTAATTGGCTTTTGCACTTTTGTCCAAAACTAGACTGACTCGGGATCATGCAAGTTGGGAATGCATGCCCCACCCGGTTATGCAATACCCGTTGTACCTGTTGTCAGAGTACTCCTGTACCCGTTATTAGACTACCTAGTGCGGTAGGCACTAGGTACTCTAGGCACCGGCCTACTACCTAGAGTACCCAGTGCGGTAGGTACTAGGTACTCTAAACACCGGCCTACTCGGCGAACAATGCAGGTCGGGAACTATACAAGTTGAGAATGCAGGCCCCACCAATTTTTACAGAATAATTTAGTCGTGTTGGCCAACAAGTGCATCATTTATATAGATATTTGAATTGCGTTTGTAAACAAATCTTTTATATAGGGACTATTTTCGGGCTTGACTTTTCAAATCAAGCTGCGCTTTATAAAAATATATAATTTATAAAATGCATTGCAATGCAACAGTAACATAACTTTGACAGAAAATAGTTGCTTAGTTTCATGGATTGGACTACCTATCTCTAGCAAGTCTCTGCAAGTTGAATTTCATGCCAAACTGAAATGAACTTAATGCAGTGGCACATATGCTTTGAAAATTTGTCAGTATTGTCTTACTTTGCGATAGCTAGGTGGGTAATTGCAAGATAAAGTTGACTAATCCCTCATTGGAAATTGGATTTTCTGTCAGTTTTATAAGGTGTCTGTCCTACCACCTACTTGTGCTACAAGTGCTGATTCAGCTTGGCCCTAATTGGTAGGTTATTGCATTTTACATGGGTTGTGATGTGGGCTGCCATCTGGTTAAAATCAAAACCTTCGTCCAACATTGGCCTAGACAGGGTTGTCAGCTACTTCCCTCCTTGTTGCCTCTGGCAGCACCATGTTGAATATGATTCAACGGAGTATGATAATTGGTCTTTCTATGAGTCATCTGTAGGCCTGAGGTGTGACGCATACAGTGACATATTTCGACTGTCATCTGTATCTTATTTTTCTTTCAAAGCAAGAGTCACAAGCTCACAACCCTTTTGAGCGTGAATATTTCAATGTTGTTTTTTCTTTTTGCTGTACTCTATGCTGCCTGGTTGCCTTTTTTCCATCCAGGAAGTTCCTCGTTCCAGCTTTACATTCCAGAAAGTATTTTTCCCATTTGGCCCCCACTCCAACCAACTCCCCTTTTTCATATCTCTCTGTTTGGACATTGCAGATCTTCTCTTAAATCTTTTTGTTTAAATACCAGTCCTATCGGATCTTACAAGGGACAGAAAAAGTTCTGGCAAAAACTAGCCAGGAAGGAAAACAGTCCTATAGTTCTTGGCTTTTACCCTGTCATCCCAGTTTAATGTACTATAATTGACATTATGCAGAGCAACCATTAAAAGCCTTCACATTGCTGTGAAGGCTTTCACCTAAGAATTGTTATTGTTTTTTTGGGATCTTTTGATTAGATCCCACACACTGACAATGTTTGTGATGGATTAAGGGTGGTATACTGTACAACACAGGTCATCAAATGGACTAAAATCCTCAAGTATAATTCCATTTTAACTAGCAGGCTACATTAATTATGTAAACTTAATTCCATGACTAGGAATGATTTATCAGTTAGACCAATTTTCCAGTTGGTAAATCATTTTCAGATTTGCGCATGCATACCATGATTCAATAAAGTTAACCAATATTGAAATGAAAGTGGGTAAATGGAGAACCTTTTGAAACTGATGTAACAAAGTATGGCAACTGTACCATTCAAAATTTAGTCATTAAGGGAGAAGCGATTTTCTTCTGGGTGGGCTGTCCAGACTTATTTCAATAACCCTGTGCCCCTCCTCCCTACCTCCGCTCGCTCTCTGACTTGGTCTCTCGTCCTGTCTCTCCTAATTTCTCTCTTTCTGACTCTGTCCATAGAGCAGTCCAGGCGTGATGACCTCGAGTCCCTGGGCTACGTCCTCATGTACTTTAACCTGGGCTCTCTGCCATGGCAGGGCCTCAAGGCCGCCACCAAGAGGCAGAAGTACGAACGCATCAGTGAGAAGAAAATGTCCACCCCAATTGAGGTGCTGTGTAAAGGTTACCCCTGTAAGTTATTTTGATATCTCCATTCTATCTTGACAGGTCAGCAGAGTGGGATTATCCTATGAGGCAATTGTCCATTTATGGTCACAATTTCTAATCACTAAAGTAAATGGTAACTCTAGTCCAGTGATTTCTTCTAAAGGTAGCTCTCCACCGCACCGGTGGCGGTAAGTGTTGGAAAGTTGCCGAAAATCTGCTGTTGAATGGGCGGTTGGTACACTGTTGTGTTGGGTCGCAAGTTAGCTCAGTCGGCTTTCGACCACCGGATAGCAGCATCAAGCCATAGACACCATAGTAGCCGTCTGTCTGTGACGGCTCTCAGGTGCATTCAGCAACTTTTTTTCACACCTTCCAACCGACTGATCTCCCTTCATTCGGTCTGTAGTAATCTGTAGTTGTCTGTTTGGTGGAGAGCTACCTTAAGTTGTCTTCCAGTATTGTGTGTCTTCAAATTCTCCTGTCTTAAGGGCCATTCACCTCAAGCACGATAACGATAACTATAAATGTTCTAACACAAATTAGAACTCAAATGGATGGCAGCATGCACACCACAACTATGACAACAACTATAGTTGTGTAGTTGTTTCGATAGCTTTATGAACGATGACAGCCATTCAAAATCCATCAGAAGGACATCTGGAATGCAGTCAGTCTCTCTGACCCACGGAAAGTCTTATTTACGGAGATGAGGAGACGATTATGAATAGCTAGGTAGACTAGCTGGCATTACCGCAGGTAGGCTCACAAATTAATAGTCAGTCAGGTTATCCATATTTATATCCTATCTTTCAGCACCAGGGAGGTGGAGGTATCTCTCTCCCCCTCTCTCGCTCTGTGTGGGCTCTGACACAGCTGGACTGTGCAGTGCGTGTTTGATGGACTGTTTACATAACTTTATTGTTCTTCAGTGTGGACGCTAACTTAATTATAGTTATCGTGCTTGGTGTGAATGTCGCTTTATTCTGTTATTTGTGTTTCTGCTTCTCTCATGTAGCCGAGTTCTCCACATACCTGAATTTCTGTCGTTCGCTACGTTTTGACGACAAGCCTGACTATTCGTACCTGCGGCAGCTGTTCAGGAATCTGTTCCACAGACAGGGCTTCTCCTATGACTATGTCTTTGACTGGAACATGCTCAAATTTGTGAGTACTGTTTGATTTTCTCTTCTGACTGAAACCTGAAATTGGTCTGACAAGAACTAATATGATCTAAACATACTGTGATACAGCAGGTACCAGGAAACACGTGTTTGTATCTGTCTTATGATATTGAATATAGATCATACATACATTTTCCAGTATGATACAGAGTCGATGCCATTTAATTTCAGTGTATGTTGCTTTAACCCTCTGGCGTCTGGCATTTTGTTTTAAAATACAAAATGGCTATCCTTTTTCTTCAGGGCTGACATGGCCGACTCCAGAGGATTTTTAACGTACTTGGTTTTATAAACTAGGGTGCCAGTCGAACAGCCGAGGATGGTGATCGGGAGAGGAGGACAGGAGATGAGAGGGATGAACGCATTGCTGGGATTCCCAGAGCTTCTGCAGCACGGGGTCTGCCCCCAGGGCCCAACCCACCCGCCGCCAACAGAGTCAGGAACGGACCGGAGCAGGCCATCTCTAACCCTGCCTCAAGGGTCCAGCAGTCTGGTGAGTTTGATGCTAATGCCTCCATACATTGGAGAAGTGGCTCTCAAACCTTTTCATGTCAAGGACCCCCAAGTTGAGATATATTTGACCGGGGACCCCCATAAGACATTTGTTAATATTTGTCAACAGCAGATCTACAAGCTCACCACACGTCACATTGCGACACATTGTGAGGTTTGAAGATCAGATTTTAATGGGGCTTAAATGTTTAAACTATTCCTCATCTTTCTGGGGACCCCTTGGGCCCCCCCCCCAAGGACCCCTCGGTCCCTGGATCCCACTTTGAGAACCAGTACATTAGAGAATATTATATTATAATATTTAGATAGCTCAGACAGCCTCTCATTTCGAACAACAATATGTTGGAAGTCATGTGTCTTCCGTCCAAGAGGTGCACACATTAGAATGCTCTTTGAGGCTCATGCAGCTTCACACACAAGACTCCAAAAACATTCTTTTGGAGATTTCTGTATTTTAGCCCTCTTATGTAATAAATGCCACCATCCCCAAGACCAATATGTATGGGTTGTAGATACACGGGGGTAATTGGCAACTACTATTTTGGGGAGAAAATGTAGAAGGAAATAAAGGCTACATCTGCTCTCACAGGTTTAAAGCTACACACAATGCTGTGCTTACACTGATGTATATATATTTTTTATTATAACATGTATGAAATAAACAGACTGAATACACCTATTTTAAAAAAATAAACAGACTTGAATAGACTATTTTCAAAATGATTAACAGGAGCATTTACAATAGAAATGGAACAAATTGATGGTTTCTGAGTAGTATTTTTGCACTTTGGAGGAATCTCTTATATTCACTGTTGGCTAAGACCGTTCAAAAGTTCAAATAGAATGAATGGTTACACACACAAATGAAGACCAATTGGCATTTAAATAGTATTAAATGGTTAAATAGTATTTTCGTACTGTGGAGGAATGTCTTAAATTGACTGTTGGGTAGTCTTGTTACCATGTTTTTCACCCTTGGCCTTATGGTATGATAAAGGAGTAGTTCACCCAAAAAAATACTTATTTTCTATCAATTACACACCCCATGGAGTTTTCTTTAGTTTTTTGACGCATTCCTTAGCCAATAATTTGATGACCAGTGGAGACTCAAATGCAGGTCAATTGAGTCTCAAATTATTGGCTTAGGAATGCAACAAAAACACAAAAATCTTCATGAATTCAAGGCTTCAAGGGGTGTGTAATTGATAGAAAATAATGCCTGGTATTTATTGTTTTTTTGTTCAGCTTGGTCCTATGACACAAGCTCCTCTCTTATTTCTTATGCTCCCATCCCTGCTTTCCCCAGAGAACTGCTAAACCATGTTTTATTTCTTTGTTATACAAAGTGTTTCAGACTCTGTTTAACTCAATATCCTGATTGATCTAGAATTCCTCGACGGTGCGCTACCTACAGTAGTAACTGACCAAATATATAGCTGGTCTGAATAGCATTTTTGTACACCACCTTTCAGGAAACACATCACCCCGTGCAATATCTCGTGCAGAGAGGGAGAGAAAGGTGAGCATGCGGCTCCATCGAGGAGCTCCAGCCAATGTGTCATCCTCTGACCTCACAGGCCGTCACGACCAATCCCGAATCTCCACGTCACAGGTAAGGAAATTGTTTACAAATGCCTTTACTTGCCTCGACTTGAACTAATATCATGAATATCAATGCCAACTTTGAGTCGTCAAATTTCCATTTGCAGGTTAGCATGCCATATGAGCACATGGGAAAGTGAAATCCTCTTCATTTACATTGAAATTGACAGGTGAGACCCACTTTTACTCATTCATACATGTGCTACTTATCACATTACACAATTACATTTGTGTAATGTGCATGCAATTTGTTGAATGTTACACAACGTAAAAAATACCACAATTTAGTATCCCGATTGTCATTGCAGGGCTGCAGGGGATATTCATCACTCCTGTTTTTTGTTTTGTTTTTTACTTTGTTTTATGAAGATGTTGCCAATGGGACAAAGACGATCTTTTAGGAATGGACTGCAGATCCTAAAAAAAAAAAAGATCAGTGGAAGTACTGTATATTGATGGTGTTACTACCAACACAATACACGAAGCTAATGAATGATACATCCTCTTTTCTCCTCCATTGTCGATATCCCATGGCCCCGTGGTAGCTCATAACCACCTACTCTCAAACAAATAATGTCCTCTATTCCCCTCACCTGTCAAATGTGAAGAAGCATTTGCATCAAGAAGCCAGCATTGACAAATATTGGGGAACAAGCACGTTCATGGACACAAGGGTCAATTTCCACTTTGATGCAGGCTGAATAAAGATTAAGCTTTGTTTGTTTACACTGCAGAAATCACAAATGTTCTCATGTATTCTGTCACTGGTTAGCTTTGTCAGAATAGTGAGGGGGGCTAGTTATGTGTTTTCCACTCCTGTTTGGTGAATACACCCGGTTCATTGAAAGGGCCCTTTTAGAGGTTTCCACTCCTGTTTGGTGAATACACCCTGTTCATTGAAAGGGCCCTTTTAGTGGTTTGAGGATAATGTTTCATACATTTTAATAATAAGAGGAAAAGTACAGCTAAATCATACAGGGTGGAGAGGTGCAGGTGAAAGATAGATCAGGAAGAAAGGAAAAGTTGAAAAGAAAGGATGAGGAAGTCATTGTTTTAGCTGTTAAACTGGTGATATATTTGAAGTAGCAATGGGCACACTTGCCTGTGCTTTACGTCTTATGAACCTTTGGGGCTGTAACCAAGCACAGTGCTCAGTAACCCAAGTTCCCTCGTGTCCTCCACACTTTTCTGTGCTATTTCATTACTTGCTTTAGCCTCTACTTAGAGTTTGGTTGTCATGATGAGTAGAAGAAGTAGAGATTTTAACTTCAGATCTTTTAAAGACACACTCCGAGCCTAGAGGAAATAAAAACACCCTCAGGAAATTCTTCATATATTTGATCAGAGACCACCATAACCCATTTTTGGCTGATATTTTATTTTATTTTTACAATTGTTCTTAATGTCAGCCTTTTTTGTTGTTTTTTATGCTTTTGTTAATGGAGACTGCAGGCTCTGCTGTGGTTGAATAGAAAGGGGGTAGGGCATGAAATGAAATTAGTCTTTTTTTCCTTTTTTTATTTTTTACTTCACTGTAAATATTTTGGATTTCTGTGTAAAGCCAAAATGTGGTTAGTTGATTTAAGTTGTAAGGTAGCGATTATTAAAAACGTAAACCAGGGCTGGGTTCAGAATTTTAGAAATTACTAAAACATACTAAATTTGGGATGGGCCTTGGCTATTGTTACACTGCCACCTGGGTCTCAGACCTGTGCGTGTGTGTGTGTGTGTTTCATTAATACACAAGATCCCCTGCTAGTTAATACTGGATTTGCATAGAAATGTTTTCATTCTTGTATTTGTCCGCTCGCTCCCTGTTATTTATTTTAAAATTGTCTTGTTTTTTGTCTGTGTAATCACAAACCCCTTTGTCCTCTTTTTTTCCCTCCTTAGTTTTAATCTGTCTTAAAATCTTTATCACTTACAGACTTCAATAATCCACCTAGTAGGGCTTTCTAAGTCCCATTTGGGCAAAAGGTTCATTGATGTCACCAGTCCACCAGAGTTTTCCATTGAGAGCCCTGGATTTCAACAGCAACCTTGATGGTGTCATTGATTGAGGGGGAAAATACAAACCAACCATGCCAGTTGCATGGATGTGTAATGACAATGACCCGTGTCCTTTGTATGGGCCAACGTGACCCAGTGGCAATGTAACCATATGGGTTGGGGAGAATCACTAGAAGTGGTTTGGTTTAGGGGGGATTGACTTTATGTATTGTGTATTGATATCTTGTACAGTTCTTTAACACACTTTTAACTTTATTTACAACAGTATTTGTGTATATTTTATGAAGTAATAAAAATGAATTAAAAAAAATGTTCCTCACAAACTTGGCTGCAAATTTAGTTTTTCTTAATATTACTTAACTTCTAACCCAAGTGCTCTAGTATGGATGTTTTATGTAGAGATTGTTATTACATTAATAACCTGAGATGAACTGCGTTTTTTTTTGGCTCGGCTTGATCCGAGGAAGCCTCCCTGAGGTGTGAAGGGGACTGCTTCATTTGTGAAGCAGACAGTGGTGTAAAGTACAGTACTTTTCCCACCACTGGAACAAACAAAGGTTTGTTGACCATATGGGGGTGTGTGTGTGTGTGGGGGCAGTGGCGGAACAACTGAAAGCCGGGCCGGCAGGCAGAGCACAGTGATCAGGCCCCCCCCGCGTGCGCGCGTGCGTGGGTGCACATCCCGCGCGCGGAAAATTTTGCGGGTTTGGGTCGGGTCGGGTCACCTTTTGGGGTTTTTTTTGTCACTTTATTTCGGTTTTAGGGTTAGGATAGGGTTAGGTTAGGGTTATGTTGTTGCTTTAATTAAATGAGAGGCGGAGAGGCGCCGCGGAGAGGTCGCGGCCCCGGCCCGGTCGCGGCGACCGGGTCGGGGCCGCGGCCGCCCCTGGAGGGCGGCCGGGCCCTCCAGGGTCGCGGGCCGGGAGGCGGCCGCCTCCCTTGCCTCCCCGGACGCTCCGCCACTGTGTGGGGGGGGGGGTGCAGTGGTGCACACAGCACAACAATAACACATGCAGTGCAGAACCAGCTGGCAGCTGAGTTACATCATTTTTCATGGGAAGGGGGGCAGCTCAAGCCTAATTTATGCTCCGTCGCGCGCCGAAAATGGCAGACCTACAAGCTCACAATGCGTCAGTTGCGACGCACTGTGAGCTTGTAGCTCTGCTATTTTCGAGTTTAGTGAACATGCGCACAACAGCGTTGCCATGTCGGCTTATTATAAGCGACAGTGGGCTTCTTTTTCTGTGAAGTTGCTTGTAAAAATTGGTGGTTGCGGTTTTGTGGGCTTGTTTCCAAGGTGTATTTGCTTATTTAGGCTTGCTTCCAATTGTTTTTATTATTATTTAAACCAGTGGTTCTCAAATATTTCCATGAACATGTTGTGTGCCTCAGGGGTGCATTTGTGCTGTTACTTATGTTACAAAAAATGTTTTTCTAATATTCCACATTTTATTGCAAGAGAGTTTTTGAAAATAGCAGATCTACGACGAGTCGCATCTACAAGCTTGTATGCATACAGGTTTAAGTGCTCATGTGGCTAGTTGCTTCTTTGGGGCTTGTTTTCCAAGACCTGCAGTGCTTGTTTCTCTCAACAAACAAAAAAATTTGGCAACACTGGCGCACAACAGAGCCTGGAGTTTGGCTGGCTGGTCGGTTACTGTGTAACCGAGTTGTAGACAGCTGCTGATAAGGATGAAATAACGGTGCACAGAATAGTTATTATAGTCATTCAGCTGCTATGGGATGGAAGGGGAACCTCTAAGTTAACCCAGCAGCTAGTGGTCGGTGACAATATATTATTTTCTTGAGGGAAATGGATCAATAATTCATCCTAAACGTATGTTGATTTACCTCGCCTTATTCTGAGTTTACGGGGACAAATTACAAGGGGGGGCAGTGAACAAGCTAACGGCAGGCTAGCTAGGTAGCATTTCGCTTAACTGGCGATACTTGTAAGCTTGACAAAAGCAACGGGAGCTTATCTGAGTATTAAAAAAAACAATGCAGTAGATGGATGTAACTATAAACTGGCGTCGGCGTTAATGGTTGCTTTGGCTAGATTGGACACTTCACACGGCACGGGCTTGCCTTGATATCGACAAGAAGTCATCAGCTAAATTGATGCTTGGATTCAAACAACCGCAGCCCGTTCAGATCCAACAACTGCAGAGGAGGAGAGGAGGTAAGGAGCAGCATGATGGTGTCACAGTGATACCCTCTTCATTCAATGGTGCAGTCGTGTCATCCATTTACAATATAAGATAAAGCTCCTGTAGAAAGCAACATTTAAGTCACACAAAGTACTGATGTTTATCTTTTTATTTTTTTTATTTTTTCAGGTGTATGTTGCATTTTGCATCCATATTATGAAGCTGTACCGTTTGTCCGGTGATTTACTTGATTGGAAGAACATTCAAATAATTAATACTTCTGGCTGTTATTAAGAAATCCATGAAGTAAGCATAGATGAGTAATTAAACATGTGCTTTTAGTAACGTTCCCTCTGAGCACCTTCTGCAACCATGTTTATATGTTCATCTCATGCATGACCTAAATCATGCTTGATGCTTGACAGGTCTTTCCTCTAGCAAAGAGACTTCTGATGTCATGTCAAAAGCCTGCTGTTTGGATTTAGGTCAAAGTACAATGGATGTTTTGAAACGCAGCCTGGGTGCAGTCAGCAGGATTGATGAACTGCCTATGCCTGTATGTCCCTTGTCTATGAATCTGTCTGTCCCACTAGGATATACATGGGTGTAGTGTCTGTGGACCTTTTACTATTGTTAGAGAGCACTTAGTGATAGAACTAATTCACTCTCCGTTATTTGGAGAATTAGGCTAGGGCTGGGCAATTAACCAAAAAATATATCAAAACTGACATTTAGAACCAATAACCGACTTCAGACACCAAAAGGTTGTAACAGATTTAGATTTTCTTTTTATAATTGACTAAATCGATTAGTCTGATAGATTAACCACTTAATCCTGCATTATTATAGTATAATACAGGGTTAAGTGGTTAATCAGAGTAAGCAATTTAGTCTAACAAAGAATCATACACTTACCTTGTAGATCTGTTATTTTCCTTATTTTATTATTATTAATTGAGGCAAAAGCAAAATAATCGTGATATTGATTTGAAGTCATATCGCCCAGCCCTAGTTCAGGCTATATTATATGTAACATTAGGTGATAAATGTTGTAGACTGCAAAAATCAGAAGAGCCTAACTCTGTTGTTGACATTGACTTACCTACGAAGAGGGCAGCTCTAACAGAATAACAAATAGACTGATTTTATATTTTTAATTGAATTGATTAGATGTTTTTCGTGGACACGCAGATAGACAAGCAGAGATCAGTGCTTCACGTTCTATGTATTAAACGAGAATATGTTTTAAGGTACTGAATTGCTAGCAACTGGCGAGTGGCTTTGGTGAGGTGTGAGTCATCCACATCTCGGCCAGTGACAACCTATATTTAGCTGACGCGTAGAGGGGCTGCATCTCATTGTGAAATCAGTTTCCCCTCTAATGTCACTTTCCTAGAATCCAGACAAGCTGACTACAAGCAGCCAGATCAACATGGGAGCATCCCATGCCAGCTCTGCTTAAAGTGATTTAGCTGTGCAATGATTAAATTATAAAAGAATGAAGCATCCAAATATTTACATTTTGTTAGAATAGCAATTTGAACAAGCATCCAAATATTTACGGCAAGCCCTAGTTCTGTCTCACAGACCTAACAGAACCATATTATAGCACCGCCCCCTCGAGGCCACAGCCTGTGTACTTGTATTGTACCAGACTGAACTCTGATGTTGTGATGCTGTAGTGTTTTTGTTTGTGTGTAGGGCCTATTTACAGCTCCCTCACACTTCCTCCAGCCCTCAGCAAAACAAGGAGAAACAGGAGAATTTGGGTCAGCAGCCCCCACACCGACAGACCGAGGCTGTCACACCGATGTGCTCTGTTTGACTGATTCAATTCTGTTCTTCCTTCCAGTGTGTTGTTATATTCAAATATTCACTGTCCCCACGCACCCGCCTACCAGATGCCTCACTCATTCTCTTGCTGTGTTTTGATTTGACTTCAACAGAATTTGCGGTTGTGAAATCATTGAACCCAGTAGGGGCTCCGAGCTGTATAGCCAAATGTAGATAGATCTTTGGTGAATAAATAATAAAAGACCATCCACCACTATATACAGTAGGAATAATTAATTTAATGTACATACTTGACTCATTCTGTTATATGTCCATCCTGCCCTCGTTTGCTGCTCAATGTAATCCTTGCCTGTTTCTCTTTGTTCTTCCGTCTGTCTCTGTGAGTGGTTTCACTCTGCAAATTCTGATTGATATTATGCTCCGCCAGAAAACTGTGTCATTCATGGTTTATTACCTAGAAACACAATAAGACGAGGCGCTTGCATCAAATATTTCTCGTTGACCCTAATATTCACAATTTTACTCAGGGTGCTGTGTGAATAGGTTAATTAACTGGTTGCTTTTGAGTTGAGGCTACTACACATTCATCCCTCCCAGGTGTAGATCACCTTGTGTCTTTTTACTTTGATGAGAAACAGAATCAAATTCCTCTTTGTATCCACCGTACCTTCCTCTGTCTTTCTGCAGATGAGTCAACTTTGGCAGGGAGACATTCCCCTATCAGAGAGGTTGGGCAATGATTCTCCCATTGGTCTGGTCCCACGACCCCCTGGCACCATGTCTCCACAGGGGTCCAACTCCTCCTTGGTACCAGAGACCCCTCTGGTTACCCCAGAGCCGCCCATTTTCCTCATGACCTCTACTGCCCAAACCATTTCAGGTTTCTTTGTTTGGACGGCCCTGCTAATCACCTGTCACCAGGTAAGGAGCTTGTGGAGCAGAACTCTCTGAGGGCGGGCTGGTAGGTGCTAGTGCATTGACCACATAATTGCAACGTCTCCTGTGTTTGATTCCAACAAAAGACCTGTGTTGCATGTCCATCCCATCTTTCTCTTTCTCTGCCGAAGTTTCCTACTATATCTATTTATGCGATAACTTTACAAGGCGAAAATCTGGTGCTGAAGCTGTGCGTTGACCTGTGTGTGTGTGTGTGTGTGTGTGTGTGTGTGTGTGTGTGTGTGCGTGTGTGCGTGTGTGCGTGTGTGCGTGCGTGCGTGCGTGCGTGCGTGCGTGCGTGCGTGTGTGTGTGATTAAGTCACTTTGTCTAGTTATTTTGGCACAAGTGAAATGGAGTTCATGAAGATTACTTGGTTTAAGATATTTTGGGGGAAATTTCTTTGCCTTTATTGACTGTGACAGTGGAGAGAGGCAGGAAATGTGTAGAGGGTAGGGGGGTGACATTCAGCAAATGGTCTAGCCGGCTGGGAATATAACCAGGGACTCACTGAGCATGTCCCCAATGTGGTATGCGCCCTAACCATTTGGATCGGGTCGCCCCATGTGCAGTAGATGTTTTGTGTTGGTGAGCTTCAGTAAGTGATCTTTGCCTGGTTTGAGTGTCCAGTTCTCACGTTATAGTGAAGTTCTCAATAAATTCAACTGTTGCATACAGTGCCGTCTATTACTATGCTACAAGGCTCAAGTTGCCATTGTGTGCTTCTTCCGTATTCACAAAGGGTTAAAGATGAGCCTTCGGTCGCTCTGGCAACAAGTGCTCCTGCCTCTGCTATGACATCAGCAAAGAGCAGGGAATGGGAGGGGGGTTGCAGTCGCTTAGCAACAACCACTGCAATCGGTGTGCGCTCTCTTTGCTAGATGTGTTATCACCCACTTGTTTGTTATCTTACCTGTGTGTGTGTGTGTGTGTGTGTGTGTGTGTGTGTGTGTGTGTGTGTGTGTGTGTGTGTGTGTGTGTGTGTGTGTGTGTGTGTGTGTGTGTGTGTGTGTGTGTGTGTGTGTGTGTGTGTGTGTGTGTGTGTGTGTGTGTGTGCAGGCCAGGAAAGGTGATAGGTGTGGTATTGTGTAAGAAGAAGTGAACCAGATGAAGCTTTTAAAAGGTGCCGATGACAAAAGACCCCTTCTGTCTCTTCTTGTCGTCTGCTTGTCTCATAGGAGGAAAAACGCACAGAAGTCAAATTTCCAGAACTCTGTTGCAAGTGTACACATACACATCCCATCTCCTCTGAGATCCAACTTGTTGCGTTTGCTGTACAACAATCGGGGAACCCATAGGCAAAAAATGAAAAAGATTCAGAGCTGCGGAGCTCTGAATCTGTCTTGAGAGCTTAGCTGTACGCAGACCCCTATAAACTGTCAAATGAATTCTAGATCAATCAGGATGTTGAGGCAAATGGAGTCAGAGACACTTTGTATTTGATAGAAGTTTATTACACGAGCTCATAGGAGGAGAGGTACATTAAACACACGGGTCAATGGTTAAGTAGTTATCAGGTGAAAAGCAGTGATCAGAACTTAATTATGCCCAAAGATAAGAGGGGAGCTTGTGTCACAGGACAAACCTGTTCTGATGAACAAACAGTTCAAGGGTTGCGTCCCTTGATGTCCCGGAAAAGGCGAAACAGCAAAGCATAGCTGGACAGGCACTGAGGATGACATAATCACGCCGGTGCTGAATCTGAAGTGTGCAAGGCTTTCCAACAGGTTAACACGCACAAGGCAGCAGGACCATGTGCAGATGGTGTTTTTTTGTTGATCTCTCTCTCTCTTCCCCTTGCCCCCCTTCTTCTTCCCTTTCTCTTTTATGGAAATAACAAAAACCATGGAGCTTGCACAAAAAAATAATTTCACCCACTGTTTTACACCTGTAAACTTGATGTCATGTGGCAATAAAGTTGATTCTGACCAGATTCCAGGCATTCCAGGGTGAGTGTACAGAGCAGGTGCAACACAGCTATCAGGGGGTTTTACAGATACCCTCAAATCAGCTTCAATAATTCCAGTGGCGAGAAAAGCAAAGTAACTGGTTACTGACTGGTGACCTGTAGCACTCACCCCCATAGTGAATAAATGCTTTGAGAAGCATGTCAAAGAGCTGTTGAATGGCAGGTTGCAACCCACCCTAGAACCCGACCAATTTGCCTACAGACATTCCATCAGTATACACTGTAATAAGTCCCTGTCCCATGCCCTATAGACCTCTTTTCTGTTTGTAAATATTATGACGTTCTTCAGTGGGCATGGCATAAGTGGAGGCAAAACATTAGCTGACATGCCACTCTGACATCCATAAGAAAATGAGGGAAATAAGCTTTCAAGCTTTGTGTTTTACTCCTTTTGTCAGAAATATAATATAAATACTATATGTTTATGAATGTGCACAGTCAGTCAATGAATGATCGCCTTACCCACCTCTTTCTCTTGTCTCAGATCTACATGCACCTGCGGTACTACAGCTCCCCCAACGAACAGAGGCACATAGTGAGGATCCTCTTCATTGTCCCCATCTTTGCCTTTGAATCCTGGCTCAGCCTCCTGTTCTTCACCAACGAGGAGTACTATGTCTACTTCGATACAGTTAGAGACTGCTATGAAGGTATGTACTGTAGACGGAAGTGGAGGTATGCTTTTTTAAATGTTTTTCTGTTCCAAAATCGTGTTGTTTGCTGGTAAAACTGTCAAATTGGCAGATGAACTTTAGAATCCTCCCCATCACCGTGGCCAGTTGGTGAAAATGTTTTCTTTTTCCCTCATTTCATGCCAGTGCCACACTGACAGATGTGCTGTCATAAAGGATAATACACCTTGGGCCTGTTCCTCAAAAGGTGAATAAACTAAGCCTGGACTTAAGCCAAATCCAGACTTGACAAAGTCGGGTCCATATAAGCCTCGTTTATTCCGTTCCTCGAAGCAAAGCCAGGCTGAAAAGGAGCGACTTTGTCGAGCTAGGCCTTGTCAAGCCAGGCTATGTCAAGCCAGGATAATGAAGCCAGGCTTCACGTATTTCTATAAAAGACCATGAAAGTCGATAGCAGAATCCTTGAACTTGACCAATCATGGAGTCCAAAACCAGTGCGGCGTTCCTTTCTGTGGCTGAACAGCAGCATTGCAGCAGCTCATGAAATCATACAAGGAAGTAAAATGTATTATAAGCGAGTAAGCGAGAAAGGAAACGCGACCGCAATAAATAGATCCAGGGAGAAAGCGTGGCAAAGTATTGCAAGCACACACAGAGTGTGTGTGTGTGTGTGTGTGTGTGTGTGTGTGTGTGCGCGCGCGCGCGACGGGACGGGACGGCAACGGGACGCACGGTACGGGGGGTGTACCGCGACGGGACGCACGGGACGGGACGGGGGGGTTGACCGCGACTGGGGGCCGCGACGGGATGAGCGGGGGACGGGGGGACGGGGTGACGGGGGGGGGGGGGACGGGGGGGCGGGACACGCAATAACTGCAAGACCACTTTGGTAGAGGTTTGGGTTGTGTAGTTACCTTGCCATCATGATATAACTCCAAAGGTGGACAAGAAATAAAAAATAATTTCTCCATTGACTAGAAATTGATAATTTAAAATATGCTCCTCATTGACTTACATTCAGTGAAAAAAAATCTGTTATATATTATCAAACATCTAACAACAATATGAGTGTTAACAGAGTGACAATGACATCACATGAGTCATTGTGAAACAATTATGATTCATGGTCACACACTATTTCAGTAATAATTAATTTGATTATATCTGATTATATTTATTTCATTTTATTTGAATGCAAGGTCATTAAAATGAGTCCATATTCAAACACATGTGTTGAATTAACTGTGGAAAAACTTGAATAACAAGGCACTGGATTAAGTAAGCTTGGCTGTTAGCCTGCTCCTGACCAGGCTAACTTCACAGCTAAATTGCCATGGTAACTAAGGTAGGCTTGCTTCAATTCTCTTTTGAGGAATCGGGTCATGGCTAAACATAGCCAGGGTGAACTGGCTAAACTAATCTTCAAGCTAATTCAGCTTTTGAGGAACCGATTCAGCCCTAATCCTGGCTAAATTAAGCCAGGATAGGTGTTAAAGCCAGGCTTAAGCTCTAATTCCCTTTTTAGGAACAGGCCTCTTACATGCCACACACCTATGTTTATCCACTATATTCACCAAAACTGTTGGAGTGAGGCTGGTGTGTTCCAGTATTCTACTTCCTGACTCCCAGGAGAATTGGCTGTGTGGCAATTTATGTGTTGTGATCCCCCAGTGGCAGATGGCCTTTACAGTGTCTGCGTTTACGAGAACGTCCATCTTTGTTTTTTCGTTTCCTAGGCCTATTGGGATTGCTGGGGAGGGGAAGTCTGTTACCTAGCAACAGTATGCAAACGACCAAAATCTTGAGGAGAGTTTCAAGGGACTCACTTGTGAACAGATAAATTGTTGGCCTTCTGTAGCCCATTAATCTGCTGTGCATCTAGTACTGACACAAGAATTTAGTAGTATTTAGTGAGACATTTGAGTCAGTAAACAGCCAAGGCATTATGGAACATTAGGTGGTGTGCTGTAAAAATGTATATCAATATGATATAGCTGCGATAATCTAAATATGCTCAAAAAGCCACTAAGAATGCTGGCATGACATGACCTCACATTTTGTTATGTAACAAATATTAGTTTTTCATTATGAGTTTATGTCTCATAGGACATCATTTGTGAACATTCTTCCTAAAGTACGTATATAACAGATTCAGACTCTCTGAACAGTGCCATCCAATTGGATATGCTGCTTGGCAAATTGATCCCAGTGTATGACAGAAGATGCCCAGAGAGTGAGTGAGCCAGTGCCCAGAGAGTGAGCTCTCAAGACACAGATTTGGACTTTTTCCTTTTTTTTCTCCTGCCAGAGTTTCTCCTCACAATAGCTCAAAAAATATCACCAGCACTCCCTTGAATTCCCTCTAGGATGTCTTATTTATTGAAGTTGAAGACCCAGCAGCAGTAAAACACACGGACGTGATTACTAACACATCAGACACACATTTATGAAGAGGACCTAGGTGCCTTGCACAAAGCGGTCCGGGTGGACAAATGTCTATCAGTTACACTTTTTTAACAAAAATAACATCATGATTCTGGTAGAAAATGTAGGCTGTGCATGTTTTGTACATACAAGTTAATGTACGTGTGTGTGGAATGCGTGGCATACTGCCTGTTTGTGGCTGGTTACTGTGTGCTGTATTTATGTGTGCATAGCGTTGAGTTAGAAACTGGTGGCAGTAATGTCAGGGAGCTGACAGTAAGTTATGCTGCATGGCACATGGCAGGGCTGTCGCGATCACAAATTTAAGTTGATTTTATTTGTCACACAAATAATTGCGATTAACGATTTAATAGTGTTTTTGGTTTTTGGTATTCACATTGGAACATGTGAATACAATTTTAATTTCCATATGTTTTTTAGGCTTCATAATCACAAATTACGCAGGGCAGATATGACAAATAACTTAAATATACACAGAAATTACTGACACATGTAATAATATTATACCTTAAAAAAATCTGATCTACAAGCTGATCTGTAAGCTTCCATGTTGAACATTATTCAACATTGAAACGATTATGACGATTACGCAAAATAATTGCGATTATCTCAAATAATTGCAATTAGGCGAGTATGTAATAATTATTTGTGACAGGCCTTGGGACAGTAGGGTTGGCAGGGGCGCTGGAAAGCATTTATTCCAAGGGGGGCTGGGCGGGGGACTGTGCACGTGCGCGAAGCGTATTTTTTTTTTACCTTTTTTTCACATTTTTCAGCAAATATTTTATTCCCCAAAGTTAAATACACCATTGGTTTAATATATATGTGTGTGTATAGACTTTAAATTTGATATGTATTTTTTTAATTTACAAAAAAAAGAAAATGATATATATTTTCTTTTTATAGCCCCCCCCTTCCCGCGCCACTGAGGGTTGGACAAAATCTGTAGCGTCAGGGCTCCATATTGCTAAATATAGAGTCGGACAGAGGACTTAACTGCTGATAAACATCCAGTTATTTGGCATGGAGATGTGATTAATGTAACAGTCACTTGGGGCAAAATGTGTAAACTGCACAGGGTCATTTTATGTAGACAACACAGATTGTGTGTTGTTCAAAATGTAGGGGTAACTCTTCAGGAGACTTACTCGTAGAATGAGATTATAGAAACTTTGTCTCCTGCTTGTCCCTGGCAGAATTCTAAAACAGACTTGTATGCAATCTAATTACAAGTTTATGCATACAATATTTTAAGAAACACCACTTAACTCAGGGAATACCTTGAAATGTTACATAAGTCGCTATATGATTATGACAAGTGTGTGCATGTCATAACTATTGGACCCTGATGAAGGCTCTTGAGCCGTAACTCGTTGGTTACATGTGTTTTTTTTTTACTTTTCCAAGCTAAAAGCCATGATAAAATAAAAGCTTTTTAAAACTCAACTGAGCGGAGTGCCTTGGATCTTTCTTAAGTTCACCTGTCTTTCATACTTGGATGTCAGCCTACTACAAGGGAAGGAACTTAAATGTGTTGACCTACCTTGAAATGTTGACTTGATTCGGGAATGCCCTAAATGTTCACTTTTCGATATTGCTCAAGTCAGGAATTGTGGGATGGCAAATCTTCTTTCCAGTGTACTCTATGCTAAATGAGATAAGAAAGCATTTAGAGAATTTGACCATCGACTTTTTTGGATGCACCCATTGTAACAGGGCACTGGTATCTTTAGGTTCTTTCAGCTACCCTTAAATTATCCTGAGGAGAACACATGGGACAGCAGCTGAAGTTACATTACTGGGATCGGAGTTTGGTCAAGTCAGTTCAGAGATAAATTAGAAGAATGTACCGTGCAGAACTCTTTCAAGGTGTAAATGTACACAGCCAATAGAGCTATTTGTCTGGTCACATAGACAGACAAACAGAAGAGCACTGAAAAGTTCATGATCAAAGCCTAGTATTGAGTTGTGAGAGACTCACTGAACCGGTGCTTCAGAAAAGTAGACCAATTTAAAACCTCTTCATTTCTGTGCAGCACTTCCACAATCACAGCAAGAATTTACTAAACCTTGTTTATGGTCTCGAGAAAGGTTTTCAGAGCGAGAGCACTCCCTGAACTGATAAATTACTCCTCTGTTCTATTCTACTGGTCCGCTCGGCATCCAGTCACACTGGAATCTCTGACACAGGAAGTATTTATGGAAGTATTTATTTAGGGGTGGGGTGGGGAGCTGATAACGCTTATTGCAGTGGATACCACTACCAATGTGTCTTCATATCGAACAAATGTGTCACAGAGCCCCCATGGATTGATTACTTCCTCTTCCATGTTTGACCTGCTATGACAGGAAATGCCTCTTCAATACATTTATTTCTGTTATTTATTTTTACATATTTTTTTACTTTTATTGTTTGTATGTGTGTCTGCCTGCAGCCTTTGTCATCTACAACTTCCTCAGTTTGTGCTATGAGTACCTGGGAGGAGAAAGTGCCATCATGGCTGAGATCAGAGGGAAGCCTATTGAGTAAGTCTTTGTTCTTTCTATCTCAGGCTGTATTTATACTTGTGTTTATAGTGTATTTATTCAGCCATAAGCTGAATCAAATGCAAATATTTACATCCTTAATCCAGCAAGGTTTACACTAGCTTCAGCAGCCATGATGGCACAATGTACCCGGCTGTGAGCGTGTATCTGCTCAGGGATTAACATTGTAAATTGGTGTGTACATGCTAACGATATCTAATCATGACTCTATTGCACAGTTACGTGACGTACAATAGCATACAGATACAGCTGCTGTGCAACAATGACATCTGTCGCCACAAGTCATTAATATGGCAGAGTGTACTTGCTGTTCCATTGCATTGGTGTCAGTGCTCAACAGAATGTTGACATTATTCTCTCGATATTATAGCCCAATAGAAATCTGTGAGTTGATAAAAAAAACCTCAAGGGCTACATGAACGTGAATGTTGCATGAGTCGTAGCCACTGTGATTGCTTAAAACGAAATCCAAGCAGACTCATCCCAGTATAAACACAGCCCCAGTTGGTCTATCAATCTGGCACACGCGCACGCACGCACGCACGCACGCACGCACGCACGCACGCACACACACACGCACACACACACACACACACACACACACACACACACACACACACACACATACACACACACACACACACACACAATCAAAAACCTGATCTTTATTGTTAATAAAAACAAAACATGACATGTATGCATTAATTGAGTCCATGAATGTATTGTCAGGCAGCCTACAGTATATGTTCATGATACTCAGGTCATGTTTTTGTACTTAAACCTGTTCTCTGCCACAGGTCTAGCTGTGTCTATGGAACCTGTTGTCTGTGGGGCAGGACATACTCCATTGGTTTCCTCCGCTTCTGTAAACAGGTACAGATTATCACTGTTTTCACATGCATATCCTGTGTAAGGAGAATATGAGAACAACTATGTAATAAAGTTCTCAAATAATTCCACAAATGTCTCACCGTTTTGACATCAGAGTGAAAATGCAGCATCAACTCTTTTTCCTCATTGGTGTTCTTGTTGTACTCAGACCTCGGGTTCAGTTCCTGGCTGTTGCTGGAGGCCACACAGTAAAATCCTCAGTGTTCATTTCTCTATGTGTAACTGAGAGTTAAATTTAACCCTGAAGGTTGTTACACACCGGGGCGATTTTTTCGTGCAAATAATGCGTTTTTTTTTAAAACCTTGGCTCCGTACATGGAGCGAAAAAGCGAAGCGAAAAAACGTCTTTTAATTATTTGGAACGAGTCCGAATTTTGCGTATATTCGCTATATTCGCCGGTATGTAAGGACCTTGAGGATTGTACTGTGCCGTATTGAATGTCATCTTTCCTTTGCCCTTGCTTTGCCGTATTTCTCCACTGTCCTGGCCTAACAGAGCCAATGAATGCCATACAATAGTCATTAATAAAGGACTGATTGAGATGGTGTAGAAGCTGGTCAAGTAGTTTTGCTGACACATTATCACATTATGACTCCATTCTTCCTTCCTTCCTTCCATTCTTCCTCCCTTCCTTCCTTCCTTCCTTCCTTCCTTCCTTCCTTCCTTCCTTCCTTCCCATTTCCACTCATTCCCTTCCCCAGGCGACTCTTCAGTTCTGCGTGGTGAAACCACTGATGGCCATGATCACAGTCATCCTGCAAGCCTTTGGGAAATACAGAGATGGAGACTTCAAGTATGTTAGCGCACCACCATACGTGCTCACAAAGGCATTCATAACATGAGTGCCTTTGTGACCAGCTGTCTCCTTTGACATGACGGCTGCATTGAGTCATAATTTGATAGACACTTGAACTTAGCGCAATTGATTTTCATTGATTTTTTTGGGTTGTGCTTTTGAAACATTCTCACTATAGGACATTTGTTTATGTCTACAAAGCCTCTCTTCAAAAGGCTGCTTCATGAAGAGTAAAAATCCAGCCCCCCTTTTTTTATATGAGTATTAAGAGCAAAGTGAGAAAGAGGACTGTTTTTAGATCACCATTCTAGGCTGCATGTCCTTCATTATGATCTAAAAGGCTTAACTGGTTCTACATGTCTCTGTGTCTGTCCCTCTGTGCTCCAGTGTGGCCAGTGGATACCTGTATGTGACGATCATCTACAACATCTCTGTCAGCCTGTCGCTCTACGCTCTCTTCCTCTTCTACTTTGCCACACGGGAGCTGCTCGTCCCCTACAGTCCTGTGCTCAAGTTCTTCATGGTGAAGTCGGTCATTTTCCTGTCCTTCTGGCAGGGTGAGGAAACCAATATAGAGAGCTTTACTTTGCGATAGAATTACAGGATTCAGGTTAAATACCTGTGAAGTTCCCTTTTACATTTTCACAGTGGTGCTTATGTTGTCTGACTTAACGGTATAATGGTGGGTGGGTCACTCTCCCACACCCTCTCTCTGTCATTCTCTCTTTCTCTCCCTCGCTTTGATTATTTTCTTCTTTCTTTCTTTCATTCCTTCTTTCTTTCACTCCCTTACTCCATCCAGGAATGCTGTTGGCCATCCTGGAGAAGTGTGGAGCCATCCCTAAGATCAACTCTGCTGAGGTGTCAGTGGGAGAGGGCACGGTCGCAGCAGGTTACCAGAACTTCATCATCTGCATCGAGATGTTCTTTGCTGCCGTGGCCTTGCGCCATGCCTTCACATATAAGGTCTACATGGACAAGAGACTGGACTCCTATGGTAAGAGTGGAGTGTGTATAGGTGTATTACTGGGAAATTATAACAAAATGCTTTGTGAATCAGAAATAAATCTCTTACCAGCAGTCTAGACATTTGATATTATCGTCACTTTTATGAAAGGTTTATGGGATAATTGCAGATTCTTCTTTAGTCTAAATCAATAATGACCTCACTGTCTCTTTTTCCTACTGTTATTTTCCCTCCCTATCTTTCAACACTGTTCTGCTCCTCTGAATATGGTCTGGAGTAATCTTTTCCTCTCTGTCTCTTCTGTTTTTCTTCCATTCCTCTCTTTTCATTCGATTTTCTTGTCTCCTTTTTCTCCTTTTCCCCTTTCTGTCTCCTCACTGTGCTGCACTAAAAGGCTCGTTTCCTATCTATGGACAGTACGGTAGGTTTATGCTGGCGCTTTATGTCTCCATTGTGACACGGATTTTTATGTTTGCTTCTTTGTCCTCAGTTGTGGTCTTTGGCATTTGCTTTATACGGAGGTATTTCAGTACAATTTCAGTTCCACGTTAGTTACTTAGTTAGTCTATTGTTTTTTTCACTCCTCTCATTTTCATGGTCGTTGTTGTTTTGTTTTTGTTTTATTTACAGTTAATGGATGTCAACATTTTTAGTGTGAACATCATTTTGTTTAGTCTGTGTATTCACCCAGGCTCAATGATTTGTTCAGTCAATCCATCCCCCACTCCCGACCATTGTCTAACTCTTACTACAAGTGGTCTATCAGTCGCTCCACCAATGAAACTATATTTAACATTCACTACTAATACTCCTCCCTCTTCCTCCCTCTACTTCCACAGGTCGCTGTGCCCCTATGAAGAGCATCTCTAGCAGCCTAAAGGAGACTATGAACCCTGGGGACATGGTCCAGGACGCCATCCATAACTTCTCCCCGGCTTACCAGCAGTATACCCAACAGTCCACCCTGGAACAGTGTGGAGGCCCCCCCCTCTCCCGCAGCCACAGCAACCTCAGTACACGGGGAGACAATGAGAAGACCCTGTTACTCAGCTCTGATGACGAGTTCTGAGACACACGCACAATTATATATATATATATATATATATATATACACACACACACACACACACACACACACACACACACACACACATGACACACACACACACATATATAATGACACGCACGCACACACACGCACGCACGCACGCACGCACGCACGCACGCACACACACACACACACACACACACACACACACACACACACACACACACACACACACACACACACACACACACACACACACACACACACACACACACACACGCACACACACACAGTATATAACCAACTCAAATTAGATTTTTATCAGGTACGTACATTATGTGACACAAATCTTATTTTTATTGGTGCCTAAACAAGAAGAGCAGAACTATTTGCCCTATCCCCTCTTGCTTAGATAACAATACAAATAAAAACAATCTGATTTGTGGTCCGAGACTCTGCTGGTGAACGGAGGGCGGGAAAGGGGTGGGTGGTTTTGACTTGGGAAAATCTGGGAGTGGAAAGTGGGGGTGCATGACGAGGGTGAAGAGATTTAACTTAGTATGGTAAGAGAATAGAATCATTCAAAAGCATTTGACTTTGTCCCCGCTGTGCGTTTTGGTTCATTCATTTAAAGTACAGAGGTGAATTAGCACTGCTTTGCATACGTTGCTCCCATTCTGCTGATGCATTCAATTATTCATTCACTTAATATGACCCAGTATCTACAGTACGTACTGTATGTACAAAAGCTAATATGGTTCAATACGTTCAAATACGTGCACCCTTGATGCTGCGCTTAAAATGAACAGCGGGTTATGACAGATATTATGCTAGATCATGTGGAGCAAGTACCACCTTCACTTGAACCACATGGCATCCCCCATCCTGGAGTGTTTTTCAGTGAGTGTTCACCCTCGCACTCCTCCTAATTCTGCCTCTTACTGAAACATTGCCAAATAGAGGGAGGGATGTCTTGCCCCAGCCCACAAGATGTTCTGAATAAAGATTTACATTATAAAGTGATTTATGGACAAGCAACACTAAGACGGCCCTTGGATTACTGGACCTTATTTTAATATATGTTTTACCACAAATTATTCTTTAATATTTTTTATTACCTTAAAGGTACTTATCATGTGAAACTAGCCTGTTGAAGAGCTGTATATTGCAGAGATTTTATGTTCGTATACAATACACGTGTAAATGTTCTTTGTGTATTTACGAGAGATTTACAAGAGCTTGCAATTCTATGATTCCAACTGTTGTTTTTCTTGGGATTGCTCCCTGAATTTGAATAAGAAGTGTTGTTGACAAAGGCCACTGCTGTGGGAGAGAGATTTTAGTGTGTACAAGGGGGTGGATACAGTAGGTGCAAGCATAGTATTCTTGCAGCTGACAGATTTCTGGGGATGCTACACCTCTCTACTGAGCTCACCCCGGGGCATTATGTGTGGCACAGATCAAGCATGCTCCTGCTGGCACCATTGATAACTGTACCAACTCCACAGACTCCTCAGACAGTCACAAATAAATATTCCTAATTGAGCTTCATGAGATATATCGGCGGTTATATAGATTGGACCTCTGCCCCGTAGTTTAACACCCCCATGATATTATAGGTTCATGCTCAATACGTGTTCACCGCTGTGGCCATTAGAATGTGAAAGTGGTTATTATTGGCTTTGTTGCTGAAGCCCTACAACTGTTGCCAAGTTTTAATAGTGGGGTATATGCGAATAGACTACAGTGATACTTGCTAGCTGTGTACAACATTTTCCCAAGTGACCAAAGGCTTAATGCTGAGACTTTGTGTGCACTCAGGTACAGGATCTACTGTAAAGCATTTCATGAGAACATTTTGTCTGACTCGCCGGCTCACTTACTTACTAAAGCCTTGAAACTCCCTTTAATACCCACCTTCCCACAGACACACTTTCAAGAGCTCCAGGACAGTGGTTATTCATTATGCTAACCCTTCAAACCCTAAAATCTCAAATAACAATACTCTCATGAAAAGCTATGGCTTACTGGTTTTAAACATACCATTGGCTTAGTGATATTGAAAAGGAGATTGGAATTCAATGCCTTAATTTTACTTCACCCCCACCAGGTAGAAGAATATCATGCTCATGCATTTTGATCACGCATGTGGATCCTTTTGATACTGTGTGATCAAAAAGTTGTATCTTGATTACAAAGCTGAATATATTATTATACCAGAAAGGAAAAGATTGTAAATAGGTTTTAAAATAAACACTGCAAAATATTACTGATTATTATAATATTAATGGTTTGCATACTTTGTTTTGTATTTTACATTACTTCATATTCCTTTTACTCTTGTTTTATACCTTTATTCATTTGTATATTAGTATTGTTATTATTATCTTAGGTTTTGATGCTATTTGTCTTTGTTGATGTTGAAAAATTAATAAACGATAATAGACAAATGGAGATGTGTGCATATTCCTTTACACCGGCAGTGTTTCCCAAACACTGGGTCAGGATTTGAGTCCAAGGGAGACATCAAATTTCTATTTTGGGACAAAAAGTTTGGGAACCACTGAATTAGACCACCAATGCTGATATAATGTATGTATATATACCAGTAAGACTCCCTAATCGGGAGATAAGCGACCGTAGGTCACATGTATACAGAAGAGGGCTGTAACGGCGATTGGTTCCTGAAAGAAAGAAAAGCTGCGGGAAGGTTTCAGCAGTCGTATGGCAGACCAAAAGCAAAGGTGTGCAGGCAAGAGCTGTTGGTGTGTGTGTGTGTGGTGTGGGAGAGAGAGTGTGTTTATAGGGGAAAGGAGGGATTGTTTGTGGGGGGCAAGCCCCCGAGTTACGGCATTTTATGTGAGCTGCAGTGGCAGGGGGTCCTCCACTGGGGGCGCCACCACTTTTGCATCCGTTCTGGAGCACCAGGAGTGGGTGGTCCCCGGGAATGCCCCGTGAGCAGCCCCGTTGGGGTGGTCATTTGGTAATTTGTCCACATGTGCTCATTTTTTACACTTGGGGGTCCCCGAGGCAGCTGGGGGTCCCTGGAGCTCCGGGGGTCCTTGGAGGGTGTAGTTTGGCAGGTAAGGAGTGTGTGTGCAAAATGTGGCATGGATCGGGGCAATGGGTGCGGAGATATGAGCAGGGCAAAAGTGTGACGTGTGTGACGGAGTGACGGAGTGACGGACGGACACCTGGAGCAGTTTTCTGTAGTAAGTGCGACCTACGGTCGCAATAAATATAACAGAATACTATATGTGAGTGGCTAGTGCAAAAGATTTAACCGATATGCATGTATCAATTTGGTCTTCTAGACTAGTATTCTCATTCATTCCCCTAACTGAATACTGTCAGAGATGCACTGAATATAGAATATTTTAACATTAAGGACAGTTCATAAAAAGCTCAATAAAGCATCAATAAAAAGCATTGAATTAGAATGATTACTATCAGAATATAGAGCTTTATTTAACACTTATTTGAACAAAATCAAAAATATGTTGGCTGTATTAAGTGTCATTCAGTGTAATGAACAAATAACAATATATTTGTTGAGTTGGCTCAAAAAAACATTTCAGAGGATATGCGCAATTTACAGGAGGCGGGCTTTAGACCGGATCAGAGCACTGAGCAGTAAACGGAAGCCAGACTTTCCACATGTACTGTGAAAAGCCTGCCGACAACATTAAACACAACGAATGATCAGTGTTGCCATGTCTGCTTATTATAAGCGACTTTGGGCTTGTTTTTCTGTGAAGTTGCTTGTAAATATTGGTAGTTGCGGGTTGCGGTTTTTGGGGCTTCTTTCTAAAGTGTAGTTGCTTATTTGGGCTTGTTTCCTGATGTTGTCTAAACCAGTGCTTGTCAAACATTTTCAAATTGATAATATGTATTTGTCCACGGACCTTCCTTCTGAAAATATGTTGTGCCAGGGACCAGATTTGAGTTATCAAAATGCTTCACTTTAAGATATTTTTTTCCAAAATAGCAGATCTACAAGATCACAACCTGGACACGTTGTTGAGAACTTTTAGATCTGCTGTTTTCAAATAATAGTCGCTTATTTTGGGCTTGTTTTGATAGACCTCGTTGCTTATTTCTCTCGCAAGATCTGGCAACACTGCGAATGTTTTTAACTTCCGGTGGCTGTGTCGCAACCAGAGCTAAAATAACAACAACAGTGCATCAACTGTAGCGCATGTACAGTATAATGTAACTTGTATTTGATGTAATAATTGGCCTTTGGAGTTTTTGATCATTGAAAAAGCTGACTAGCTATCAATGTAACGTTTCTTTGTGGGATTCGCTTACGTTAGCATACCAGGGAAACCATTGTCAAGCTAGCAAGGCCCAGTTAACATAACCAGCAATAAAAAAAAGAACAACATAAAATTGCACGTGTTCGCACCTGCTTCTATAATTGACATCATTTAAAATGAGAGGCTCATACGGGGACAGAGACAAGGACCGAGGCCGTGACAGAGGGTAAGTAACGTTAGATCAGCTGGGACAGTGGTGGAAAAAGTACTGAAATGTTTTACTTAAGTAAAAGTATCAATACATATCTACAAAGTAACTAGTTACTAAAACAATCTAATAATTGTAGTGGAGTAAAAAGTACAATATTTGCCTCTTGAGATGTAGTGGAGTAGAAGTAAAATTATTGAAAATTTTAAATAATCCAGTAAAGTCAAAAATCCTCAGCTTTGTACTTAAGTACAGTACTTGAGTACATGTACTTAGTTACTTTACACACCACTGAGCTGGGCAAACTAGCATGCTATTTAACGTAGGCATAACATTTATTTGTTTTCTTTATGAAGAATTGCTACATATTGAGACTTTTGTAGCTTGAGAAATAGTACAACAATCCAGAGAAATGTAATTTAATTCCCAGATACTTTTAACATTGTTTATTCTATCTCGTCATGTAGAAGCAGAGGTGGTGGTCCTGCTCCTGGCAAGAAGTTTGGGAACCCAGGGGAGCGTTTACGCAAGAAGAAATGGGATATGGAATCACTTCCCAAGTTTGAAAAAAACTTTTATAATGAACACCCAGAGGTGCAGCGCTTGAGCCAGGTATATTGTGTGTGTGACTGTGACACTGTGTGTGTGTGTGTGTGTGTGTGTGTGTGTGTGTGTGTGTGTCTGTGCTAATTTTGCCGAATAACTGGTCATTCTACAGAATAACTGTGCAGCCAACCATTTTGCAGAATGACGAGTTATTCTGCAAAATAACTGACTGACCGAGCAAGTTATTCTGTGAAATCCCTGATCCCTGTTGGGTTAGGGTAGTGTTTTCCCCAAACAAAATAAATGTCAGTGGAGCCCCCCGTCCTACATCTAATCTTAAACCCAACCTAAACCTTAAATCATTTTGCAGAATGACTAGTTATTCTGATTTCTCACATTCACTGTGTGCGTGTGTCTGTAATTCATGTATCTCGAGAACCGCCCGTCCGACCGACTTGTCATTCTAACGAGCCTGGGAGATGTTACTTGAAACTTACATTGTTGATCTATTTGTTTTCAGTATGATGTTGAGGAGCTTCGCAGGAAGAAGGAAATCACTGTGCGAGGCACCGGCTGCCCCAAACCCACCACTAGCTTCAATCAGGCACATTTTCCTCGTAAGTTCAAACGTAAACGAGACGTACAAACACATGCAAAACAATCCACATGCACGTAAACCTTTATTGAAAACATTTATTCCATATGACCATTACAAACTATCCAGTCTGGCTGGATTAATTTATTAGAACTACAATAACATATCGTTTCTCCACCCCATAGAATATGTGATGGATGTGTTGATGCAGCAGAATTTCAAGGAGCCCACAGCCATCCAGGCTCAAGGTTTCCCCCTGGCTCTCAGTGGTAGAGACATGGTCGGCATTGCTCAAACTGGCTCTGGGAAAACATTATCTGTGAGAAACATTTCCTCATTATAATGATACTGGAAAGCAAGGGCTTTATAATTTTTTTCAAGTGTATGAATGAGGACTTCTGTTTGGTGTAAAACAAACTATTATTTACTGTACACCAGAGTGCTAGTTAGAACTTTGATTATTGGTAACAACATTTTGTTACAATTGATGCAATGCTGTAAAATTGTTCAAGGGTAGTTTAAGGATTTTGCCATAAATTCTGCATTTATTAATATTAAACTTCCCTTCTTGTCTTCCTCAGTATCTCCTACCTGCCATTGTCCATATAAATCACCAGCCCTACTTAGAAAGAGGAGATGGGCCCATCGTAAGTAAACTAGATTAACAAAAAATACTTTTATTAAAGTGGAACTGTGTAACTCTTTTTTTTTTTTTACGAATACATTGTAATTTTGTCCAATCTGTATGGTAGAGTATGTTAATACAATATAACTTGTATAATTGAGGTGGTTGTATTTTGTCTCCCTGCTCTTCTATTGAGATATTTAGATTCTGTGTCTAGGTGAGACATGACTATTAGCTCAATGGTAAAAATTACAGAACTTGCGCAGGAGACCCGGGTTGAAATGGATATTGCACCTGGACTTTGTTTTATTTCATTATTAATTGAGTGTAAATTCTGCAGTGCTTGGTCCTGGCCCCCACCAGAGAGCTGGCCCAGCAAGTACAGCAGGTGGCTTATGATTATGGAAAATCATCACGTATTAAAACCACCTGTGTATATGGGGGCGCTCCTAAGGGACCACAAATCCGCGACCTGGAGAGAGGTGAGGAATATTTCTCTTTGTATTATACTAATTTAGGTGTACATTGTGATGGTGTCCATATTCATGCATTTCTTTATTCATTTAAGATGCAGTGTAAATGGCCACTCAAGCACCAGTTTCTTTATTTCTTACTTTCTACGTGTATGACAGACACAGTTTGCATATAATTATTGTATATAACTAGAGGATCAAATGCAGATATTGCCCTCTCCTTCTCTCCTAGGTGTTGAGATCTGCATTGCCACCCCAGGGCGCCTGATTGACTTCCTGGAGGCTGGAAAGACAAGCCTGCGACGCTGCACCTATTTGGTACTGGACGAGGCTGACCGCATGCTGGACATGGGTTTCGAACCACAGATCCGCAAGATTGTTGAGCAGATCAGGGTAAACTATTAAGAGGACTTTTGTCTAATGCCTGCATTCTGCCATTTTATGGGACTGTTGTGGTTAATCTAATGAACTTGTTCTATAATGCAGTGTGTTTAGCATGGATTTTAATATTTCATGTCACATATTAGGACTTGAAATGTGAGCATAAAGGTTTAATTATAAAATTAGATGCATCCATTGGTGATGCCATAAATTCATTTGTAAAACGATGAATTCATCCTCAAGCTGTCACTTTATTTCCAAATGTCTGTCATTTTGGACAAAAAACCTGAGATGTTTTTAATCCACATACTTAGTCATTCTCTTTGCCTCTCTCATTCTATCTTTACACCTGTTTGTGTTGTGTTATTGTATGTTCTCTTGTTCTGCACCATGATTCTCAAGCAAGCTGTGTCCCATTTTTCATTACACTTGTTTAAAATGAATTGATGCTGCAGGACTTGATCTTATTGCTCATGTGATGTGGTCTTCACCCAGCCTGACAGACAGACCCTGATGTGGAGTGCCACCTGGCCTAAAGAAGTTCGCCAACTAGCAGAAGACTTCCTGAGAGACTATGTCCAGATTAACGTTGGGGCCCTGGAGCTCAGCGCCAACCACAACATCCTGCAGATAGTTGATGTCTGCATGGAGAATGAGAAGGAAAACAAGTAAGTAATACGTGCTCGTCAATTTCAACTTTGTTTTCAGTCTGCTGCTAGAATATTATAGCATGTATGTGTATTAACACAAGACACAACGCTAAAACATTTTATTTCCATCAATGGACCTAACATTACATATTGTTTCAGATTTGAGTGTTTGTGCCTCTCTCTCACTAGACTGCTTCAGCTGATGGAGGAGATTATGGCTGAGAAGGAAAACAAGACCATTATCTTTGCGGAGACCAAGAAACGATGTGATGACCTCACACGCAGGATGAGGCGAGATGGGTAGGTAACACCACAACTGCTGCTCATGCAGCAAGTCCGCTATTCACTTAATCACACTTAACAAGTCTCCCAGATATTTTAGTCAGAACAATAATTCAGATCTAAGCCACAGTGCTACTTGGCCAGCTGACAGGTCACCGGTTTGCCTCACAGGTGGCCAGCGATGTGTATTCATGGTGACAAGAGCCAGCCCGAGAGAGACTGGGTGTTGACAGGTAAAACAAAGATATGGAGGTTTGTCCTCTACGATGATTATCTTCACAGCCTTTAGGCACTTTTTGTCTACTTTTGGTATTTGCTGATTTAAATGTGCTTGGAAATGAGGCATAAAGCTCGAATCTCTCTGTTATCTCATGTTACAGAGTTCCGTAGTGGCAAAGCTCCAATCCTCATTGCTACTGATGTGGCCTCACGTGGTTTGGGTATGTCACATGTGCTCAAATGCCATTTATAGCTGATGGGAATTAACGCACACACACACACACACACACACACACACACACACACACACACACACACACACACACACACACACATACACATACACATACACATACACACACACACACTTTTCTGGTAATATACCGTATAAGGTAGATCACTATCCTTATTGCATGATGTAGTACATAAGGTTTGTAATCAATCAATTGTCAGCAACCATACACATATTTTGCTTTCCTTTTGTTGTGCAAAGTGTGGCTTCTCTTACAAAAACATACTTCTTAAATACTGCATGTATATGAGAAGTATATATGACACAGGTCTACTTGTGTCAAGTTTTATGCCATTTTATCCTACTTGAATGAAACATAATACATAGAAATACTGTGAAAATGAGAATGACATGGATTGGTGAATGGTGGTTTGATTTACTCTGAGAAGTGTGAAGATGTAAGGGGTGTGGCTGGTGATGTAGCCCCTTACAAGATGGCAATCAATTATTTAACCTAATTCTGTGTTCATTTGTTTTTCTTTTGATTTTATTATTTTTGTTTTGTTTTTGTTTCCAAGTCTCTCTTCCGGCAACTAGAAGCACACAGGCCCTCGGGAGCCTGCAGCCGGACCTAGGCATGACTAATCGAAACCTGAGTTGGGGAGAGAGACGGCCTGATTAATCAATCCCAGACACGGCCATCTCTGCTGAAAACCCAGACCAGAGCCCTCAAACAAAACTCTCCCCCTTCCAGGACACTGGCTGCCTGGGCGTCAAGGGCGGGGGAGGGAGGGGTGCTACTGGGATACCAAATTTGACCCCGGGGTGGGGGGCGGCGGTCAGTTAAGAGGGCGAAGAGGGGGGTATGGACAGGGGGGCGGGCTCCCCTCAGCCATGCCGACAGCCTGTTACAGTAACGCACCACACCAACAGTAACAAAGACATGCCTGTAAAGCAGTTAATTTCATCCAGAGACTTTATGGACACGTTTTCAATATCGGTTTCTGTATGATATTGATTAAGAAACCCGCATAGCCTAAGCCTTCTTCAGGAGTCCTCTTACCATTCCCCAGCGCAGTTCAAACTATAACAAAGCTAAAGACCCCCTCCCCAGAAATTGGACCATGGATGCACTCCTGTCATGATAGCCTTATTCCAGCTTCCGCAAGCTGAGAGATTATAGTGGTGCGTTACGAGAAGACACAACGGCCAGGAAGTGGGGAAGGAAAGCAGCCAGAGCTGGGCGTGGACGGCTATGCTGGAAGCTCCCCTCTGAACTGCCCCCTGCAGCCCCCGATGCCCCCCCACCACTGGCAGTGCTGTCCGGCCTCTCCCTCTGTGGACGTCATGTCTGGTCCTGGCTGGCAGGAGTCCTGGCCTGGAGGAGCCACCTCTTATATCCACCTCTCACTCCCCTTTCTCACTCTCTCTGTCCTCACTCCCCTTTGTCCTTCTCGCTGTCCTCCGACCCACTATTTCCTATTTTCTCTTCTTGTTCACTTTCTATCTCTTTCTCTTCTTTTGATCTGTTTCTGTGTTTCTATTTATCTGCAAGTCCCCCCTGTCCTTTTTCCTTTCTTTCCTACCACCTCCCTTCCTGAAGTCCTCTTTCTCTTCTACCAATTCTGACCCCTGTTTACCTGCTTGGCCTCCCTTTTGTGACCTTTACCCTGGCTCCACAGTGTGTCCTGCTTTCATACCCCTTCCCCTACACACCTTGACACCTTTTTTTCTTTGTGTGTGTGTCATACACAAAACTACCAACCCAGGGCTCTTCTGAGAACCTGTGAATAAATCGTAGTCATAGCTCAACAAGTTGCAAAATCCCCTATCAGCTCTCAGCCTCAGACTGCAGACATTTCCCTGGCATAGATGCTCGTTAACACAAGTTGAGTTCCCTAGCCCTCTGTGTTAGGTTAAAAAAACAACTACCAACAAACAACTCTGCTTTTTTTCTGCTCCAGTGTCTGTTTCTTGTTACTACACATGAATCCCTGGGCTCATGGATACCACTGTCAAATTCTGTCTGTGTCCCGGGAGGCATTTGGATCCAGATCCTCTATGGGTCTCCTCTGTTTGTCTCCTCAGAATTATATACATCACCTGCTGCAAAATCCCAACAACCACCCCTGCCTCCTATAACACAGTTTTCTACAACTTTTTTTTATGTCAGTGTTAGAAACGGTATAGTGAGACTATTTGTTATGAAAGCTCATCGCCCCAAATCTAACAATACCCAAAACCCAACACCTATTTTTCCCAAGCTGAAGAAGGCTTGGAGACATGAAGAGGCAGAGATAAGTATGTACTGTAACAATGACAGCATCTGAACACAGCCCAGCCTGTGTTCTGGCCTGGACCTTTCCAGCGATGGGAGGGATGTGGAGGAGTGGCGAGGTGGGAGTAAGGACCTGTTTTTGTTGTCCTCTGTGCTCTCCTCCTACCCTTGCAGACCTCCCAGGAAAGGTGAGGGGGAGGGTGGGTTAACCTTTTAAGTCATCTCTAAATCTGATACAGGGTAAGTACTTCAAATTCCAACCCCACCTCGTTCTTCCATCCAACCACATTAAGACAGAAGACCCCTCCCCCTTTTCTTTCCTAATCAGCAGTGTTTTCAGAGCCCTTTTCAACTGCAATAAGAAACAGACCTCCAATTTGCCTTACACAAATGGATGTTTTTTTTAAATTCTCTCAATAATTGCAAGAGCGTCACTTTAATCAACTGTCAACTTTTTTGATGGCTGCACTTTTTAACTGAAGGATTCTTTGGTTCCTTTTCTTAATTTTTTTTGATATGTCTTCCAAATATGACCCATATACAATTTTGTTGAAAGACTATCAAACCTGAATTGGTATATTACATTGATATTACATACTGTAGTTCCTGTAACCTAAAGTGGGGTAGAGTATTTGTCCAAATTAGGCTTAAAATAAAATGTTCTATGTGCGACACAAAATTATAGCTCAAGTTTAACAGGTAAGTGAATATTTTCAGAGGATGATTGGGTGTCTTGCAGGTAGACTAAAGAAATACCCAAAGCGAGCATGATCATTTCATTCAATTACAATCCGGTTTACTTTCTAACTTACATTTCTCTTTTCTCCTCTATAAAATAACCCTCCATGCCGCCACCTCTTTTCACCCCGACCAAACATTCTCCAAACCCAAGATGTCGAGGACGTGAAGTTTGTCATCAACTATGACTACCCCAACTCATCGGAGGACTACATCCACCGTATCGGCCGTACAGCTCGCAGTACCAACAAAGGCACAGCCTACACCTTCTTCACTCCGGGGAACCTCCGTCAGGCTCGGGAGCTCGTCCGGGTTCTGGAGGAAGCCCGGCAGGCCATCAACCCCAAACTGCTGCAGCTGGTGGACAGCGGCCGGGGGGGAGGAGGAGGAGGAGGTGAGAAGGCTACAGGTTATCGGGTCAGTTCTTACAGTATGTCATGTTTTACATATGCATGTCATTTCACTGTCCTCTCTCTTTCATCTCTTTTCCTGTCTGCAGGGGGCCGTCCTCGTTTCCGCGGCAGCAACTCCAACAATCCCAACTTGATGTACCAGGATGAGTGTGAGCGACGCATGCGCTCAGTGGGCGGGGCCAGCAGCAAGGATAGCCGCGGGGGAAGCAGCTTCACTCGAGATGGGCGGGACAGCCGCGTCAGTGGGGGAAGCAGCCGGGATGGCGACCGCTCCTCTTCCTCCTCCTCCTACAGAGACCGCAGCAGCAGGGACGGAGGGCGTGGCTACGGCTCCAGTGCCAACTCCAGCTCATCCTACAACCAGTATCAGAATGGCGGCAGCAGCAGTAGTCAGTACAGCAGTTCTAGAGGAGGCACTGGGTCAGGGAGCAGCGCTGGAGCACAGGGTGCTCCTCCACCCACATCTGGCCCACAGCCCCTCATGGCCCAGCAGTTTAAACCCACCCAGCCCATGATGGGCCTCATGGGACACTCCCCATTTCAGTTTGCTCCTCCACCTCCTGCCAGTTCTTCCTCGGGCAGGAAGTAATGTAGCGCCCCACACACACACACACAATATCATATCAGAGGTGTGATATGTGCCCAATGGTATGTAAGGATTTGGCTTACATTCTATTAAGTTGTGTACCTCTTTGCTGGTGGCTTAACCACTAAATCAGAACTTAGTCACAGGTACATGGTTGTGTTTTAATGAATGTGGTCCAAGGATGACATGTCACACAGTGTACCTGCTGTTACATCAAACATTATGAGCGTGCCAACATGTTGGCACTTTGAACTAATTGCCTCAATAATTTGTTGAGTGGGGATTTGTTGTCATTCCTTCATCAGCATAAAATAATTCTCTTGTTTGGATCATTCTGTTGAGAGTAAAATTAGGACAAAATACCCAAATAGTGTTATGTAAAATGGTGAGTTCTTATAGCTTCTGTTTAGTCTGTGGATGTTTCTCATACGCTGTTAAAAGCTTTCACAAGCAACACCTGGCTAAAACGGACTCTTCGTTTGTTACAACTGACCTCATTATGTAAGGAAACCCTTTTTTGTACAAACCTGCTTGTTTTGTATTTGTTAAGCTTCTCTGTTGATGTAAGCTGCTAATAGTGGGTTTTAAAGTATCTGATTTTGCCTTTAGGTGTATCAAAGGTAGGTGCTTCAGTTACTTTATCTTGTGTTCTTTACTGTAGCTGATCTGTTGTAGGTTTTGTACATAACTTTATTTTCATGGTATTTGTAAAGCACTAGACTAGACCAATGGAGGAGTAGTTTTCGATTTCAATGTCTATGGACTATAAACTCCTGTTACTCTTAATTGAGATTTAAGGGTTTACTTCTTTAAAGCACATCTTCAGTTTAGTTTTCTACAATTTCTATTTTATTTTAGGAATAACTAACTTCAGTCATAGTGTCCTTGTCAAACTCATGCATGTAATACTTCCAAGTTGTCTTAGCAGTTTCTGTATTCTTACATCTGCTGAGCTCATCTGTTGTAACTTAATCACTGGTGTGATTTTGAGTATTTGCTTCTGTGATAAGCTTTGTATAGCTTACTAACCCTATGTTCACTTTTTACTATCCTTGTTTTCTTTTTCAGGTTTCAATAAAGCTGTAGAGTTTACCATTGTGTCCTCTCAATTGTTAGTTTACATTATGTCCTAGGTATGCATCAACCTGGAATTGCTAATCATTTCCATTTCTCAGGGCTTCATCATTGAGACAATTTCCTTGTAAATGCAAACATACCTGGGGCCTATTTAACGAAAGCAGAATTAGGGGTTAAGGGCGCGCTCCCACCGCACTTTTATTTTACCTCTGGGGCAGAATCTGCCAATGCTGAGCGGCACTCGGTGCTGCTCTATGAGCTTGTAGGTCTGCTATTTTTGAATAGCCAAAGCTAAGTGGTTAAAAATCATTGTGCGTTAGTGACGCTATCAGTGGCGTACCCAACGTAGAGGCAATGTATGCCTTTGTCTTCATGGGGTACCAGGAGTGCCAGGGGTGGGGGTCTGGGCCATCACCTGTACTCACCTGGTATAAAAGGGTCTCTGAGAGCAGCTTGAGCCATTCATTACTAAACTACAACATGAAGAGACCACCACCGAATAATTGATTTTGATTGATTTGACTTAAATCCAGGCTTATTTAATTATCCTTGTGTAATAGGCCCCTGGTCATAAAAATACTTCATTTGCATAACCCCTTAGACGGATCCATAATTATTTGTGATTATTGTGTGTAGCGATATTTTTAGGTTATTTAAAAAAAGGGTCTCTCCAGCTCTTTAATGAAAAGAAAATACATTTTCAGGTGGGTTGCCAATTTCAGCCAATCAAGAGATGGTACCCATTTATCAGCCCAAATTTTATAGCATTCCAGTTCCAATTTCGTCTGCAAACGTCTTTCAGTCAATACTTCCAATTTCACTTGTTGATCGTGCATCCTGTATGCAGTAGATGTTACAATAAAAACCTACAGGTTAATATTTTGGCTGTTTCTATTAATGGCTTATCAGTTGCAGTAAACTGAAAGGAGAGACCATAGAGCTAATCATAATATCACATAATGATACTTTTTTTTTTTTTAACGTGATGAGTATTTTTCTCTCAGCCTCATACGACGTGGTCCAAATAGTGTTTCTCGCGAGATCAACGTATGCATGACACAAACATCCCGTAGTGATGGCTGCACCGCCTGATGCGGAGAGTTTAGAGTCTCGTATCAGTAAGTATTTCTAAGTTATTCATATACCGATCGCTCTTTAGGGGAGACGGCCGTGAAAAGTACTATCCGTACATTGCCAGCAGCAGCCTGACAGCTCGTGTAGAGAAGTGGCTGCCGAAAGAATAGACCCGGTGGTAGACCTCACCATCAGACCAGGATGCTAACGCGTTAGCTCCTTAGCTGTTGTGCTAGCCAGCTGTCAGCAGCCTTACGTAGCGTTAGCAAGCCTTACATACAGGTTACTGCAGGACAGGGGTCTTATCAACGTTTTTCAACTTTTTCCAGACCAAGGACCCCTTAGCTGAGACAGAGATGAAGCAGGGACCCCCACCACTACATGTATACTGTATACAATTGTGCTGGAGAAAGCTTCATAGACTTTTTTTGACAGTACCATTCGTCAGTGTTGTATTCATTTTAATGTGTATTTTCAGACATTTAACCACCTAAACAATCAAGTCAATACTTAGTCAAATTGACCTTTCACTCTGACTTAGTCTGCTCTTTTTTCCCTCTACACCAAACTTCTTTGCCGAAAATAGCCGATCTACAAGCTCACAACGCCTCACAGCGCAAGGCGTAGTGAGCTTGTAGATCTGCTATTTTTGGCTAAAGTTCTCCCCAAGAGAGGGATATAGGGTTCAAGTGGTTAATGTAAAAACAATTATCCTATCACACAAAGATTTGGTGACCCCCTAGGGGTCACGGACCCCCTGTTGAAGACCCATGCTGCAGGACATCATGCTAACTTCTGCACGAGAGTGACTGAACCCTTGACACCTGGGGAACAGTCTTACACTGAATGTTATCATGTACACATACAGAGATTCATTCAAACATACCATGGGGCAGTTGTTGCAATATCGTTAAGTCAGACATAAATAGTCGAAATAATGTTGGATTCCTCCTCAACCACCTGACTTTATGATTTACATCACAGACAGAGCCACAAACCCATTGAACAGAGACACTGACTGGGCCAGTATCCACGCCTTCTGTGACCAGCTCAACAATGACTTGGAAGGGTAAGGACAGGCCTTACTGCCTGGAAATGTGTTGTAGTTGATCCTTGATGGCTATGGTTGATATGTGGATGATTAATTTAAAATAATGAATGGGGGGGGGGGGGGGTGTAGTTTGAAGGAAATGCTGCCTTGCTTACTGTAGGTCAGATGCTAGGGATGGCAAAGCATTTAGGTCTACACGTTATGTTCACAGCCTGTTAACAAACCCATAGTGCTCACTTACAATCTTGGCTGGGGTGTATCTGAAGCTAGGGGCTTTGTGAATAATGACACCTTTTCAGCAACTGCCGTGACTTGTGCAAGACTCACTTGCAATCTGACCACTAAGTAGTAGCTGAAGAGTGAAAATTATTCATGACCTCTGTTACAGACCTCAGCTGGCCACCAGGCTTCTGGCTCACAAGATCCAGTCACCACAGGAATGGGAAGCCATGCAGGCCCTGTTGGTGAGTTCAGAAATGAGAGACGATTGAATGAGTTAGGAGTTGACATTGTTTTATGTGCATGGTCTTTGATGTACTGTCAAGAAACATGTTTGTAGGTGCTCATTGAAATGCTCATGCAATGAATTAATCAGTCCTTAAAGCTACAACCTGGGACTTATTTTAATGATTACATTTTTATTTGAACCAATCTGTATTGTAGTGTATGTTATTGTTAATACACTACAACTAGCACATTTGCAGTGGTTGGAGGTGGTTTCCACCTACTGTATGAGTCATACTTGATTGACATTGTCATGACACCTACTGGTTGACAATGACAATAAAGTTATTTGAAGCAGACACCCGTAGATCCGCTATTTTAAGGCCAGTCCACACCGATGCAACACCTTGCAACTCCTTGCGACATGCAACTACTTGCAACCATTATCCCCAATGGCAGTTGCAAGGAGTTGCATTGGTGTGGACTGGCCTTAAAACTGTTTTGTTGCAAGTAGTTGCAACTAGTTGCATTGGTGCGGTCTGACCTTTAGCTTTAGTTCAGACATTGTTGCAATTACCTCTATAAGATAAAACTTATGGATTGTAGCTTTAGAGAATAATTTTGACAGGTTTTCTATATGTTCAGTGGTTCTGTTAATTTTATATGATAGTGCAATGCATGGCCTTCCTCTGTGACTGTCTATTTATTATTTATGTTATTGTCTTGTGTCTCCAGGTGTTGGAGACATGTATGAAGAACTGTGGAAAGAGATTCCACAGTGAAGTGGGAAAGTTCAGATTCCTTAATGAGCTCATCAAAGTAGTGTCACCGAAGGTAAGGCCTTTTAATTCTTGTTTCTGAGTCTGCAGGGCCTGAATTTCGGCAGGGGATTGCAGAGAATTTTGCATATTGTAAATGATTTGCGCAAATTCAGCACTTATATTACGGGACATTCCTGCACAACATTTACAGCAATGTTAATATAATCAGAGCCAGCGTGAATGCAGGACTCTGTACTGGCTGGAGCTGTAGACGCCTAGACGGACCCCATACGCTCTCTTCAGACACGCGTCTGTGGCTGCCTCTCTCTACAGGCAACGAGCCCTCCCCTTCCCCCTTCCCTCTCCACTGGCACTGCTCTATGGAGACATGTTCTGAGCTTGTAGATTGTTATTTTTGGGATGGCATCGTTGTTCGACGAAGTATAGATCATGGCTTAAAACGTGAATACATCATTTGAAGGGAATCCCACTCTGTAAAAAAGCACCAGACCAATAAATACTGGTGCAAACGTCTATACTTTTCTTTCCTCTTCTCCAACAAATCTCTTTGTTCTGTCTCTATTATTATTCCCACTTCCACATAGTGCTGTTGTTTAGTTCCTATCTGTCTCTGCTTCTGCGAAGTGTAAATTATCTTTTTAGCGGCGCTAGCCGCTCTATACCTTTAGGTATAGAGCGGATATTAGCCCTCTATGCCTGGCTTTTGCGTCAACGTTCTGATTGGTCAGGTGCGCCAACGTTCTGATTGGTCAGGTGCGTCAACGTTCTGATTGGTCAGGTGCGTCAACGTTCTGATTGGTCAGGTGCGCCAAAGTTGTGATTGGTCACTATTCATGACATCACTATGATGTCATGAATATAGAATTCGATGTCTATATAAACGATGACAATGACTTCATCTTATTATTCATTTGGCTAAAGTCTCCGTCTAGGTAAGTTATTTAAAGTTAATATGACGAATAGAAAGAGAAAGATACAAGAACAGATGAAGGGTGAATGTATAGAAAGTCTGAGTTCGGGACCCAGTCATCCGTTATGACAGAATGGTTTGATAGAGACGATCGAGAATCCAAGAGTCCGTTAAGGTTCTGATTGGTCAGGCCCGTCAAGGTTCTGATTGGTCAGGCCCGTCAAGGTTCTGATTGGTCAGGCCCGTCAAGGCTGTGATTTGTCAGGCAAGGGGACTATTCATGACATCACTATGATGTCAAGGTTTATTTTTTATTTCCTCATGTTTTTTTTTGTATATATTTTTATTTGGCTAAAGTCTCCTTCTAGGTAAGTTATTTAAAGTTAGATCCTCAATTTAACTTTATCTGTCGTCGACGCTCTGATTGGTCAGACCCGTCAACAAAGTGATTGGTCAAGCTTCACATGACACATGGCTATAAACACATTATAAACACATATCGATGACATAATGTATTCAAAGGCGCCGCTACCTTCACACAGGGTGTGATTTTTCATATTATTATGATGAACGTTGCAAAGTTTGCATCTTTGTCCTTTGTGTATTCTGACTTTCCAAGGAGTAATGCATAGAATATACAGTAGGAGATATGTACTGTATGCAGAGTATTGCATACAATTCTATTGATATTTAAAATCAATATTAAAAGTGTAGGCTAGTACAGATTCTGCCCGTCTCTCATTCCCTGCTCTCCTCTCTCACACGCACAGTCGCACACATACCTTAAATTGGAGCAGGGCGACAAAATGTAATCTGAAACGGACAATTTAAGACCGACCTGTAGTAAAGCTTTATATGTACACTGTACAGTATCTCCCCAAAGTGTATAAATCCCCCCCCACATGTGAATCGTATAAGGGGGAATTCCCCATTTTTTAAAATGAATTTCAGGCCTTGCTCTGAATTAGTGAGTATGCCTGATAATGAGAATCCAAATGATTGTGCTAACGATGCACTTGCATCTGTCGAGGAATTCTGTGTCAATCAGGATGTTGAGGCACAAACAGAGCCATAGACTTGTATTTCTAAGATAGAAGTTTATTGCATGAGGTCATGGGAGTACATTGAAGATGGTGTAAGTGATTTGATTACATTTTGGTTTTATTTGTTAAAATAAGTGTTAAATAGCTCTATATTCCAGTAGCAATCATTGCTATAGAGTATTTCTTCAGTAACAGGGGCCTCCTGTCTATCCAGCTCTTTGGTCTCTCCAGCTCTTTAGTAAACAGAAAATACATTTTCAGCTTGGGATACCAATTTCATCAAATCAGGAGAGAAAACTCATGGAAGTAAAGTCTGTAGCCTTGGGAAACAATGGTTCCCGAGCCACATGGCCCATAGTTCAGGAGCCCACCTCCTGTTTCCCTAGCGCCCTCGACTTGACACTAGAGCTGGAGAGACGGGGAGACCCCTGTTACTGATCAACCTCTCCATAGCAGTGATTAGTGTCACTACTACTAAAGAGCTTTAACTTTTTAACAAAATGCTTTCTGCTAAATGCAGGGATTAGACCAAGGTTATACACATAGATAAGAGGTTGTGTCATAGAGCCACGCTGTACTCATACAAATACATACCAGGCCAGCATGAAGTGGCATTTTGATTCTATAATATTCAGAATGTCAGAGAAACTCATACGGCCAAGGGTGAATGACATCCTCATGTCAATATTTGTCACACAACGGTTCCTTAAACAGCCTAGTACATGTGATGATCCGGACAGTAAGGCCTTATTGAACACATCTATTATTCATAAAAATATATATTTTTGCTTTTTATATCAGGCAAATGTGTTTTTGTTCATATCATATCGTCATTGTTGGGTGGAAACCTTGTATGTCCAAAACCTTACTTTTCAGGATATGGAAAACGGAACCTGTGTTCCAATGGAAGTTATTGTTTAGCCACAAGCTCTTGTTAATAGTGTTCAGATTCTGCCGTAATCTGAAGACTCCACCTTCAGCCTGTAGCACTTGCCCAAGCCTTGACGACCTTGCAGGATTATGCAAGGCTAAAATGTAACTTAGATAGCATGTTATGTAGACAGATGCCAGGTCATCGTTGACCTGGCATCCTAGTGTATATTGTAGTTTCAATGTAGGCTGATGATAGGTTCTTGGTTTACGTATGTATTAGTTATGATTAGATTATTGGTTTACTTATGTATTACTATTTTTATGTATTTGATCTATTATGTGTATTATGATGTATTATCTTGTGTCCCTGCTTACTGTAAATCGCTCTGGATTAAGAGCGTCTGCTAAATGCCTTAACTGTAAACTGTTCAGTGGTTAAACATATATAAATCCCACAGACAGACTTAACCACATTCAACCTGGCGTCCCTATTTTTGGATGCCAAAGATAGCAAAAGTAGCAGATCTACAAGCTCAATACGCATTGCATGATGATGTTTTGTGAACTTGTCGATCGACTATTTTTGCTACTTTTGCGCGACATTGTCATGCGACAAAATATAAAATAAGGCTTTAATTTATGAAAAACCATAAAAAGATGAAATGTGGAGTTACAAGATTTCTGCCTGACAGCGACGATATGCCTTTCAAGTCAATGTGGAATTTCTCATTTATAACATTAACACTTTAATTGTCACTTATTCTTAATTCTACCTGCTCCAGTATCTCGGCTCACGCTCTCCAGAGCCAGTGAAGAAGAAAGTGTTGGAGTTGATCTACAGCTGGACATTGGGTCTGACCGATGAAACTAAGATCACAGATGCCTACCAGATGCTGAAGAAACAAGGTATGGCTATCTACATTTTAATTGGATGCATATGACTAGATTGCTTAAGCACCGTAGCCTACTTACTTGGGCAAATTAATGTACTGGGATCTCTGAAACTCATGTAGGTCAGTCTAATTTTGGTTAAATGCTCTGTGGTCCAGTCTTGCATGACATCTATTCTGTATACTTTAAAAAATAATATGTCATAGGGGTGCCTGGTGACTTGAAACACATGCTCACCCAGTACCTGGGTTGGAATCCAACTACCAGGACAATTTCTTGTGTGTCTCTCCTCTCTCTGCCCTCAGGTTTCCTGTCTCTCTACACTCTCGTGTCGGAATAAAGCAGAAAATGAAATCTTTAAAAAAAAGAAATTGTGTGTTAAATCCTTGTCTTTTGATATTCTCTGTTTGAAAACCAGGTATCGTCAAACAAGACCCAGACTTACCTCCTGACAAACTACTGAACCCGCCCCCACCAAGACCTAAGAATGCTATCTTTGAGGATGAGGAGAAGTCGAAGGTGAGGATTTCCAAAACAAAGCAGTTTCTTATTGTCGTCTTTTCTGGCGAGGATAGAAAACAATCCATTCTTTTGTCTGAATTCTGGCCATTGTCTTTTTGGCAGATGCTGTCTCGTCTGTTGAACAGCACTCACCCCGAGGACCTGAAAGCAGCCAACAAGCTCATCAAAGAAATGGTTCAAGAGGTAAGGTCCATTTCTTTCTCCTTTCCTCGTTCAAATTTCAGCAAATTACTGAGAAAAAGCACACCCCTGTATGCGGTTGAAAGGGAAAGATTCAGAACCTATATTGTGCTACAGCTACACTGAAGGAGTTGGCAGGAACATACATTGAATGAAAAAGTGGGTTTCTTGCCCTGAGGTGTTTTTTGTGTCTGTGGCAGTGATTCAGCCAGAGCTCTGAGAATACATCTGTCCTTTGTGTTCTACACACCTTAACTGGGTTAACCACCAGGACTTTGAGGTCCCCTGTTGGCTCCAGAGCCCTTAGATGCATTTTAAATTCACCTCTGTTTGACGCTCATACCTGTATAAATTCCTCTGACTTGGTGTTGGTCTTTCCCAGGACCAGAGAAGAGCTGAGAGGGTGTCAAAGCGCGTAAACGCCATCCAGGAGGTGAATGAGAGCGTCAGTCTGCTCACTCAGCTGCTGGAGGACTACGACAGGAACGCCAGCACACAGAGCAATGCTGAACTCATACAGGTGTCTGTCAGTAGATATGGATCTATACTACACACACATGCAGAGTACAAACACACACATGCAGATGGGCACAAGTAGTGGACACAAGTAGTGAACGTAGAAAGTAATGTTAATCTCTGAGTGAGAATTAGACCTATGGTATCATTATAGATACCTTTTGTTGTAGTAACAAAACTGTTGTAGAAACTTATGCCAAATTCAGAGCCGGATGTCTGTAGCACAGATGTGTCCGAGGTATGAGTGAGACACCCTTGTAATTGAGTGAGTTGTGGTCAGTGAGAGCTCCAGTGCTCCTAGCAGATCAAAGCCAGCAGCTGTGACTGGCTAGGAGAGCTCACAGACAGGGAGGAGAAGAACAGACACTCGATAGTCATCTCTGGCAGCTTGTTTGTAAATTATGAAATATGCCATGAAGTTGCTCAATCGTGATTCATTTCACCCCTAAAACTGCTAGTTTAAAACGTTGTTATCAATATTCCATACGGTAGACCATTTATGTGGTCTACGCCTAATCCACGCCTGCCTACTCCATAGCACAGCATGCATCTGGTTAGCTGCCTCTGTCTTGCCAAAGAGCAGCAGCGGCAAAGTTGTACTTTTCTCAACTTTGACCCCTTACTTTGTGGTGGTTGCTCCTCTCCATAGACAATGCATTGAACCTCACTGCTTTCTAAGAATCCAGCAGTGAAGTACTGCTGCTGGTGTGAATTTGGTGTTAAATGATCTGTGTGTGTTTAGGACTTGTACCAACGCTGTGAGAAGATGAGACCTACACTGTTCAGATTGGCCAGTGACACAGAGGACAATGATGAAGCTCTAGGTAAGGATTTATTTTATTTTCCTTTTGCATCATGTTGTGTTGTTAACGAGAAAATCTGTTATTTTCAGCTAGGCGCATTGTTGTGCAACAGCGTATAAATTATGGTAATGTATACACTAAAAACACACAACAAAACACAACTTACATGCAACGTTTTTCACAGCGGAAATCCTGCAGGCCAACGACAGTCTGACCCAGGTCATCAACCTGTACAAGCAGCAGGTGAAAGGAGAGGAGGTGAACGGCAACAACACAGCTAACGCACAAACACGCACAGGTGAGTGAGAGAGACTGAGCTGAGGAACAACACTGCTGGCACAGAAGCGTTTGGTTTATTAATGTTTTAATAGTGTTAATAGTTGGCTTATAAACCTATTGTAGTCTACTTAGACAGTTACCGGATTGTTCCAAGTCGTCATGTAAACAGCATATGCCATGTCCTTAATCAGATAAAGGCCATTATTGCATTATATGAAACTAGATTAACACAGCCAAGTGTTTGCCCAATCTTTTGAATTGTTCAGTGTATGTGTAGCATTTTCTGATTCTTTATGTGGGTTTTACATCTGCAAATATAACTGGATGCAGTGAAGAGTAAACCTTGGCTAATCGCTAACCCACACACTAATACAAACACACGTCACTTGGAAGAGGAAATATAATAATATATAAGAGGAATATTCTGAAATTAAGAATATTATGAACATCCCAGTGAAACTCAAGTGATGGCATTTAAAAAATCTACAGTGATCGGAGACGATGTTTGAGTGACATCCTTGAAGATAGTCCAACTATTGACTGAATCATGTAAATAAATTCCACCATTATCCCATTACAAGCTGCGTGTATGTAATCATGCTGGGTGTGAGGCACCCATTGGAGTATACATCTTTCACTTTAAAACCATGTCATTGACTTCTCACAGGAGGAAGTACGGCGCTGCTAGACCTGTCAGGATTGGACACGTCGCCCATGTCTCCTCCTTCCTTCCCAGAGTTCCATACTCCCACTGACAACCTGAACGCTCCCTCCCACGAAATGGGGATCAGTCTCCTTGACGACGAGCTCATGTCACTGGGTAACAACACGTTAGATAACTCGTGTCTGTCTTGTTCTCCTTGCTGCGTGGTCAACAGGTCTCATGCCATCCTTTACTCAGCATTCTTTGTGAAGGTTTTGCACTGCACCTTCACCATGTCAGTGGTCACAGATTAGAGCACTACAGGGTCTTTGGGTAATGTTTGACCGACTTGAACCACAGGTAATGAGGTTTAATTGCCCACCATGGCTAGACCACTTGCAGAGCTGACATACCATGAGAGCATTCTTTGAGACCATACTGAGTCATAAGCATTAAACACACAATTTCTTCTGACACTATTGTCATTCTTTATTACTTTGTCTTTGTTTCACCCAGGTTTGAGTGAAGGGACCCACACATCCAACCCTGCCTCCCAGCCTGAGGATTCCACCGCGTGGGACTCATTCCAGGTGACAGTGAGCAGTCATTAACAGTCCATTTATTCACAGACAAGAACAAACATGTCACAGATAGATGATAGATGGATGATGACCAGAGATTGATGATGATTAAAACTATTTAAAAAAGAAAAGAAAAACCTGTAAAAACAGGTTTATTCTAACATAATGTCTTTCTCCATGAAACAGTCGTCAGACAGCATAGACACAGACATCCCAGCAGCACCCAGCCTACTCCTGAGCCCCGACCCGCCCTCCAACTCTCAGCCTCTCTCCTCTGGGTCAACTCCTGGCAGCTCAGCCCTGGATGAGCTAGACTTGCTGGGAAAGACTCTACTGCAGCAGTCCCTACCTCCAGAGAGCCTACAGGTCAAATGGTACAGTTACTTTAATATTCAAACTGTTGTCACTTTACACACTTAACACTGCTCTGCTACAAAAACTCTAAGACAGCCAAGACGAGTCTGTTGATGGTGTCGAGGTTAAGCCCTCCATCTGTGGACCCACACATTTGAGATGTTTTCAAAGCGAGCATTATACAGTAGCTGCAGGTCAGATAGTTAGGAGCTATTGAACATCTTCTAATTAAGTTTAATATTTTGTGGTGGGTTTTAGGGACAAGCAGCAGTCGAAACCAACTCTGCGAGATCTCCAGAGCATGTCTGGGTCCGCACTGACCCCAAGCCCCATCCCGGTCTTCATCTCTGAGCCTCCTGGGTCTCTCCTGGACTCTCAGCCCAACCTGGCAGCTACGTTGCTGGATATGTCCCCCATTCACTCAGAGATTCCCCCTCCAGAAGTCACCTTGACTGATGTTTTTGTACCGCTGGAGTCCATTAAGCCCAGTAAGTACACGTTTGCTTGGTGATGCTCACATCCATCTGTAATTGTAGTTTTCCTCTCTCTCTTTATTACCAGACATTTTTTGTTTTTTCTGTGACTTTTCTGTGTTTCTCAACATTTGTCCCTACAGGTAGTCTGTTACCAGTGACTGTGTTTGATGGTCACAGTTTGCGGGTCCTGTTCCACTTTGCTCGCGACTCGCCCCCGTCACGTTCTGATGTGCTGGTGGTCATCATCTCCATGTTATCCTCAGCCCCAGTCCCCGTCACCAACATCAGCTTCGACACCACAGCCCCAAAGGTGGGGTTCAAAGACAGTTTCCCGACACCAGTGATGTGGACAGACCTAATTTACCATTGATAGGCGTTCATGAAACTGGCTCATCTATCCCCATTCTGTACAGCAGGGGTGCAAAAAAACAACGTTGCCGTCGGCGTGTTTTGAGCTTGTAGATCATCTATCAAGTATCAAGTATGGCATTAATTTATGAAAAAACATAAAAAGATGAAATATGGAGATACAATGTTTCTACCCGACAGCTACGATTTTCAGCAGTTACAGAAGAAATATAATATTGATGGACTCAACTTGATGTATTTATTCATGTTGATTAATTGTCAGTTAACTGTTTGACTGCAGATGTCAGCCATGTCTATAATAATTGAAAGCTAAAATGCATAAGGAATTTGTATACTCTAAAAGCCAAAGTGAACCAACGTTTTTTTCAGTGCACACATGACAAATTAATAACATGTTTTGACCAAAAACAAGGTCATCTTCAGGCCTTCATGAAGAGTCCACTAGTATACTCATTGATGTAAAGTATATAAACAAACAAATGCATGTAACATGTTCTAATATTGCTGTACCGAAATATGTGATGCAATAGATATTTCCCATGACCCAAGCTTAGCCCCCAAAACACAGTTTATGCACCATTGCTCCAAGTATGCAAAATTAATATTTGGTGAGCATTGTGTTGATAAACAGACGTATTTGCCAAAAAAAATGTCTGTCCTATTTAAACCTCTTGTACGATAACCTGCGTATATTAATGTGTTGAAATGTTTATTCATCTCTTTATAGTCTATGGCAGTGAAACTTCAGCCCCCGTCAGGAGACACACTACCTGCCTTCAACCCCATCCTTCCTCCTGCTGCCATCACACAGATCCTGCTGCTGGCAAACCCTCAAAAGGTACTTAAACATGTGTCCGCAAACACAGAAATGGGTCCTGACCTAAACACTGATTTAGATGACACTCACATTCAATTAATCATGGGAGATTGTTGTTAGTGGGCTCTCTGCACATCCTGCAACACAGGATAGGCCAGAAAAGTCAAATTATTCCCAAACAACTTTATTGCACTAGTCTAGCACAGGGTTCCGAAACTTTCCATGCCAAGGACATCCAAATAGCCAAAACCTCTGGTTGCGGCCCCCTATTGAGAATTGGCTTTAAAAAAGGTGGGGGCCTGGCGGCCACTTTGAAAACATGTGCTCTAGCATCTAGCCAACACTGACAAACTCATTTAAGAGATGGTTAGATAAGTAAGACTATGAAGTTTGCACTATCACATCTATTCTTCAGAAGTTCATGTTGACACAAGTACAGTAGTCTAATTCTAGGCTCTAGTGTACACCAAATTGGCTGTGAGGTGTACTGATGCAAAAAACTTTTTTTCTTATTCACTGTGTCTCCCAGGAGAAATTGCTGTTGCAGTACGAGTTAACGTTCACTATGGGAGAAGATGTCTTCAATGAGAGCGGCGTTTTAGAACAGTTCCCCCCTCCTGAGACGTGGGGGAATCTATAGCATCCACACAGGAACCACAACATGACAGACTGTCTCTCTCTCTCTGCTTTCAGCGTTGGCTTCCCTCTTAATACTGCTGTACAACTCTCCAACTCCACACTTTGCATACAGCTGTTTTTTTGTTTTATTTAACCGCACTGTATTCTTCTGTATGATTAATATTGATTGTTATCTTTGATTTTATATCACTCGATCAGTGTATTGTGTTTACGCTTTGCTCTAAACAATTTTGCGTGTCTAAGAATTTATAGTCCGCTGTATGTTGATCCTTTAATAACAAAACACACACAAAAAAAGCTTTCAACCGCTTCTGCTGTTTAACAGGACCAGCCACTCTGCAGCCTAGACGTTTTTGTTTTTAAACCGACATCCTAAATGCAAAGAAGGAAGAAAACAAAACTGTATGTATGCGTAATTACTGTTGTAAAAATTTGGTTTGCTTGGTTTAGTTTAGCCAGTCAGAGTGCACAGTGGGTGTTCTGTAGAGAATTACATCCAAAGGACCAAATGGGACCCCCCCCAACTTTTGCATGTTCTTAACCCACCTGGGGTACCAGCACGCTAAATCAAGCACACCAAAAGTGAGTATGCACTGGGAGGTACGTGGGGAAACTGCTACTGCTGCTTGGAAAAAAAAAGGGGGGGTGGGGGTGGAAATTGTGATGATAACTTCCTTTTTTTTCTCCCTGTTTACCTTGTTTTTGTTTTGTGATGTATGAATAACACTGACAGTTTCTTCAACAGTTAATGATCTCAGTTTGATTTGCACAGGGTGACTTCTCTGTGGTACGGCTGGTACCTTTTTATGCTATTGTGTTACATCAGACTTCAGTTGGGTCTGCCATATGTGCCTATTCATGCAGTTTCACTTTGTCTCATGTCCTGTATCAATTCCAGTGCATTTGGATGGATGGATGGATGATTGGTCTTGGTTTCTTGGTTTACAAGCTACGATTACCTGTACAAGTCCAGAAGCAGCTTGTATGAGATACACATACAAAGAATGCAGCATGTTGTTGAAATGTTGAGGAAACGTATTTCCTTAACGTATTTGGCTTTGACTTTGGCAATTGGTCATTATGTATTGCCAGAGTTCTACCCTGGAGTTCTGGGCAATACCTGTCTATCTCAAACACATTCATTTAATTTATGTGTTCTGCAGTGCATGTTAGCCTCACTGAGTTACTCCCTCCTCCTCACAGGCGCTCAGTCATGTTCCACTGCACTACTAATCTCCAGTAAGACTGCTTTGTAAATACTGAAAATGGCAGTTCAGTTATGTACATTTGCTCAGAGTAGAGATCATAACACTGAAAATATATATCTAAAGGGTAATAAAACTTCTTTTTCTGGGGGATTTAAGACAAGGTCATTTGGTTTGCTGTATATTTATTTAAAAATATATATTTCATTTCCACTTTCTTCAGGGAATCCAGAGCCAGGGGTCAATCCCTAATTTGTTATATGCATGCAGCACTATTAACCCCTATTGTATGGACAGGGCACTGGATTCTAATTGTTATTAAAATATTGTATTGTGTTATATTAAAGTTAAATTCTACAATGGGAATACAACTCAGACACCACACTGGAGTTATATGAATAATTCATATTTATTTACACGAATGGATAGTAAAATTGTATTTCAGTACATCAATCAAATATTGCCTTTGCGATTTTAGTGTTTAGTAATGCCAATACAGTGCTAAACAGAAAAACGTAACTTTTACTTAAGAACTATTCATTTTGATGTGGGTCTACACAACTTAAACAACTTAAAATGTGCACTTTTATGGCCAGCAAAAATAATATATACATACACGTCTCACACACACACACACACACACACACACACACACACACACACACACACACACATATATATATATATATATATATATATATATATATATATATATATATATATAAAAATGAATGTAACTAAATAGCGGTTTTACTCACTAAATGCGGAGAAGTTAAACTTATTTTATTTTGAATAAGTTAAATAGCTCTATAGTCTGATAGTAATCATTGCTATTGTGTTATTGTGGTATTGGGTCTCCCTATCTCTACAGCCTTGTAGAAAACAGGAAATGCATTTTCAGGTCAGGATACCAATATTATCCAATCAGGAGAGAGAACTCATACAGGCAGTGGTGGAAAGTAACTAAGTACATGTACTCTTAAGTACTGTACTTAAGTGCAATTCTTAGGTATTTCTATTTTTTTTACTTTACTGGAGTATTTCCAATTGTCCAATACTTTACTTCTACTCCACTACATTTCAGAGGCAAATATTGTACTAAGACTCAAGGCCCAAAAGAGAAATTTTATGTCTCCGCGGGAGTAATTGGTTCGACTCAAGACCCAAAAGAGAAATTTGATGTCTCCCCGGAATCATACGAGGAAGTAAAATATATAATAAGCAAGAAAGGAAACATGGCCGCAATAAATGGACCCAGGGAGAAAATATATAATTCAGTTAGGCTTAAACATGAGGAATGTATAGTGAATATTGGAATTATCGCCTACTAATCTACATTGCGATAGCCTATTATATGCGCCATGCATCCAACCAATATGTCTGAGTCTGTGCTCAGGGATGTGTCAAAAACAAAAAAATCTCCATGAATTCAATCCGCGGGCTAACAAGTGTCAATTTGGGGGTCCTTGACATGAAAACGTTTGAGAACCACTGCACTACACAGTACACACTCACTTTCCATCCCTGATAAACTGTCTGTTCTCAGCGCATAAGCCAAACTGCACACTTTGGGTGCTCATATTCCCCGACGGATATGGTCTAGTTACAATAATTTGAGTTACTAGTTACTTTGTAGATTTTGATTATTACAAAACATGCATTAAGCACTTTGGCTATTTGAAAATAGCCGATCTACAAACTCATAACGCAAGCTTGTAGACCTACTATTTTCAAAAGATTTTGACATTATGCATGAGTACTTTTACTTTGGTACTTAAAGTATTCTTTAATGCCAATACTTTTGTACTTTTACTCAAGTAAATTTGTAATATGTATTTCTACATTATGGTATTGATACTTTAATGTGAGTACTTCTTCCACGGATCCTTTAATACAATTTACAATTTACAATGTATGCATTTATAGCAGACGCTCTTAATCCAGCAAGCAAGGACAACACGAGCTAATACATCAAATGCATAGAAATAGTCATCTAGGATCATAGAAAGGTACACGGATTAAATCATCAGTACAGTAGAACATCCAAAAAAGTCAATAATCTGTACATTGAAACTATACAAATGGGTTATTATAACAAATGGGTGTCAAAATCTTCATCATGGAAAAATTTTCTTCCAACCTTGCTTTGTGTTTTATCGAAAATGTAATTTCACAACAGATTTGATTCCGTAAATGTTGTGCAACTTGTGTTTGCCAAACCTGCCTGCCTCACTGAACCTCACATCTGAGAAATGAACTTGAAACAAGAAAGCTGCTAAATTTAGACGTTTTGGTCATGTGTTGCCCTCAAGCGGTAGACATTGTGTACTACCGCTCACGTGAAACCTATTGGACACGTACAGTGAAGTATTAACGGGTTTGTTTTAATGTCTGTCTTTGCTCGTCTGGACGCGAAGAAATAATCTAAGAATCACCGGAAAACTCCACCAAGTGTTAACCTACTCCAGTTACAGTGCAGGTTGTATATGTCGAATGAGCGACCAGTCCAGCTTCCACCTGAGGTTTGTTGTGGTTTTTGGACAATGTAACGTTTGATAGAACTTCAACGCGTGAACGAGGAATCTGTCTCGATCGGATCGGAGACTAGTAATTTGTTTTGTTTAATAGCCTTCTTTAGAAAAAGAAACCCTGTCTGGCACTGGCAGTGGCACTGAGGTCACAGTTGTTGTTGTTGTTGTTTTGTTGTTTTTTTGCAATACGTGTTATTGTTTAACTACAGTAACTAGACAGACAAGAGTGATAGTCTACTGTAACATAAAGATGACGCTATTTTACCCTTTCATCCACGAAGTTAGGCCCGCAGCATTTGTGTTTTGATCCGTTCGATCTCATCCCGCTCAAGAAATTAAATCTTGAAGGCGTTATAGTTTACAATAATGTGGTGTCACAAGATAGGCACAAATGATTTAGGCTATACCCCGATGTTGGGATAAAGAACATGTCAACTTCATTCAGAGATGGACTTCACTTGCCTTTTGTGCCATCATCCACCACCATGTGACCTGATTGATGTTGCCTGTTGGGTGGTTAGTTGGCCGAATTGGCATCATAACATACGCAACAGTGTATGCATGCTTGCTGCACTCAGGCAAGCATACACTGGCAGGTCTTGGTTCAACCCACTCAAGCCTTTCTTGATTCTATGGATTCATGCATTATTTGTACATTTTATGTTTATCAGTGTTAGAAAAGAGACAGAGAGGTCACTGTTCTGTAGCAATCCATGATCTACTGTCTTGAGCAGTGGGACCATAGGACACGTGTAGCTCCATCTGGATAAGCTGTTATCCACTAGTGACTAGCCTAATCTCTCTCTCTCTCTCTCTCTCTCTCTCTCTCTCTCTCTCCCCTCTCTATTTCTTCCTCTTGTGTTCCTTGTGATTTCCCATTGCTTGTATGAAATGGAACTTTTTTTGGTCATTTTTATTACTTATCAATAAACCAAAATGTCTATGCATGCACCATGGGGACATCAGCTGAGGAGCTGATCGAGGATCCCTGCATTGCTGGACCATAAGGGCATGGTTGCTAGTGAAGTGCCTAATCGTCTGATTGTGGTCATCTATGTGTCTCAGTACCACGACTTATTCAACGAGAAATCACACAGTGTGTGTTACAGCTGTGTGTCTGTGTTCCACTGTCTACTTTTCTGACATTGACTTTCTGACACTCTCTCATTGTGAATGTATAAAAAACAGAAGATTCTATCTCTGCCAAATATTTTCTTTCTTTTCTTTCATACCATACTTTCAGTCATCCCAAATACTCAGTGACAGTTTGTGTGTCTTTGCTTTGTAGCCAGTCCTGCCAGTTTGCGGTAGTCACATGTCACAGACTTACGTATCCAAGAGTCTGTGACACATACACCTCCTGATGGTTTGAATCCCCCTAGGTAATAGCTTAATTTAACACACTGTATATTTTATGCTAATGTCCACAAACCTGCCTTTTTTCCAACACCACATACATCTCAGCCACAGGTTAATCACCTTTAGTCACTGTTTTATGTTCTGTTTTCAGGCGTCACCTGATCAACGGTCAAGTCGAGAACATTCGCTGTCATCCAGCATCTGTGTCTTGCGTAGGGAGTATGCCCACCTGGTCCGGAGACATTTGATAGAGAGGAGAGTCTAGGCAGCTTCTTCAGGTAACATATACATATGGAGGCCAACACTACATAATGAAGGCTTTCTTTCCATGAAACCCTACATTTTGGGAAGACATAAAAAGCATAACAAAAGCTCTATTCTAACACACTGTACTGTAGCCTACATTATGGGTAAATAATGTAGGTAATTAATTAGTAACTATTAAATATGTAATATTGTATTTAATGAGCTCAAGGCAAAGTTTGATTTTCTTTTCTTTTTTGCCAGCGATTATTTTGTTTGTTTGACATATTGTTTGGTGTATATATGTATTTTGAATTAAAATCTTCTATTCATCAACTTTCTGTACTGCATAAGTCTGTATTTTTCCAAATTAATTGGGAGGGGGGGATCTTCGGTTTCTTATTACTTTGGATTCACTGAGAAATGTTTTCTTATCACTAAAACTAACGACTAATTACTTGCTAATTTAGGGAACAGATTCTTCAATGTTTGCTTGTTTTGCTCATAGTGTCTTTTAGTGTTAAATGTTATTACCGTGTTTATGCTTTACCCTCATTGTGATCTTTAGCCTTTAGGACCGGAGAGTTAGAGAAAAAACCCAGTCTTTTGAATGTATTCTGTATTTCATTAATACAGGTGGTAGTGTATATGTAAAATCAATTACGGATGCCTCCCTATTGATATTTTTTATTCTTGTTTTCAGATGTGGATAATGCAGGAGAAGCCAATTAACAGGGTCTTTATAAACAGGGGAATGATTCTGAATCAGAGATCTACACACTCCATATAACAGACAGTGAAAAGGCCCCTCCTGACCTCTGTCAGCAAATTGGATCTCCTGAGCAATTTCCCAAATTAAAGTGTGAGGGAGGTACTGTCTCCCTCATTACACTGGTAAAACAGGGTCACAGGACCCACTGGTTTGTAATAGAGCAGAGACGGGGAGGGGAGAGCAACACAAGGCAGGATAGGAGCTGAGACGTGAAAGAAAATAGACACTCGGCTACTGGGTCAAGAGACAAAGTGAAGACTAGAGCTCCACCTCATCCTCCCCCACACAGTTTTAAACATACACCAGTTGAAAGAGCTGGAAAAGCTGGACTGTTGCCCATGCAAACAGACTCTGAGTTGCAGGAAGAAGCAACAAAAACCCAATTGCCCTCTGGGCTCAATTCTACATCCGTGTATCACTTTCAGAAGGAAGTGTTCGGCCTTTTCATGCACAGAGTAGCATGATAAATGCGTCCACACCTCCTGTTCCTGCACCCAGGACTAAAATACTTCAAAGAATGAACAGCTCTTCTAATGCAGGTGAATATTCATTCACTGTAACTGATTAAAGCCAATTTTATATTTATATTCTGTGTACACTGTGTATATAAAGTACAAAGTATATGCTGATGTGATGACATTCTCATGGCTATTTTCTCTCTTTCTTGAATATGGCTGTAAGAACTATTTAAACCATGTTTTATTTAATTCTAAATCTAATCTATAGGCAGCTCATCCAGCATTAGTGATGCCCCATCCAGCACCTCTCGCACGTAAGTATTTTTCAGTGTGTAATTATTTTAGGCATCAACTACCTGTACAAAAAAACGTTGTCCATTGTTTATTTTCATTTATTGTTTAATCACTCCTTTCAGCCCTAGTTTGCCTAATTTATACTTTGCCTATTACTCTCTCTTAGTGGTAGCCGTAAAGCCAAAAGTAGCCATCCATGGATGACTCTTGTCCATTCAGGCCCGTGGACACAACTACCCCCTGCCCCAGCCCCAGTGACCCCTCCATCATCATGGTTTAAGCCAAGAGTTCTTCCTCGCAATCCATTTGGGGAGGTAGTAGATGAGGACAATCAAAATGATACAATAGAAGAGCGTACCAAGACTGAATCTGCCAACCAAACTAAACCCTCAGAGGCAAATATCCCATCTATTAATGCAGATAATCAGCAAAATAAATCACCTGACACTCCAGCTCCAGTGAGCTTGAGTGACACAGATAATAATACTTCTAGATCTGACAGAAAAACAGCATCAGCTGAAAAGCCCATTCCACCCAAGAGAGAAGGTTCCAAAGGTACCCAACCACCCACTTCAGACTCCATTGGTTCCTCTAGTCCATCCAGTATTGGTAGAACTGCTGATAATGCTAATGCACCAGCTGCAAATACTGTATTAAGCACTGAAATTGAACCAGGAGTATTTCTTTTTTCAGGCACTGTTAGTGGTGAACCTGAATTAGAAGGGGTAGGTAGTGGACTTGAAAAACCAGAGTGGACAGGAGCAGGTAATGGGGTACCTAGTTTAGGAGGGGTCGTTGGTTTTGAACCTGGCTTAGAAGATGTTACTAGTGGAATTCAGGTTCCAGACTTAGGAGGAGTAAGTAACAAACTTGGGGTATCTGACCTATCAGGGGCAGTTAGTGGGGTTAGTGGAAATGTAGGTATTCCTGACATGGCTGATGTAGGTGGGGCACTTGGAGCCCCTGATTTGGCTGGAGCAGTGAGTTCCTTCGAAGTACCAGATGTTTCGGATGCAGCTGGCAGACTCAGGATACCAGATATAGGTGTAGAAAATGGCATGGGTGGACTTGGAGGTCCTGACCTGGCTGGAGCTACTGCTGGACTTTGCAAGCCTGACCTTAACGGATTAAGTGGACTAGAAGTTCCTGACTTGGCTGGAGCTACTGCTGGACTTTGCAAGCCTGACATGGCTGAAGCTGGTTCCTTGAGTGGTGTAGTAGGAGCAGCAGAATCACCTGTGGCATCAGATGAAGCCAAGACTCTACCTTTAACAAAGAGTGTGTCTGTACCAGCTATCTTCTCTACCCTCCCTCAGAGTCCCTCTACCACTGCATCTTTGAGTAAGGTACAATGAGCCTTCTATGTTACATAATATGTAATAAAATACAGTAGTCATAACTGTTAACTACAAAGTTACTTGTGTCAAGGAATTCTGGATCCATCAGGATGTTGAGACAAACAGTCAGATACACTTTGTTCTTCTAAGATAGAAGTTAAAAATTAGCTCATGGGAGAAGTACATTAAACTCATGTGGTGGTCAAGAAGGATCAGACCATGGTTATACACATAGATAAGAAGAGATTTCAGGAGCTTGGGTGATGTAGTGGTAAAGGGCCTGCACACCACTGCGGAGGCTGGGGGTTCGAATCAAGCTTTGACGAGCGTCTATACGAACACAATTGGCCCATGTTCGGGGGAGGGAACCCGAGCTGGGAGGGTGATATTTGTCACTGTACATACACCTACGGGCTGGGGCGGCACCTGTCAGCAGGGAGGGTTGGGCGGGGGAAGTAGGATGGAGGTTCTACGTCCTCCCTGTGGGGGCTCATCACTGGCAGGTGAGTCAGTAGGATACAACAGCACTGACAACACTCAATGTGGGTGGGGAGGATTTAACTGGCATAACGTCTAAATTAGGGTGGGAAATGGCTAAAAAGCAACAAAAAAGAAGGGAGTTCAGCTTGTGTCATAGAGCAATATACAAAACAACAAATACCAGCCAGCATGGCTGTTAGAACGAAACCTTAAGGCTGAATATGAATGGCACACTTGCGTCAATATTTGTCACAAGACAGGTCCTTACACAGCCTACACATGACACTATGAATAGAAGAAATTATTCCACACTCACTTACCATAAGTTGCCAGAAGATGATGCTACTGATGAATACACGTGCAATGCAAACATATCAGGTTGAGCAGGTTTCTTGTCATCTCTCAGGGTGGTTTGTGTATAAGTCAGTAATACATACAGTTGCTTTCTATATTCTGTTTTCTTACTGTTTTCAACAGGCCTGCAAAGAGAACCCTTTTGATCGAAATCTCGGTATTCCTAAATCTAAGACCCTGGCCCCTGGATATGGGTTCCCCCTTATCAAGAGGAAGGTCAGTTGGATGTAGGATTGATGGTTAGGTCCGGCTGTTTTTCAGCCAGCTCTTTATGGAGGACTTGAAGTTAACAATGGAGCTAATAGATTTAAGGCTTGCAGGTAACACATTCCACTTGTCTGGTGCCTTGGGTGGTGTAGTTGTAGGAGGCCTAGAGTATAAAAATGAGTTCTTTCCCATACAGCTCTTAAATCTGTTAGGTACAAATCGAACAAAGTCTGTGGAGCTCTCTCTGGTGGAATAACTGTGTACTGTGATCACTAACCTTAGAAAAGTGGTTGACTAGATATTTGGGTACCACCCTGTTTACAATCCTGTGGACCAGTTTAATTCATTTATTTTGCAAGTTCTGTAGCTTATTTTTATGAAAGATCCTGTTCAACCAATCTGAGTACTAATTGCTCACACGGTTCTACTATAGAGGACTACTCTCTTTTAACGTTCCCTCATATAACTCCCATTAGGTGCAGACAGACTGTGTTGTTCCTGTGGAAGACCTGGAGGTGGAGATGGGAGAACTGGATAAACAGGTGGAAACACTGGACCTGAAAGGATTGGAACTGGAGAAAAGTTTGAGAAACTGCCAAGATGGTAATTTAAGAAGATCCTATTTGTCTTATCCTGTCAGTATCCACCAGTAATCTGTCCCAGACTAAATTGTAACAGATTGTCCAGTGGCATTCATTTACCACATGGTCATCACAGCAACAAACGACTACAATGTTCTGTACATTGTTCTGTACAAAGTGAAGCACACAACACCCAATTAATTAATATAATTACAATGTGTTAAAAACAGACACGCACGCACGCACGCACGCACACACGCACGCACGCACGCACGCACGCACGCACGCACACACGCACACACGCACACACGCACACACACAGACTAATTTCCCTTAACCTAATTTATACTTCATCACCAGAGAAACAAAGTTTTCAAGCTAACAACACAACATATCACATCAAATCAGTTATTTTTCCACAAGGGGGTGTGCTCTGCAATTTTACACCATCTGGCAACCTTTTTTAACATATAGAGAGACTGAATGCTGCTGACATTAATGACCCATAAATTGACCCCACTGAATTTGTTTGTTTTTGTATTATTTTTTTGTGTATTATTACTCTCCGCCAGGAGAGTATTGTTATCACTGCGTTTTCACTTTCTAAACATGACACACCGATTGGTCAAGCCTCACGTGACACGTGAAATACTGTGATCTGATTGGCTAGTGACGCCACCGGGCCTATATATACATGGCATCACTCTGACAGTGTCTCTGCCACTGTCAGAGTGAGGTAAGACGGGAACCATGAAATGGCTGCATGGCTGATACATAATTGGCAGATAGGACAGATAGGACATTTATATAGACAGGAGGGATATGACATAGGACACTTATACAGACAGGAGGGATAGGACACTCACACAGACAGAACGGAAGAGGACACTTACCCAGACAGGTTGGATAGGACACTTACATATACAAGAGGGATAGCAACCTATAAATACATGTGTCACTGTGATAAGCCAGATTCCAATACCGAAAATCCGGCCACTAGCTCACTCCCAGACCTTCGAACCGGAAGTAGTCAAGTAGTCGCGGTCCAATTGTTCCTATCTGTCTTATTGGACAGATAGGACAGATAGGACACTTATATAGACAGGAGGGATATGACACTTACATAGACAGGACGGATAGGACAGGAGGGATAGGACACTTACACAGAATGAACGGAAGAGGACACTTACCCAGACAGGATGGATAGGACATTACATATACAAGAGGGATAGCGACCTTCGCGACCTTCGAACCAACACAAGTCTTCTGGCGGAGAGTTGTGCTCCGAGGAGCACTTTTTCTAGTTATTATTATTATTATTATTATTATTATTATTATTATTATTATTATTATTATTATTATTATTATTATTATTATTTAATTCAATTTAAATCCTTCTTTAATCATATATATATCCTACTGTGTATACTTTTGTTTTTAGTTTTTTTGACTTGTTTGTATTGTCCTTTGTGTTAATGGTACAATAAGATACCAGGGTTGTGGCTCTTTCGGAGCGGGAACTTTGGGGGGGTGGGAGGGGTAACATACATTCACTGTTTTTGTATGCCTTTTGTTATTGACCTGTATGTGAAAATATAAAATAAAAAAACCTTGAACAAAAAAAAAAAAAAGTTATTTTTGGCAAGCAACACTGTTGTGCGTTGAAGTACCAATTAAGTAATTCTATTTCTTTTTTTTAACTCGTTCACTTTAGATGAAGATGAGGAGAAGATGCTTATGGACTGGCTGACTCTTATCCGTGAGAAACAGGTGCTGGTGCGCAGAGATGCAGAGCTGGTTTATCTGTGAGTGCATTTCATTGGTATTGATATTTTTGCCAGTAAAATATATTGATTATGCCATCACTGTCCACTATCTAATTTCAGTACCCTTGATCCAGATTTTGCTAGAGTAAAATTGTGAAAGTAGACAGCAAAAATCCTGACACATTCACAAGTTTTACGATCACACTTTTATCACACTAGTCAAATGTGAACAAAGCATATTCTGCTAATATGTAATAAATGAGTACTACCTCAGCAGTAGACCGATATTGTATTGGTGACATATTGAAGATTGCACCATATAACTTCTGTCAATGGTAAGATAACATTAACACAACAATTTTACTTTCCCCAAATTAAGTACGAGGGCTGATGTTTTTGGTAGAATTCGCTTTGTTTGCTAGGTAGCTCTACAACTCCAACATTCTACTATATTGCTTAAACTTACACTCAGGATTTTGCTGTGTACCTTGTTGTAAGTGATGTTATAAGTCCCTTCTAACTTCTGGCTATTTTGTCATGTCCCCAGCACAAAGCAACAACACTTAGAAGAAAGACAGACAGACGTAGAGTATGAACTCCGATGTCTCCTCAATAAGCCTGGTGAGTATGTCACATATACTGTAAGGTGCATGCTTGGCTATATGGTACACAGCAAAATCTGGATATTTCATATGTGGATATTGTGTATGTGACACAATACATGTGCTTCACAGAGAGTGACTGGAGTCAGGAGGATCGAGGTCGAGAGCAGCAACTGATGGATGAACTGGTCACCATTATTGAACAGAGAAACCAGATCATCAGCAGCTTGGATCAGGACAGACAAAGGTGCTTGGCTCGGTTTGTTTTTCCACTCATTTCATGATGATTTAGCCACTTGAAACCTAGCATCCCTATTCTGGGGCGAACATTTGATGACAATAGTCAATCTGCAAGCTCACAACACCTCGCTGTTCGACTCGTTGTGAGCTTGTAGCGCAGCCATTTTTGGTGAAGAGCGGAAAAGTTGCAGACCATCTATAGAGCCCTGGGGGACTCCAGTCAACTGAATATATCGGGTTCAAGTGGTTAAAAAAAAAAGTGACACATATCTTCTTTTGTTTCATTTTTCAGAGAAAGGGAAGAAGATCTGTTGTTAGAAGCCATGATGAAGCGGAAAGGTGAGAAAATAATATTTTTGTAGAGATTTCTCCTTTAGGCAATGGCCCAAATTTATGTTTCCTCATCTCTCTTTGTAGTCACTCATTTAAATCCATTTTAAACTGCTGTCCCAAACTCAGCTTGGGTCACTCACTGCTCCATTTATCTGCACACTGTTGGGTGACAAGTTCTGTTTTTCCCATGTTCTACTACTGTATGTCTCCCTTTAAGACTTCCAGAAAGAGGGCCTAAAAGAACTAAAGAAGTCCAAGGGGAAGTTCAAGCTTATGAAAGTGTTGAAGATGCTAAGGCAAAAATCAGAGACCGCAAAAGACTCAAAGGACAAGAAGAACAGCTGAGAGGCAGTGGGGCGTTATTCCATCAAGCCTGAATCAGTAGCCTGACGAACGTGGGCTTCAATGCTGTGCACAAACAAACACTCACAAAAAACAACTCCACTCCTTATTTGAAAAATAAGCTCTTCCTATAAATGACTTGTTAAATTGCATTTGTGAAATTGAAAAGGAAGGAAGACATTTATTTTTTTAGATATGAAAGTTTTGAATGCATTTGGTATCTGTCTTACAGTAAAAGTAGTGCAATTCAGTGCCTTTACTTGACCAAAAGTATGTACTAATACTTTTCATATAATATAAAATCATATTATTTTGGATTGTAATTAGTTATTCATTCATGTGTTCATCACTTTAATGTTTCAGCTGGTAAAGGTGGGGCTGATTTTAATTACTTTATGCATGCTGCTGGCAAGCTTAACATATAATAATACATTATATTTATTGGTTGATCATGTATGTTTTATATTAATAATCTAAATCTGTGAAGTAACTTGTAACCAAAATTGTCACATACGTAAGTGGGGGGAAAAGTTAAATATTTGCCTCTGGAGATGAAGTGGAGTAGAAGTATAACGTATATGTAAAAACAAAAAAAAAGTATCTCAAATTTGTACTCAAGTACTGTACTTGAGTAAATGTACCTTGTAAGTACATTTACTAATTGTTACTTGTCACCACTGCTATTTTTTTTTGTACATTTTAACTTGATAGCTGTTTTATAAAATCTTGCACTTGCTGTTTGCTGTGTAATTATGTATAACTGTGGGATTTGATTGATTGATTGATTGATGTACTTTATTTAGTAAGACATGAGAACAACAGTACATGGAAGTACGAATTCACAATACAAGGTCTACTAAACTGGAAGACTCATAAAAGCACTGAGCTTGTTTCAAATGAGTTCCCCATGCACACAAATCATGATGACATATAAGAGACAGACAGATATACACAACTACTATAGAATGTCATACAATCAGTTTACAGGTTACTGGTATGAAGAGTGAGAAATATGTACAAAAGGAGAAGGAGAGAAGGGGGGGGGGTAGGGGGGTAGGTTAGGTTAGGACTTAGACAGGGGCCATTTTCCAATTGCAGCCTCCTGAAGGTGTATCTTTAGGGCTGTTTTGAAAGAGAGTAGGGTTTTACACTCCTTTACTCCTTTTGGTAGGGCGTTCCACATTTTTGATGAATAGCATGAGAACGAGTTACTTCCCTTTGTTGAGCCAAAAAAGGGTTGGACAAGGTTTGTGGAGCTGCCTCTGGTATTGTGATCATGGACATCATTAACATTTTGGAAGTATTTTGACAAATACAGGGGGATCCCAATGTTGTGATATATCTTGAAGACCAGGCCCATAGCAAGTTGCTGTACTCTGTCCGCAACCCTAAGCCATCCAATCCTATCAAAATGATCAGGGGTTAGATGGGTTTTGTAGTTGAGGCCAAGAAGTAGCCTTACAAGTTTGTTTTGGGATGTTTGGAGCCTTGTTTTTAAGGCCTTGGAGGTGTTGTGATACCATGAAGTACATGCATAATCGTAATGACCTTGTATGAGGGCCACTGCAAGAGTCTTCAGAGTCTTCTTACTGACTTTACGATCAATACTCCGCAAATAGCGTGTTTTTTTGTGGACCGTTTTGATCGTTTTTTCAGCATTTTTGTCACCAGAGAGGTCAGCCTCCAAGATAGAGCCCAGGTAGGTAATTTCGTTTTTTCTTTTGATGATATCATCACCCGCTTTGATCGTGAAGCTCTCTGCCTTTCTGAGGTTAGGAGTGGACCCAAAGAGGATGCATTCCGTTTTGCCCAGGTGTAATGAGAGCTTGTTGTCGGAGAGCCAGATGCAGATCTTGTTGAGTTCAGAGCTGAGAGTTTTCTCAACCTGCAGCCTGTCCCTGTCCGAGACTAGCAGGGCCGAGTCATCTGCGAACAGGAACAGGTTGCAGTCGCAGGCTGACGACATGTCATTCACATATATCAGGAACAGTAAGGGTCCTAGTATACTTCCTTGGGGAACACCACAAGTCACTGGGAGGGGGGGGGACTGGGTGCCGTTTACTTCCACCACTTGCTCCCTCCCTTCCAGGTAGGATCTCATCCAGTTCACTGACGTGTTATCAAAACCTATTGCTTTGAGCTTATTGATCATAATTGGGTGATTAACGGTGTCAAAAGCCTTCTGGAGGTCCAGCATGACCATGCCGCAATATTTGCCCTTTTCAATCTCTTGTTTGATAGAGTCGTTCAAATAGAGAAGGCATGTGTCAGTGGAGTGGTTTGTTCTGAAGCCAGATTGGAATTTGTAGATTAGATTTTTCTCGGCAAGATACTTGTCGACCTGTTCATAGACTATTTTTTCCATGACTTTCGAGATGGAGCTTAGAATAGAAATATGGCGGTAGTTGCCAGGGTCTAATTGGTTTCCTTTTTTGAACAGAGGGGTCACCCTTGCTTTTTTGAAGTCGTTGGGGACCTGTCCCTGTGTGGTGGAGAGGTTTAATATGTGGGTAATGATTGGAGCAATGGAGGCGGCTGAGTCTTTTAGAAATTTGGGGGGGATATTGTCGAGGCCTGTGGCTCTGTGTTGATGAAGAGCACTCAATTTTTTAAACACCTCTTCTGTTTTCACAGGGGAGAGTTTAAAGTCATCTTTGCAAACACCCTGTTTTTCGTAAAATGAGACAACATACTCCTCACCATATCTCCCAGAGTGTGGAGGAAGTTTTTCAACCAAATCTGAGGCTACGGTCGTGAAGAATATGTTGAGGATTTTACTCACTTCGTGTTTGGATGAAATGAGAGTGTCATTCACCTTGAGGCTTAAGTTTGAAAGCCTGGTTTTCAATTTTTTGCTGCAGCCTAGGAGGTTCTTGAGTAGCTTCCAAAGCTCTCGGATATTGTTAATATATGTAATAAACATGTATCTATGTTATATTTTCCTGTGTCTGTTTGTTGATAAATCAGAAAGAGGTTTGAGATAACCATAAGCAGATGTGGGTTTAGTTGTATGTTACATTTCAGAGCAAGTGGAACTACTCAGCACGGTCGCCTGTGAATACCCGGAGGATCATTGTGGTCGCACATTCTCACCGGAAATAGGTAGTTCTTTCATGTTGAACGCAGACGTTTTGTCAACAACAACTAAGTATCGTTTAAAACTACGACTTTAAATTAACACCAACTATTTATACTATTTAAACAGCAACATGTCAGACAATGAAGATAAGTAAGTAACCAGCTACCAAGAGTTTAGAACAGTGGTTTTGATACTGTGTTTTGTATTGTAACGACAGTATAACGTGGTGTCCTCGCATGTTAACGTACGACGACACATGGCTTTAAAGCATTATTACAGTAATAATACGTCTTGGTTCTAACAGTCATTATTCCTCCATTCAAAACTGTAGCTTCGATGATGGGGATTTCGATGAGGGCGAAGAAGATGAGGGAATGGATGACCTGGAAAACGCGGAAGATGTGAGTTAGTCTGCGGTCCTTCCACTCTCAAAAAAATGTACTTGAGTAAAAGTACAAAAGCATTGGTATCAAAATGTACTTAAAGTACCAAAAGTAGAAAGTACTCATTATGCAGAATGTCCCATTTCAAGAGTTTTCAAATGTATAAAATATAAAACATCTTTTGAAAATAGCAAATCTCCAAGCTCACTGTGAGCGTGTAGATCTGCTATTTTCAAATGGCCGAAATGTATACAGAGCTGAAGTGGTTTGTGTATGTTTTGTAATAATAATCAAAATCTATTATGTAACTTATAACTAATATTTTTTTCTAATAATTGTAGTGTAGTGAAAGTACAATATTTGCCTCTGAGTAGTGGAGTAGAAGTAAAAGTACTGAAAATGTAATTAAAACTGAAAAGTAATTAGCCCTAGAATTACTGTGATATTACATACATTTTCTTGATCCATCCTGGTGCCTTATCTGTTCAGTCTGATTGGAAACCAATTCGTTTTCCTAGTTATCCCATGTATGTTGCCTTATTTTTAGCCCAGCGTGAGTGAGTCGTAAGCTTGTAGATGGGCTATTGTTTTGAAAGATTTGATTTGGAGAGAATTGTGAAATATTTTTAATGATCTCACCTGCAATTACAAAATAGGGGCACCAGAGGTTAAAAGTGGTTAATTATGCTATTATCATTGTGACCATTATCATTATTTATATCATCGTCACAACAAAGGGATACTATGTGAGAGCTTACTTCATCGCTTATACAAGATCCACAATCACTAGAAATAATTATGCACAGGAATACCAATGACGAGTCGTTAAACCAGTGAGATTGTTCATTTTTATATTCGCATTTCAGTTGTTGATATTGTTTTGTTGGATTATTGACTGGACTATGTGGATTATTTAGGCTACTTCAGTTGAACTATCCATAGGAGGTAATGAATTACTTTTTGTTGGATGAATTGACTTTCTTTCCAAGAATGCGCTTGTGGTTTATGTGAAGGCACAAGTAACTGTTTTTGCCACTACAGTATCTCTAGCGCCCAACATTTGTAGTGTCCCCTCCATCCTAGGTTGACTTTTCAAAACCCCAAACCGAGACCCTTAAATGAATGGCACGTTCATGCACACACACATGGCGTATGTGCACGTATACACGTGCCATATTACAAGTGGGACATAGTCCTTTAGAGATCTTTGTCAGGACTAGGGACATCTAGCATGAAACTGGGACAATCCCAGACAAATAGAACGTTTGGTCACTGACTCAACCCTCCTCTGTGCTCTTTGAATTATTGTCTCCGCGAGGAGACTATGTTTTCGTTCTCGTCCTTCCGTGTGTCCACCAAGCTAACATTGGTCAAGCTTCACGTGACACGTGACAATATGTTGAAAGGGTGTGCTTTGATTGGCTAGCGAGACGCATGATGAAATAGAGACCTATAAATAGGTGTGTCACTTCAAAAAAACATTTATATTTTTTGAAGTGACACACCTATCCATCAGCCAAGCTAACATTGGTCAAGTGACACGTGACAATATGTAATATTGACAGGATTAATGGAGAGTGTCTTTTCCTCTCCGTCCGTCTCTGTATGTGTCCGTCTGAGAACACCCAACATTGGTCAAGCTTCACGTGACATCACAATATGTAATATAAATAGGTAAGACAGGATCAATCAGGAACAGTACTTTCCAGTACAAATTACCCGACCGTGCGTGTGTGCCCGTCTGAGAACACCTAACATTGGTCAAGTTTCACGTGACATCACAATATGTAATATAAATAGCTTAGACAGGATCAATCAGGAACAGTACTTTCCAGTACAAACTGAGAGCACAGCTGAGATCACACAATGCAACTAACTCCCATTACGCGAACTAAAGAAGCAGCAAATCATCGTCTGAAACCTGATGAAGACCAAGATTTCCTTTGGTTAAAATAGCACGGGTCCGCTGGCGGAGACCTGTGCTCCGAGGAGCACATTTTCTAGTTCCATCTGTGGTGAGTAGTGTGTCAAATGTTTCTCTTTACTCGGTAACCAGGAAGACCAGGAAAATGTGCAGATCCTACCAGCAGGAGAGGGCCATGGGGCCAACCAGAAGAGGATCACAACACAGTACATGACCAAATACGAGAGGGCCAGAGTACTAGGGACTCGAGCCCTTCAGATAGCGTGAGTGGTATTTTTCAGCTCTAACCAACATTACACACTAGTGACTTTGTCATCATCACTGATTCATATATATTTGTTGGGAGAATTTTGTTGTGGAGCGTTGTTAAGTGTTGCCATAAGTACTTGATTAAGTGCCACATACAACAGAGAAGATAAAGCCCACACTATATTATGCAACCGTTTTTTATTTATAATGATTTCAGTACCATTTGGAGATTACTTGCGAGGTCTAAATGTTATGCCGTTACCTTCTGTCACAACAGCACTTGAACCGTTCACATTATGATAATTCAACATTTATTTGCTGAACTTCTCCCCTTTCTTATAGGATGTGTGCTCCAGTTATGGTGGAGCTAGAAGGGGAGACAGATCCTCTGCAAATTGCTATGAAAGAGCTTAAGTAAGTATTAAGTAAATAGTTTAACAAAATAGTTTAGCAATGGGTCATAGGGGAAAATCCTTTATAATTATAAATATTTCATGTCCACTGCTACATGGATAACCAGGGTATCGTTCAACATAAAAACGAATTTGCTATTGGTGACTGGCCTGATTGGATCTGTGGATTATTGAACTACTGGCTTTCAGCTGTAACAATAAACAAAACAAAAACGTCTGTTCATTTTCATGTTGTCATAAAACAAAAATAAAATATTAAGCTATCTACTAGCTTTGTGTTCCTTCACACCTATCACACACACACCTTTCTCAGTTAGCTTTCTCCCTCAAGCATAGCCAACTCTCGGTAATCATACACCCCCAAAAGTGATCATGAATTAGTTGTCAAAAAGAGTTTGTAATATGGGACTTTCTTTTACCACCATTACATTCTTTGTGATACTCAGCATCTTTCCATGATTTTAATTTGACGTTTCCATTCATACAGGTGCAGAAAGATCCCCATCATCATCCGACGGTACCTTCCTGATGGCAGTTATGAGGACTGGGGCTGCGATGAGCTCATCATTACAGACTAAACAACTGGTCCAATGCACACTGGCAAAATGAGTCGGGCTGCACTGACCATTCTGCTGAGGGGAACACTTCCACATAATACTCTGGAGATTGATTTGTATTGACCCTTTTTATTGGTCACCGGATTTGACAGAGCCAAGGTGAGCCTGTATACATACCCATTATGTTTGATTTATAGACCTTACACTAGTTCTTATAAATGCAGCGTCTGGGCTGGCCACGTTGTTGTTTTTTTTTTTTTACAACTGATAGCACCATGCTCTGGTCTCCTTTGTCTTTGATTATCTTTTATCTGCATTTGTTCTACACAACCCAAGTGAGAATTTCAACTTTAATCCATCCTGCGGTGGTGCTGTTATTAGAGCTGCATTACAACTTGCTTCCACAAGGGGGAAATGAAGTTGAATTCAGACATTTACTTTACAAAATAAGTTTCTTGTGTAATTACAGTTTTGTGACACAAAAGTTATACTTGTAATGAAGCTGTTTTACTGTTGTGAATAAATTGTTTTGTATAAATGGCCATGTCTCACTCCTGTCCCATGAAATATAATAAATAAAGTAAATATTTACTTCATAACTACATTGTTTAAAAATGCAACTGACCATTATCAGCTGAGAAAGTAGGAAAATAATGTAAACAACGTAAAGGTATTTCAATCTTTAAGAATGGTTCGTACCAAACCAGCTTGTATATTTATTTTAATGTTGGAAGCAGGCACACCAACCCTGGTGTCACCCTGGCATTATACCTTTCAACTGTTAAGAGTTGTTCTGAATACAATGACATCTTATTTGAGTTCGGAACGTACCATTAATATGACGGGTAACTCCTGACTAAATTAATTTTACTTTATAAAATTACAAGATTTTGTTATTTTCTTGGGTCAAAAATACAAGACTGGCAGCAGGTTAACTGTTGCTACTGATGAGCGAAGACTGCAACTGTCATAATGTTCTCCCTCCCACGCCTCTATGTCCCCAGACAAACATGTACACACAGACACACACAGAGTCACAGACACACACACTCACAGTAGGCAAACAGGCACCTCATTGTTTCAGGGAAATGGGTTGTTACCTAGGCGACAAGAAGCCTGATGCAGGATGGGAGATAGGGGGTGGAAGGTTGCTAGTATGAGAGAATTAACAAATTTGTAATTAAAGGAATCTAGACAATGACACTGGGTACAATGACACTGGGTGGATTTATTTGTGAACATACTGTATATATGTATGAAAGTTGGTTCGTTAAGATGAAACCATTTTGGAAATAAACTGAAGATTCTTTATTCTGGCCAGCAATGGCGATTTGTGTAGGTTAGCACAACAACATAATTCTGCTAGCCGGTGCCAAACCATGACATCACATACTGCACGTTTTAAAGGGGAATAAGCTTATATCTGTGTTAATAATAATGGTATGTGAATTATGTCCATCTACCCGCTACAGTGTACACCATCCAAATCAGCCGAAGTTCCTTGGTTGATTAAATCCCCTTTTCAGATGCATTCCTGTCTGTTACTGAGAAATGTCTGTTGTACGTTGATCCATCTTACAATATGTTTCAAGTCATTTGGGGGGAATCCAGTTCATAGTCCTTTTCCCCGGGTGTGTCGCCACATTCATGGGGTCTTTCTGATTTATTTTTAATATCTCCAATCTTGGGATGTTTTGATGAGAAGAGATAGTGCCACAGGGAGCACAGGGCTATTTTGATGGGGCACAGCGGCCAACGCATGTGACCATCACCGCAGACAGCCACATCGAGGAGTCGAGGACACAATCCACCCAGCAGTTTATCTAATATTTCTCTGTCTTCCTTCCTCCACCTCTCTCCATCAGTCTCATACTGTTTGTCTCCCTTTCTCTTTCTACCTCATTCATTGTCTCCTTCACACCTCTTTCTGTCCTGTTTGTCATTATGTCTAACCTTCCTGCTTTGCATTTCCATGCATTTCCACCCTTTTGCACCTTATGTCTAACTTCATACTTACTTGCTGCTTAGCTATATTTATACATGTACCTATATCTTAGATTTTTTCCCCCTCCTTGCTCTCCCTCTCTTTGACCCCTCTTTTACCCATCCCAAGGAGCTTGTCACATGCAGTAAAGCACCTCATGTTGGATTGAACGATGGTCAGCTGCAAGAAGGCCTTAGTTTTATTGTTTTGTTTTATTTATTCTCCACATGTTCTTACTCGGTGATCCACCGGGGCTCCCAACCAGTTTGCTTTTAACCTAAACTTAACTCTACTTTGTTTACCGGAGTCCCCCAGGGCTCTATAGGGTCCTTTCTTTTTTCCCTCTACACCAAATCTCTTCAGCGAAAATAGCTGATCTGCAAAGAAGCTCACAACACATTGCAACACAAAGTGTTGTGAGCTTGTTGATCCTCTGTGTTTGCCCCTGGAATATAGGGAAATTAGGGTGATTAACTCCATGTTTTACATCAGATCAGGATAATGTGGTATTAACACATTTTCTAGTTTTTTCTTTGTTGTTTTAACCTATGGAATACCACATTGGTAGGGTTTATCACATCATGATTAAAAAAATTAATACATTCTAGTATGTTGCTCATTAAAAATAATTTATATATTCCTAATAATATATATTCAGATTTTTTTTTATTGACCATTCACACGGCCTCCATTTTTGTCCAAATTGTCATGTAGCCTGGAAACCAAACAAATCTGCCTGAGCAAAATAGAAAAGAAAAGAAGCCATGCCGGGCCAATGTGTCAGTCCCCACCCATCTTCCAATTAAGCAGGCTAATGCAAAGGATAAAGTAGTAAAGTATTGGCAAATGCTGTCTTTGTGGTGATTATTTGATCTCTCTACAATCTTAAAGTCCTAAATAAAATATAAAGGTTTGTAATACTGGGTTCAAAGTTCACTGACACCTGGAGGTCACCTGCACCAGTACAATCTGTATCCCAGAGCCAATGGTCCCACCAATTTAACAAGCCCTCATTTTAGTGTGTAAGGTATCGTGGTCATCCTGTGGTCTCAGAGACTATCCTATGGCTGGAAAGTCACAGGTTTAATGTCTGTAACAGCTAGTTTTGTGTCCTGAAGCAAGACACTGAATTCCTTCCTATTCTTGGAATCACTGCTGTTGCCTGCATTCTGACCCCACTGGTGATGTGTTGTGCCAATTAATAGGATGTACACAGTGATGAGAGCTGTTGCCCTTAATTGATGTACATCATTTCCGTCATCTTTATGCGTTTATAACTATGGCTCTCTCTCCCCATCCCTCCCTTCTTTTGGAATGTTTTAATCCCATTACAGTTCCAACCTGAGAAGGGAGGGGTGTTTTTTTTTACAGAGGAGGGGAAGGGAGGAGGAGAGGAGAGGAGGAGTACCATAGGGGGTGGGCAGTGGGGGTTGTGGAGGTCTATGTGCCGCTAGTATGAGAGTCCCTTTGTATCCCAGTGAAGCTACAGGCCAGGCAGTTCTGGGTATGCTCCCTCATTGCCCCGATTCTCTCCTCCCCCAGCTCCCTTTCAATGGCTCTCTTTGTCTTTCCAAAGTATCACACAGCCGATTAAATAGAGGGAATTAGGAGTCAGGCTTAACCCGCAACTCGCACAGGCATGTGCACGAGCACGCACACGCACACACACACACACACACACACACACACACACACACACACACACACACACACACACACACACACACACACACACACAAACACATGCATACACAAGTATGCACATATTAAAAATGTCATACAAGTACATAAGCATGCATGCGCAACCAATCACACTCTGGGATTTGAAAGGTTCAAGTGCCACAGAGACGGGCTAATGGTCCACAGTGCAGCCCAGGGTGACATGATAATGTGATGTATCATATCCTGATCCTTTCATAGCCACTGCAGATAGCACAGTGCACAATACAGATGATTGATGCTTGTCTTCCTGTTCTAATGGAATGAAACACTGCCACAGTTTGAGTCATTGGATGTAGTATATTCAGTTGGTCGCTGGATGATGGTCAATTGTGGCTTGTGATAGTTTTAAGACAACTCCTGGCCAGACAAAGTGAATTATCCGTTAGATTGAATAGATTATGTTGAGAATGTCACTGGAAGTGCATCATTTACAATTATATTATGTCAAAATGAGTTAATTTTCTCATTGTGAGGAATATTATTATATATTTATATAATCAGGGAGACAATTTCATACTTGTTTGAGAAATTGGATAATCAATTGCTGTCTAGGCTAGGCATTTGTCAGTTAACGCTATTATACCCGTGCTAATAAAGGCAAGTCCCATTGTTAGAATGATCTAGGTCTAGGAGACAGACTTGTACAAAAGCAGAGAGAATACAGCTTTATTTAGTGTGAGAGAAGGTCATTAGTCATCACATACCTAAGGTTTCATTCTTGCTATTATTTACAAGTTTTGCTGGGCTGGCATCAGTTATATAAGCATGTAAAATACAAAATAGAAAAACAATTACAATAGTCAAAATGTTTTCTTTCTGATGGAGAGAAACAGTCAGCGCAAACAAATATAACACAGGCAAATATAAATAATGAATGTAATATTCATAGCAACAACAGATATTTTGCACAAACAGCAATTAGGACATAAAATAGTTCTTTTTTCAAAGGCACATAGTTAATTGTGATCACAAACTGTAAATGTTGACAAACCAGAAATGCTTCACAAGGAGTGTCAACTACAGACCAAGAAGCATATGGTGTGGGGTATTGTCAAATAACGATACTCAATATTACAGTAATACACATGTCAATACATACGAATAAGGAAAATTTACTTAAGACTTCATTCACATTACAAGATGGAGGATACCCAAATTACAGTTTGTCACAGAAGTGTGGAGAAAGATTATTTTCCAGGTGCCAACATATAAAAGTCCAGTCCAATCAGGCACTACATGGATTTCTCAACATTTAGATTCTCTCAACATTTATGGCTGAATGTCAAAGCAACAATGCATTATTATTCAATCAAATTTAAATATTTTTTTTAACATGCTATAAATCTTTTTTCTTTTCACAACTTACAACACGCTGTTTATGTTGTAGGTATTTAATTAGGACTAAAGCATGTTTGGTATTCAATGTGACTGAACAGCTGGACAAGCATAAATTCCAAATGCAATATTTTACTTACTCAATCTCTGTCAACTGTTTCAGTAATGGCATCTCGGGCAGAGAGACTGAATGAATGTTATACAATTACTACCTACAAATCTGGCATTGTAGATTGAATGCACTATATACACGATTTTTAATGTCACACAAAATAAATGAAAAGGCAGTGGTGCGGAATTTGTGAAGTGGAAATAAGAATGGCAAAAAGCATTTGACAGAATTAATAGTACAGCGACTTGTTAGAACAACAAAAGGAATGTAAGGAATATGTATTCTGAACTACAGACAGACCATAATTTAGGTCAGTGAAAATGGATTATCTGTACAGTATAAATAGAATTGTCCATCGTCATGAATGTCCTTCATGAATACACCAAATACTTATTCAACAAAGCCACACATCAGTGCCATGTTATGTAAATATCCAAAGTATTAGCTTGAGGTGAAAACTAATAGGATACAATTGAAAACAATTTTGACAGCTTAAAGAAGACTAATTTGCTACAAAAGCTAAGGTAGTTTGACTGTCATGTTGGGGAGAAACATCTGGGAATTAGATTTTTCTCAAAGTGTAAAGATTTGGTCTCAAAACTTTGGTAAATTTTAAGAAAATCAAACATCTCCAAAATTATACCTTAGACCTCACCTGTACACACAAATAAACATTTTAAATTTCAATAACATTCAGTAAGATATCCTGATATTAGTCAATAATTATTTTATAATGAAAATTATTTTCTCAAAAAATGAATACTTCTTAACCCGCTTGAGGTTTGATGGCATTTCTGATCCATGAGCCCTCATCATGTGTAAAAAAGAAAAAGAAAAGAAAAAAAAGGTAAAGTATTGTAAGAGAACAGTTACACTACAATATTTTGTATTGACATTGGAACAACACAATGTGCCTCTGAAACCATAACAGAAAGCTATTACATATTGAACTGATTTCCAAGACAATCAATACTAACATGTTTGCTATCAGGTTAAACTTGCCTGAGATGTGAATGGGACATAGCCAAGCAGTTTGGCACTCTATTCTTCTGACATCATAAAACCATGTTATACAAGATGAGTTTGGCTATCTCCAAGTATCTCTCCACAACAGTTATCCGAACCTCTGAGGTTTTGAAATTGAAGCACACGCATTGACTACTGCTCTGTGTTACCCCAAATAGTCCACCACACTCCAAAAGCTCCGAGCTCCAAGTTCATCCTTGGGCCATGGCAGCCATTCTGCCTCTCGACTGGAAGACCGGAAGGGTGTCTCTCCCCTCCTGCCTGCCCAGCCTACTCCCCCAGTGCCTGCCCACTCCCCCCACCCCAGACCACATTTACTCCTACCTCTACCACCACTTGTGTTATTACCCTGGAGGTCTGGCATGGGGGCTGAACCTGCACTAGTGCCCTCTAGTCCTGGTGTCTGTCAAGGACGTGACAGGGTGGTGTACACAGGTTGTTCCCAGTGCGGGGGGCTGTGTGACTGGGGAACACTGGCTGGGTCACTGATGGCAGTGTATAGGGGCCTCTGGGAGGGGCCCATGTAAGAGAAGGCAGAGTACAGCCCAGAGGCCTGGCTAGAGTGGGCGTAATATGACCCTGAGGCCTGGTGGTCGGCATACTCAGCAAACTGAGCCCTAGAAGCCAACGAGGGGAAGGCAGAGCTGTAGTGGGGCAGGCTGAGGGGTGTGTAGGTGACATGGGAGCCTGCCGAGGCCGCCTCTGTGAAATGACCCCCGGGCCCTGCAGCTTCGCTCTTTATCTGGGCCTTGGAGGGGTCGGAGCTCAGTGGAGAGCCATGATGTTGCTGGTGCTGTTTGGTGAGCCAGGCCGCAGAGTGTCCACTGGCCGCCGCCAGAGCTGAGGAGATTCCATATGCGTACGGAGAGGCAGAGGAGCCCACCGCAGCTGAAGCCACTCCGGCACTCTGCCCGATGCCCGGGTGTCCATTGGGTGGCAAGTACTGGTCGAACTCGTTGACGTCAAACGGCTCCATGTTGGCCATCACCTCATGGCTCATCTCACCAATGTCCACGTTGCCAAAGTCGATGTGGGGTTTCCCCGAACCCGAAGCTCCTGAACCTCCCTCTGCCCCGACCCCCATTCCGCCACGGGCGCCCACACTTCCACCACCTTCCCTCTTTCCCTCCGTTGTCTTCCCAGACTGAAGCTCTGTCTTGGGAGTGGTGGGAGGGGTGGGAGGACTATGGCTCTGGCCTGTACAGACAGACAAGAGAAAGATAAAGTTAGTATTTTTATTTTTTTACAATGATTAGAATAGTGTACCGTATGCAGTAGCACCAGAGTTACGGGTCAGACAGTTCAGGAATGTCTATTCAATTCTATTTTATTCTATTCAGCCCACCTGAAGCATGAGGGTGGTGCCCGTCTGCCAAAGGGGACCCGGTTCTCCCACTGTGGGCCACATCCAGGTGGAGACCCTTGTAGCTGCTGATCTCACCCTCGGAATGGCCATCAGCCTCACTGCCAGAGCCGGACCCGGGCTTGCCATTCTTGCGGCGCCGTGGCTGGTACTTGTACTCTGGATAGTCTTTCTTATGCTGCTTCCTCAGTCTCTCCGCCTCCTCGATGAACGGACGCTTGTCACTCTCATTGAGGAGCCTTAAGTAGGTAGGCAGGCAGACAGACACAAATGTTTCAACACACACCACTAAATGGCCCTAATCATCAATGTTTGCAGTCAAGCTTGGCTCCAGGGTGTCAAGTCTTCTCTAGCACCCCCCCCCCCCCCCATATTACAGTATTATGAGCAGTTCTGATCTTTTTGAGACATGCAACAAAACGCTGTTGGGTGGTAGCATATATGTACTGTGCATACTGTATATGCTATGCATGATTAAGTTTGGCTGTTTTACGGGAGCTAGCTAGACATCTGAAGTTGACAGAACTGATTTCAGGGAGATTTGAATGACAATTCAGGGAGCAACTGACACTACAACTGCAGGTGCCCCCACAATTAAAAGAAAAAATACAAAATTCTTGTTATTACGGGGCCAGAGCTCAGCTCTGGACCTGTTTTGTTATTGGCAGTATTCTGTCACTTCTTCTTCTGCCACTTTTCGCAGTTCTGGCTGAACCGTGCTGTCGCTTTTTACGAAACTCGGCCATATGGTAGATGGTCATGAAAAACGATCAAAAAATAATTCTCACAATCTTTCGTCAAAAGGTGGCGCTATAGCACTCAATTGAAAATGCCAACTTTGAACAGGTCCAACTCATGCCCTGTTTGACCTACAGCCATGAAACTTGGATACACATATGCGTCTCCTCATGCTGAACAACTTTCACCCTCTGACTTTTGACCTCTGACCTTTAGATCTCCCACCATTTTGAATTATATGAAAAACAGTCATTGGCTCCTAACTTCTGCATTTTTTCACTTATGGAGAATCCGCTCCCATCATTATGTCGGCAGAGGTCCAAAGTTCAAGTGTTAAACGTTTCGTGCAGATTGCTCCAAAATCCCAGGATTCCATAGATTTTAACTATTGCAGTTTTATGAAAATTATTCATCTGCGCCTAAAACATACATGCAGACTCACATTTCTTTGAAACTTTGCAGAAATGTACAGGGTCATTCCAAATATCACTGAAACCAATCTTACTCCAATTGGCCAAAGGGGGGCGCTATAGCAATTTTTTGAAAATGCAGACTTTAAACAGGCATAAG